>NW_009258947.1:5046741-5114884 GCF_000687185.1 Egretta garzetta
CGCCGGTGGGGAGGGGGGGGGTGCGGATATTTTCCCCCACCTGCATTTTTATCACTCTGAACAGCTCCGCATTTGCCTCCTCCTGTTTGTCTCCCAGCTGTAATTGTACTTCAGCGTGTGGTTCTCTATACTGGTCCTTCAGAGCAAAATCATTATTATAACTGTGCTGGAGTCACGAGGAAGAACCTACGTGGGTATTAGGTCATGCATTTTCTTAGCAAGTTATACATGTTACGTGGGCATGTAGCACATCCCCATGAGTGGCAGCCTTGCTTTTTGCTTGTTTTAATTACTAAACAAATTAACTGTGAATATAAAGCAATATCTTCAAGCAATCAATGTACCAGATCAGAGAAAATATTCAGAAAGTACGAAGGAAGTGAAAATAAGTTGAGCATGTGCTTAAGTGTTTTGCCACTTTTGCTGAGACTGATTTTTCACAGCTAAGCGTGTATATCACTCTCATTCATCACCCTGCCCTCGCCCGGGGACTCAGGGTCCTCCAGAATAAGAATAAGAGCCCTAAATCCCTGTCAGCCATCTGAAGCTGTGTACCGTATAACAAATTTCTTACGTCCCCAAAGGTGGCCTCAAACAATTTTAATAAATCTTTAGCAATGTATCTTCCATATCTCAAATACGTAAAGGTCAGATGGTGCTATCCTGACTGACCCTGACCTGTAGCTCTTCCTTCCGTGACTGCAGCAGGACTGCTCAGGGAGTGACATACAGCAGTTCTGACCGGGAGAGGCACAGCCCGGCCATTTGAGACCCTGTGGTCCTCCTGCTGGTGCCAGGCAATGGTTGCTGCCTCCCCAGCCACCCCTGATCCAGTGCCCCAGGGAGGGGAGGTGCCTTGCCCCCAGGCTGCAGCACAGCCCTGCCCATGCGTGCTGCTAGCACTGCTTGTCTGCAGGTTTAATGGAGCTGCCTCTGGTTTAGCCAGAGCTTCTTTACGCCCTTGCTTCCCAGCTCCCCCTCAGTGATTTCTGTGTTTAGTTTTAATATTTTAATTTTGCCAAAACGTTAAGGCAGCACTTCACCTGCTGACCGGGTGTAACAGCGCCGCAGTGAATGGGGGAAAATAAAAAAGGTGCTTAGCTCAGCTGAACTCTCCGTCTCGCCGCCGTAAAATTAATTGTTATCATTATCTAGCGGCTTTCTGGAGACCATCAACTTACCTGCTACACAAACTGTAGCGGCAGTAACAACAGCTGGACCTGACATACAGCCTTGCCCTTGATGTATTAAATCATTCTGATGTAATGTCTAACAAACCACATGACTCACCTATTAAACCTTTTCAGGGGCATGTGCTCTGGCAGTAGGAGAGAGCTTGTAATGAGGCCAAACTCACAGAGGATAAAAGGAACATATTATGAAAACAAGCTATTGAAGGCGTGCATGCTAATTCGAGCGAATGCTTTTGGACATGTAAGAGCTTTGCTGCTTCTGTGTAAAATGTTTCCAGTTTCTTATTTCCCGTTGCAAAGCTGATTGAGTCAGCAGCAGCTTGCCACTTGCATTCCAGGTGGCGTGATATGTCTCCTCGTGCACTAACTCATATAGGTCATTAATATGCTAAATAAGTTGTAGCCAATTGGCTCCCATGGTGACAGCTCCGAAAGCTTCATGAATAATCAATGGAGCACCTGGAGGCATGAAATTTTCATACAAAGAGTTTCTAGACTTTTGCATTAAGCTCTGAGCAGGGACAGACAAGTGATAGACATGACTGGCACTTTGAGGAGTTTCAAACATAAGAAGTGTTATTTTAAAAGAAAATAGCAATCTTATTAAAATAAGAATGAATCTGAAACTCCATCTCCTGCAGCATTTCTGAGAAAGGCACCTAAATTAATTCCCTTGCCATCTTTTGGACAGAAGCATATTTTAGAGCTGGCGAGGGCAAGTGGGAATACTTCAGTTACTCCATATAATCTGCAATAAACTCATCACAGAATAGTAAGGATTCACTGATAGAATTGAACAGTTCCATCTTTAGACAATTAATAAACAGCTACTGCTTTTACCTATTTTCTCTGAAAGAATTGATATGCTTATAGATTTTAGGAGTGAGAATCATGTGGTCTGAGTGACACTGTCAAGCATTATGAGCAGGGTGTCACTTCACCTTCTTAAAAGTAGGTGTCTTTCTGACATTGTTCCTATTTCAAGTACTAACGTATTATCTCATAGGCCCTTTTGGACAACTTCATTACTGAAACAGGCAGACCACAGGCAGGAGATGGCTTGTACATTTTACTATTTGATAGAGCAGGCCAGAAAATTGGTGAAGTGTCCCATAGGGAGATGCGAGGATGATAGGTGTGGTCCTGCCGCATGCTTTCCCCAAATAAGCCTGTGCCTCACATGTTCCCAGTGCTGGGAAAGAAGAAACTAGAGGTGTGCTGGCCAATCAGTATGTCTACAGTGAAAGCTGTAAGAACAGAAACGGGCCAGCTCCAGTATTTCCTCCTCCACATTGTGTGTAGGAGACTGTCTCGCAGAAGTCTAGTGCTGGAGGAACTGTGGGACCCTGCCCCTCCAAAGCTCCGCCCCACTGACCAGTTCTCTGGCATTGGTACCAACTTCTCGTGTAGGTGCACTGGGAGGAGCAAGGAAAAGTGCCAGTACTTCATCCCTGCTTGACATAATTTTCATGCAACTGCTGAGAAGGCAGCAATGGCCCCAGCCTCTCCTTCTGGCATCACTGTGGGCAGTTTTCCAATCCCTTCCTACGGAGCCTGCAAATTAAACGTACTTCAGTCTCAGCTGTGTTTGGGGTGTTTCAGATGAGATCCTCGGCAAAATATTTGTGTTCTTTGCCATCTCTTCTGCCATAGTGTCAGTCTGGGTCATCAGTTAAAGGGCTGGAGGGATCAGGCTGTAGAAACACCAGGAACACAGTCATGAAGGCCTCAGGTACCAAGAGATTTGCTGGTGAGGAAAATGTACGGAAGTTGGAGCTAACCAAACCTGGCACAGCTAGTGTTGGCTGAAAAACCTAGAAATTTCCTTTTTTACTTCCTTGAACACTTCTATGAGCAGGAAAAAGAGAGTAAATATATTACCAACATGGCTCCACGTAAGCAGGGGCAGCCCTTACTTTGGGATTAGTGGAGTCTGTCCCCACCAGAAGTTTACAAAACTTGCGAAACTCTTTCTTTTCTGTCTGTTTTAACAGACATATAGTAATGGTATAATACTAGAGAGGCAACCTATAGGTTACTGGAAGGTAACATGTAAGAACTTGTAATGAGTTTCAACACCTGGGTTTTTTTCCCCACCCAGGTTTAATTGAATGCTCTGTAGAGCTCTTGTGCATTTGTGTGCAGTTGTGCAGCAATTGTGCCGGCTGACCCAGGAGTGCAGCAATAGGCAAGGGTTGACTTAGGTCAAGCGTTGAAAAGGGGTACAAAGGAAAAAGCACAAGGTCCTTTACAAAGTATTGTCAGTTTTTAAATGTCTTCTAAAGTAACAGAACTACATATTCTCATTTTTTACTATTATCCTAATAATGAATAACTCACACTGTTCTTGCTTTGTACAATGTTGTTCTCTAAAACACAATGCATTATATGCTCTGGCATACAGAAAAAAATCCCTACACAAATACGCACACACATACCAGTCTACCACACAATTTTCTTTTGAGATCAACATCAGTTAAAAAGCATTGAAGGTATCTTGGCAAGTGTCTTGGCTTGGACACAAATATCCTGAAATCCTCTAGCACTTTCATTCACAAAGGAACAAAGCAGGGATTTTCTCTGTCAATCCCTTAAGGAGAAACTTAAAACATCGACCATCAGTAGAGCAATGGCATTGACTTCTGAGGTGAAATGTGTCTCTTGTTGGAGGGAGAGAAATTGCCATCAAAAAGCCATAAAGGGAGGAATACTCTTTATAGACTAAATAAAAAAAAAAAAAAAGCTTTGACTTTCTTACTCTTGGATGGTGAGGTGCGAAGTGTGGTCTCCACTGAGGCACATTAGAGAGGTGGACCTCCACAGCTCAGCTCCAGCTCTGTAGCTGTGAAAGTTCACTCAAGTCCTCCAGAGAGACTGATTTCCAAAGCAGAGCCCTCCTGCCAGGCTGATAAATCCTGTTCTTAGTTAAGTGAAATTGGCCGGTGAAGGGTACTAATTTGGATGGTGTCCACACTACCTGATGGCAAACTTCCTCTACACATCATTGTACTGTACTGTAGATATACCTTGTGTCTACATCTTGGGTAAAGAGAGCTTGAGGCAGGTGGGGACTGGGCAGGATCACATCATCTCCCACCTGGCTTCACAAAATTGCAATTAGTATTATTTGTCCTCAATGACTGTCTCATGAGAGCTAGGAAATATGGCTGGTAAGTCACAGGGTCCTTATGCTTGTACTGTTTTTTTCTGGGATGGGGTTAAATGTCTTCATAGTAGCTGGTATGGTGCAATGTTTTGGATTTATGCTGAAAACAGTGTTGATGATACAGGCATGTTTTTGTTACTGCTGAGCAGGGCTTACACAGAGTCAAGGCTTTTTCTGTCTCTCACCCCACCCCACCAGTGAGGAGGCTGGGGGGGGGAGCACAAGAAGCTGGGGGGGGGCACAACCAGGACAGCTGACCCCAACTGGCCAAAGGGGTATCCCATACCAAATGATGTGACACTCAGCATATAAAACTGGGGGAAGAAGAAGGAAGGGGGGGAAGTTCAGAGTCATGATGTTTGTCTTCCCAAGTCACTGGTACGTGTGATAGAGCCCTGCTTTCCTGGAGATAGCTGAACATCTGCCTGCCAGTGGGAAGCAGGGAATGAATTCCTTGTTTTGCTTTGCTTGCACACACAGTTCTTGCTTTACCTTTTAAACTGTCTTTATTTCAACCCATAAGTTTTTGTACTTTTGCCCTCCTGATTCTCTCCCCCAGCCCACTGTGGGGTGGGTCAGTGAGTGGCTGTGTGGGGCTCACCTGCCTCCTAGGGTTAAACCACAACAACACCATAGCTCAGGAACATCATAGGTGGCATTGGAAGCTTCCTGGTTCTGCAGGTGGCTCAAGATTTTTTCCTCCTGGTTGCAGTCCCCAGTTTTCCAGAAATTTGTTTTGAGGAGATAATCCTTAGAAAGAATTTCTCCTCTCACAACTGCTTCCTCCAGGTTTGTCTATGCAATGTTTTCCTTTCTCCAGATTGCCTTCAAACTTCTGTGCCCCAGATTTATTAAGCTTTGCAGCTTTGTTACCGCATCCAGAATGTACAATTTGGAATCACACATTGATTGTCTGTTTAAGAAATGAAATGCCACACTTCATATAAATATCTTTCCATTTGAAAATAAAGTGCACAACTTAAAGTAGGGACGATCAATACTTGCAATGACTGATGGAAAACTAGGGAAGTGGTGAAATTCATGCATGGATTGTTATGGCTTCTGTACATGTTAAGTCTCACAGATACGTCATATGGAATAACTTCTATAAAGTGTGCTCACTTCTGTTTAAGCTTAAAGTTTATCTACACTGTGTGAAAGAATCTTACATGAGATAATTATTAACAGGGATAAAAGCATGACTGACATTTTGAACATGCATCTTTCTAAATTCTGTTAGAGTCATTTGTAGTATCTAAGCAGCTATAAAACAGATTGGTGGCATCTATTCTGACATATATTTTGTGTGCAAGTTCTCTGTGCTATATGAATATCATAGCTACTTGTGGTGTTTTAATGCCTCTCTGGATCACAGCTGAAAACTTGCCCTCATCAAAAAGGACAGAAATGCCATTGAATTTAGTTACACCAGAATTTGTTCTCATATATTTGTAAAACCTCCTCCAATCGAGGGTTCAGTGGAAGTCTGAAGATAACTGTGGTGGTGATTAATCTAGCAATTTGACTGATATTTTAAAAATATATCTGAGTGGAGGAATTTTCTTCCACACAAGAACAGCAGAGAATATTAAATCAGGACCTCCTGTGCTCTGCCAGGCTTGAGTCTTGGGGTCGCCTTAGTTTATAGAGGGTGCAGTTACTTTCTGGTACATGGGAGCTGGAATTTGGCTGGCTCTGCACTGCAACTCTGCAGCAGGATGAGGCCCAGCCATTCCCACTCAGGAGCCAGGAGGCACTCTAGCAAAGTTGACCAGCCTAAATGAGCAGAGGATCAAGACAGCACAACAGTGTAGAAGTAAATAATATGGATCAACAGCTGTGAAGACTCAGGTACAGCTCTTGACTCCATTACTAAATCTGTGACACATTTTCCCTGCTATAAATCAAAAATTGCTTTATCCCTTTTAAAGCTTTTAGAATTTTGGATAAAAAGCATAGAAGAGGTTAAAAAAAAATCTTTATAGTTTATTTGATAGAGAAATGCTTTTTATCCTGAGGGCAGTATGCTGTGTCCACTGGGTTTCACTGTCCTCATTTTTCCTCTTGGATCACTATTTAGACAGAAGCGTATAAGTAAAAGAAGTATTAAAAACTGGTAACTGCTTTGTCTAAATTCCATTTTAACTGAACTGAAAGAGAATCTGTTAGCGAATAAAACATATCTGGCAGTCATAGGAGGCTTGGTCTGCACAATCATCATGTGTTTCATCATGAGACTACTAAGCACTGCAGCTACCATAGAGGGCTGGAAGACTTTTTTCCCCCCTTTTGTATTGAAGACAAGCTTCCCAGGGTGTAAATCAGGGGTTCTGGGGTCTTCTGTGGCCAAAAGCTTCAGAGATTGCTGTCTGCTTCCTGCAACAGAAATTTCCTCAATCCATAGATGTTTTCAGTAATTACTTAGCTGACTTTGTAGGTTCACCTAAGTAAGAAAACCCACAGGCGAATTTTATGTTATGAAAGGTAAAATTTCTTACAAAACTGGTGAAACCACAGAGTCTTTATTCTCAAGCAGCCTCAAGCCATCATGGACACCTCAGTTCACCAGGTAGTATTGAACTTTGACACGTTTAATTTTGATTAGAACCTCTCACTCAGGTTTCTGCTCTCAGATAGTACGATCATTGCTGCAGGTTTAATGTCTGCCAAGTATTGCTTTCGTGAGGTTCACTAAGCAGATATTGCATTTTGCATTCGTTTGCACATTGTGAAGTGTGTTTTATGGATATCTCACAGACCCAATCCCATGAACAATTGTGAGCTTTCATAGAGCCTACATCCATGAACCTCATTGCTGTGGAAGTATATGGGGAACAGAGGTGGGATAAGTATTGAGTTTTTTCATGTGGTCTGATGTACACATGCAATGTATATGTCGACATTTGAGCTGTATTTCCTAGGATCCCTTTAAATTTGTGGAGGAAAAATAAGTATTTTGAGGGACCAATTAATTTGGTCTACTGTAGATACATGCTTAAGGATGAGGTCAGCCATTTTTTAATTCCTTTCCATTGCCTCAGAAGTGGCCAAGGGTGAATAGTTAAGATGTAGATGTCCACCCTGTAAAGATCTACACATGGAGAGATGAATCCTCACTGCAGAGTCCAGCGCATCTTTTTAATCAAGCTCACAGAAAAATAACTGTGAGTTGTGGGTACTGACATGATATATGTACGCTATTTACGAGGTGGTTTCAAAACATCATCTTTCTTAATTGCTTAGATAATCATAGTATCATATTATTATTGTGATCTTTCCAAACATCACTGTAAATTATTGTGAAGCAACATCTGAGCTTCCCATAGCTAGAGCAATTAAGTTGAGCAGAATTCTAAATTACAGACGTACATTTACAAAAATTGACAAGAATATTTTAGAGCTTTGTCTACAGCACAGGTTATTCCTGGATGTCAGCTTATCCAATGACATAAATACTGTTTTACAACTGTCAGTTTAAAAACCTTAGATATGCTTATGTAAGACTAAGTATTGTGTCAGTTGTTTGTTTATCATCATTGATGGTTACAGTAAATGCTATTTAAAAGCTACTCATTCTGGAAAATATTTAATCATCTCCTAAACTTCAAAGGTTAAATAATGTCCTCGAAGAGGCTCTGGAGATCCTGACCCTGGTAGGAGCTTCTCACAGAATCTCTTACTGGATTTTTTTTTTTTTTAACACTCATATCTGAAACAGGAGCAAATGGCCTGGATTAGTGGAAGGACCCTGAGTAAGACATTAAACTGGTTTGATTCAGTCTGGCGGTTTGCATGTAGAACTTCAGCACATCATAGGCTTCAGAAATCAAAGCAATCACAGCCTGTCGTCTAATTTGACCAAATTACCATCTGCATTTTAAATGGTTTTCTGTCACTATTCATCTTTAAGAAGGAAGTCAACATTTTTCAGTACTGTCTTTTCCAAATTTGTCCCTCCCCTTTATTTATATTTTTTGTTACCTCTAAGCAGTAGACATGGGTCTGCTGTGCACAGGTTGCTTTTTGTGCACATGGAAACAGAGGCTTCCACAAACCCCTCTGCAGAGGGCCAGTTCACTGTCACCCGCCTGCAGACAGATGGCCCCTCCATACCCTCACTGTATTATGAGGAAGAACCATGTGTCAACTCCAAATAGACTGGCACAGCATGTGGCCGCAGCTGGAAGAGCCATTTGAAGCAGTTCAGGTGCCAGGAGCTGCCTCTGCACGGGGGCTGGGGGTCTGCTGCGCTGGCATCCAGCCTGGGAGAGCAGCTGTGGGCACTGTTTCGCAGCCCCACCGCCTGCTCCCCTGCTGCCTGCACGTGAATACATGGTCCTTCAACCTGTGCTTAGCTGCCTTGAAGCCTTTTCGTTGCATCTTGCATTTCAAACAGTAACTTTTTACCTGTTAAGAACAACTGGGGTCATTTCACCAACATTTCCAAAAATTCATATACATTTCTGTCAGGTTCTACAGGATCTTTTGTCAATATGTTATCAATATGTTACTAAGATTACTGTCTCATCCTTCAGTGTGCCATGACTCGATATCAAATTATTGCATGTTCTCCAGATCTAGACATGAATTTAGGCCTTCTTCCTTTTTTCCCAGGGTTTCCAAAAGTGCAAAGTTATTGCTACCCTATATAATCTGAGTATACCACAATAGTTTTTGAGTTGTGCAGTAGAAGTTGCTATTAGTCTCATTTTACAGAGTGAGGAAGTGAGTCATAGAGATTGGAGCACAAGGTTTACATGAGTTTTGGTGCTCAGAGATGATGAGGACATGAAGTTTTTTCCCAGAAGGTGTACCATCACTCTAGATGTTTAAAGCACAGCTCTGGTTGACTTTTAGTTCCAGGTCTGAGAGCACCCTAGTCCACAAATCAGGGATCCAAGAGGAAAACACAGTTGTGATCACATTTATGATCACTATGAGTTATGGGGTAAAGACTGCAAATGTGATGTTTCTTCTATCATGCTGTCTCAGGAGAGGAAGAAGCCAGCCCAAGACAACCATTACAGCAACAGGCCAGCCAAAAGCAATAGTCAACGTGATTTGTACTGCTGATGATATCAGTACCAAAATAAATGTAGCACAATGCCATCAACTGCCACTTTACTGCTCAGCCTTCTGGGCAAGGACTCACTAAGCCCACTTGGGAACCACAGACTGGAAGGGGTTTATTGCTACACCAACCGCCTGTTCCCCACATGATTTACTTTCCCTAGGGTCTTGCATATGGCCCTGGGCAGACATGTCCCCATCCACAGAGGACTGAACAACATAGAATTATTGCGAGGCCTCTGGAACCCTCTTCTTCTGTGTTCTGCAGCATGCAATGCCTGCTCTCACTGCAACCCCTCTCTCACCTACTTGTCCCCCAGGACTCTCTGATCTCTATGTGTATGGCCTCACTTTCTGGGCCTGTCTGGGAAGATGTTACCAGTCAGGGGAGAGGGTCAGAGCCCAGTTGCAGCCCTCTGCATCTTCCCTGGCTGGAGAGGAGAGGCCAGTCAGACAGCATTATCCTTCCCATGCCAGAGAGAGACAAGCAAGCTGGAGATTAGAGTAAAAAAGGTCTTGACACCCATGAGGTGAGCCAGTTCCACTGAGGACTGCAGTGAGCTCTGCAAAATGGTTCAATTTAAAAAAAAAAAAAAAAAGATAATGACAAAGCTTTTTTTTCATTGGCTTTTTCCTATCCAGCCATACTTGTAGTTCTTGGTTAGAAGGAGAATATATTCTACCTTTTAGTGAGGATGGCACACAGTCAGCCCGTCCTCAGCGAGAGCTGTAGGGTGGCAGACGTGCATAGCCCACACTTGTGCAGGGGGAGCCCACCCTCACACGGTCACACGTGCTGGTCACCACCAAAGCAGGCTGGTCACGCATGCTGAATGAAGGTATCATTTTCAGAAATATTTAGCTCCAGTTCATAACTGACTTGAGAGTTTTACAGGCTTTTAGGATTTGCAAATATTTGATTGGCTTCTCACGGTGACAGTAAAGGTCACTTTTGTTTTACAACGGTGGCCTCTTTGTCAAATTTGTGAATGGCGATGGTGTAAGAGATGCTTACCAGTGATTTTCAGTGTGGGGAACACAATGTGTTTCCCCCCACCCTTCTCAGAAATAACTAAAGTCTGCTCTGGCATTCATTCCTCCCTCACCCTGCTCCTTTCCAAAGAAAGAACCTACTGGAAGTTACCATTTTCTGTGCTTGATGGGAACTGTCAAACAACCCTAAAATAGGCATTATTATCAACAGCCATTATATTCAAGGCAGCTTACTGCAGAAATGAATAAGTATCCATTCTCTTTCCACCCACAGATACACACCTGCCATTAGTGACTATCACAAACCATGCAACAGGTCCCTGTGGGCAGGACGTTAATTATTTCCCTCAGTTGTCCCCCATATCTCCTTAGAAATCTTGCCAATATGATCAGCTATGGCTGAGTTGGAAGTCGGCTGATTTGGAAGTAGAGAGCTTATTAAAGGGTCCTTTAAGAGATTGGGTGTGCTGCCGGTGTAAAGTTAAAATTAATGGCATCAGCGCTGAGGTGTGCGGTAGCTGTGATAACTGTGACAGATGTAGCACAGCTGCATATTACACAGTGGTGCAGTCACCCCACATCACGTGTCTGGGGTGCATATCATCCTCAGCAAGCTTTATCTGTGGAGAGAAAAAGGGCTGACAGTAAGCCTGTCCCAGCAGTCGCTTAAGGCAGATAGGATTGAGAACCACCCCTAAGGTAATACAGCTTTCTAGCAATGTCTAGTTTACATCAGAAGGAAGAAAAGAAAAAAAAAACCCACCCCCCCATATTTCTTTAATATTTAGTAGTTGCCTTGAACTTGTCTGAGCACAGTGACTTCAGTGATGTTCTGGACTGACAAAGTGTATTTTCTCTGGAGCTCATTACAGAGCTGGGCTGTGTCGGAAACAAAGAAGTGGCTTTATGTAAAGACTTGAAAGAAGAGAGGGCAGAGGGTTTGCAAGCCAGCTCAAGAAAGGCATTCAATGCAAAGGGGCCACTGAAGAAGAAGCTGCGGAGACAGTTGCAAGAGAATTTAGCACATAAAAATATGTGAGACGCTACACAGAGCGTGTATATGTAATATTCATAAGACTGTCTTTTAGGCGCACTCTTCCTCTAGATTTTGAAGCTGTCTGAAATCTGCAGACTTTCAAACCACTTAAATATAATAAAGCCTGCACTGATTATATCATGATTGCTGACATTTGGTGTCTGTCAGTCTGAAATAACTTTTCCTCCTTGCTATAATTTCCTCTAAAAAGCAAAGCAGAGTCAGTGATTTTCCACAAAGCTTTCTCCAAACAACTCCTGCCTGAATGCCTTGGTGGTTTCTTTCTGAGGTCAAACACTATTGCCCAAAAGCTTTTCTTTTCTCCTCACTTTTACTGCATTTGTTTGTCTGGTACTTCTGTGTCTGATGCTCTTGACTGACAAACTGGAGTGCTACCTGTATATGAAAGAATGTTATTAAAAAAACTTAAAAAGATCCTATTAATATTTTATTAGCATTTCTTTTCTTCCTGAGACTGAATGACAGCTTACCCAAGATAGCTGATTTTAATTATTTTTTTCAACCTGTATTCCTCTTGTCACTGTCTCTTCCAGCATCAATCCAGTCAGATGTTTTTCTTTATTATTACCATAAGGCCTCAGCAGCCTATAATTACTCTGAAGAGTTTCTTATCTTTTATTTCTGAAGCTTAGATTTTCCCTTCTTTTAATTTTCTATTTTTTTTATATATATATATTTTGGTAAGATCTGTAATTAACCTTGCAGCTGTTGATAGTCTGCTCGAGTCTGTAACTATTACACTTTGTGTAGCTTCTTTCTGTCCCCACCCCCTCTTTTCCTGCTCGGCTGTTCATGAAGGGCTGGTTACAGTAATGATATTCCTGTCTTCAAAGTGATGAACAAAATGTATACAACAAATTCCCTTTGGGATTGCTTTGCAGAACCCATTTTTAATGCTAAGATGATTAAAAGTCCTGCTCTTAATAGCACACAGTGAACATTTCCAGACATTTCCACTCTGCAGTTCCCTAAGATTTGCCAAGGATGGGTGATGCAGAGGAGATGGCCAGCTGGTGCTGTCCATGCAGCAGCTTCTGCTCCCCTAAAATGGAAGCATCAGGAGCTCTACACCAGCTTTTGTCTGGGAGGGTACCAGGCCTGAGCTAACAGAAAACAAATATAAATAATCGCATAGATTACATGACTACACCACTCTCCCTGGAAATGAGTCTGTGCCTTCCACTTGAGAGGTGGAATTACAGAAATAGGAGAGAAACCTTTTCAGGTCTGTGATGAAAAATAAGGCTACTCTCGAGGTACATTGCCTGGTCATTAGATATAAAAAGATTCTTTCAGGATACTGCATTAGTTTCCTAGAATTATGACTTGTGAGCAGAGCTAAATGCAGATGCACTGTTTCCATGATAACAGTCCTTTCTTGTATTTTTACAGAGGTATACCTGCCTCGAGTGGACTCATTGACATCCCTGTGCTTCTCACATCTCTAAGAGATTTCTTTTTGAAAAGAACTGCGCAGAACACACAAGAAACATATCTAATGAAGGTATTGTTTCAGCATTTTAGACTTCAATTTAGCCTTTTCCATGGACTATTGAGAGAAAGTCCGTCCTCCAGTGATTCAGAAACCAGGTAGAGGTTGTTATAGATAGATCTATATCATCAGTACTCTCTCCTTGAAGGCTTCTACAATGACCTGCATCATGACATGCAGAGGTCACCTATTTTATGAGTTAAAGATCATTCAGGCCTTTCAAAGCTTTAGGTGTGAACTCCTGAGAAGAGATTATGGATATTGAAGTGGTACATGCCATGATTTTAAGCTGTGTCCCACAGCACAAGGATAGAACTGAAAGTCCTCTGCTTGTTTTAATTTCTCCTTGTGTAAGATGCAGAATAAATCAGCACCTGGTTCTTGGTCTATGGATTGCTTCCTAACCTTTAGAGCTCATGAAAGAAAAGACACTTAATATAAAAGACATTCTTAAAGGCAGTTGGCACGGGACTTGTATACTAACCTAATTCATTATTTGTTTCACTGGTTTGGTTTCAACATCTCTTCTCCTAAGAGTCCTCGGTAAGGAAAATCAGAGTAGGGAGATATTAGAGCAAGGGGCAAGAGTCACCTTAACTACCTCTAGCTGTTTAACTGCAGCCAGAGCTGGTGGCCTGGGTTCACCATACTGCCAGTGAAGAGAAAAGGGCCCTTCCAAAGAGCACTTCATGCCATCCTAAGATATATGCCTAAAACAGATGAGTGAATTTGCTTCTAAAGATGCTTATCTTTCTGTAAGGATTACTGTCTGCATCTTGAATAAGAAGCACAGGTGAAACACTTAACTTTTCAGCAGGTAATTTTACATGTGGTGAACCTTTCCTATGAAATTAAGTGAGAAGCAGTGTTGAAATTTAGCTGACCTGTCTGTACCCAAGTACTCATATCACTGATGCTTATATATTCCTGAGACAATTATAAGCATAAAGATGTCTCAGTGAACATCTGTGAAGTCCTTTGAAAAGTATCCCAAACAGAAAAAAAAAAAAAAATTAACAAATTTTGCAAAAAAATTCCTTTCAAAATTATTTTAAAAAGCAGACTGAGCAAAATCCAGGAGCTCTGTTTTAAACAGAACAGCTCTCTGAGCACCATTTGCTGTACTCAGCAGTTAATTTCAATACATGTGGTCTTTGGAACTATAAAAGAAAAAAGTAAGTATGAAAAATTCCATCACATCTTACATCTCAACATGTGTCAGGCAGCAAATTCATTGGAGTCAGGTGCTTCTTCCCTACTGTATCTCAGGAAACAGGAGTTAGTTGAAAGTCTAACTGTATTCAGGTTCACAGTAACCCACTGTGGAGATAAAAATTTCCTCTATCACAGTACAGATGTAAATCTACACAGCACTCCATTGCATGTTGCTGTTCTGCTAACAAATCTGGCTGTTCTTCTCTCTCTCCTTTGGTTCCTCTCCATAAATCTTGTCAAATGCCAGGACATGCTGTGGCAGTCAAAACATTTGAATTCTCCCCTTTACACTGGACCCATATTGGATGTGAAACCATGATCATAGAATCGTAGAATCACAGAATGTTTTGGGTTGGAAAGGACCCCTAGAGATCATCTAGTCCAACCCCATGATGTTCAGTTATGTTCTTTCTGGTATCAGGCAACTCTTCATAAGTCTGTAGCAATGGTATCTAGTGAACATTGTTCATGTCAACTAACAAGAATTAACTTCTTAAAGCAAAATACAACAAGATGAGGAATTCAGAATGGCAACTGGAATGCATTTCTGTCTTGCCAAATTCCTTCCATACTATCCTGGTTATCAGCTCAGGTTCCTCTGGCTCACCTCTCCCTTCCTCTCTCAAACTGTTAGCTGTCTGAAAAAACACTTTTTCCAATTCAGGCAGGATTCTTTTCTTTCTGTTGAAACACCTTTCCCGCCCAGGTCCAAACTGGTTTTGAGAACAGCTGACATTAGTGAATAAATTGTCAAAGCTAATAGTTTTGGCATTGTCAAAAGAACAGGTAAAGCCAATGAAATCATCAGGTAGCAGGTTGAAAACAAACCAAAGGAAATACTTTTCCACAGAGTAGTTAATTGAATTGTGGAACTCATTGCCAGAGGATGTGGTGAGAGCCCAATGAATAAATGTTTTTAAGAAGCAACTAGGCAAATTTATAGAAGACAAGTTCATCGGAGGCTACTGAATGCAAAGGTCAGGTTTAACCTTTCCTTGAACACTGATGACAGTCAACAGCGGCATGGGTGCATGGGTTCTTGTTCTGGCTCAGCATGGACAGTCTTATCTTCTTGAGTCCCTTAAGTGATGAAATATGGCTATCCTGAGCCATTCTTTTCTTTTCCATCTATTTTTCCAGACAGACCCTGGTGGGTTTAAACCTGTGCAGAAAACACCTTGTATACAATATGTATCAGTTTTATTCCAATCCACCGGTCCCCCCTTTACTGTCATTTTACAGTCTGTTCACTGAAGTCTTTACATACAAGCTCCAGCCTAAGCTGATTGGAAGGATTATTTGCTAGGTATGTCAGTAAAGGTACGAACAATACTTTGAGGTATCATGCTTGGAACAAAGATGCACCTCCTCTTTTACCATGATTGCAGAAATTAATATTAATTGCAAGGAAAAATCGCAGATTGCACTTAGACAGTGCCAAGTTTCAAAGAATCAGAGATGGAAAAGACCAATTACGTTTTTGGCTGCAAGGCAGACTCAGTGTAGGATTGCTCCCTGATGTTCATTTTCCATTGGTGCAACCACTTCTCCTGGTAAACTACTTTGCATGCAGAAAGTGAAATGTGAAAGAAAAAAATAAAGTGCTTGAATCTGTTACTACACTTACATTAAAACATTAGTTGTTAGTAGTTTCTGAAATACTAGTTTTATCTCGCCTATTTGGCAGGACAATTCTTTGGAAAAGCTGAGAAGTAGATGGAGACTAAGGCAGCTCAGTCTTCTGAACCATGAATTTCATTTTCTTGACTCCAACTTTCAAAGCCATAAGGAGACATAGACTGCTGTCTGAAAGGTCATCCTTGTCCAATTTTGCCATCACCAGTACTGCAATGAAAGTAAAATGCATATTAATTACTGACTGATGACAATATGTATGTCCATTTTGCTAAGTATTCTTCTATGTGGCTTTTGTGATTATATGTTGTTACACTGTTTCATGGTTCCTTAACTATTCCAGTTAAAGGAATTCTTTTAAATGGAAGCACTAAAAACGGAGTTTAGCTTTCAAGGCAGTTCCTGTAACTTATACATGCTGTTGTTGACCACAAAAGCTCAGTCAGAGTCCCAGTTTGTGGGATTTTAATCCATCTCAGTGAAGACAAAGGCACAATCTCTCTCCCAAGGATGTTGCAAACTGGTGTGAAATGCAAAAGTTTGGGACAGACAAGGTCCATAAATAGGAAGTGAGTTTTCCAGGTGATGGAGAAGAAGAGTAGCAAAAATACAATCCTGTGGTTAAACATGTTAATTTTGTATGCAACTTGATGGTTCAAATAATATTAGGTTTTTGGTTTTGTGTTTGGTTGCCTTTTGTTTGTTTGAATAAAGAAGTACATGCTTGTTATCCCTAGGTGTTGTTCTTCTGTGGTGCACTGGTGGGCCTGGGGTGAACTGTGTTCTGTGGGAATCCAAACGGAGCAGTGGACTTCTGGATTAAATCTGTGGTTAGATCTTTTCTTTAAAATAAAGCTACATTTGTGCAGTTTCGCTCATCCATCCGGGTGGCTGGAATATAACTGCTTCTGCTTCTAAGTGTTTTGTTAGAATTCTAAGTGCCTCAGAACTGCTGCTCTATTTTAAGCCTTTTAAAAATTAATTTAGTGTTCATTAAAGCCTTCCTCCTTATAGCCTCCTTAGTGAAAAGATATTGTTTGGTTCCTTTTGGAAAGTCAGGGATCGCAACAGAACTCTTGTGCTGCCTTCTGGAATTTCCGCCATTTTACCTGACAGTGAGAAAAGAAATAGGAGATTGGCTGTTACCGTGCTTCTCTTCTAATCTGTATTTTTGCTGATACAGGGAGATAGACTCTGGTTTTGTACACTTACCTTGACATCCAACATGGCTCGTGATAAAACAATTATTCTGTTTTTACCCTGGTTTAAACAAAACCAGAATTTGGAAGGGTAGATGTTCTTTTAGTTTGTGTTTGTTTTTTACAAGCTGCCATGGGTTCCAGTCACATCCCCACTACTGTTTTGTTATTGTTCAGTCACCTGATTTTAGGATTCAAAGCTTATCATCACATTTCTGCAGAACAAGAATTTATTTCTTTCCTCTTTCACCAGTCACAAACCAGTTCTGCTAAAGTGTTCTCCATGTCAGGAAGAAATTTCTTGCCACTAGAACTAAACACATCAGAAAAAGGGAAATTTGACCAGACTTCATTTCAGTGCATTATAATAGCTTCATCTGCCTTATGCTTTCTTGTCTGAGTAACAATTTTCAGCCCTTTTCAACTAACAGACCCTTTCTTTTTCAAGGCATGAATCTCTGAAAAACAAATGTAAGCTTTCTGATAATGTCTTTTTCTCTTCTTAGTTACTTTCCACATCTCTCAGAGAATCACTCCCAGACCGCTAGTAGTGCGCACATTGAAAATTACTTTGCTGTAAGAAAGATAAAGATGCTTCAACAGCAGTGTGTTGCTGTTTGAGGATTTCACTGTCTTATCTTAAGTCATCCTCTAATCCCTGTTTCACACGTGCTTAGTATTTTAATGGAGCCTTGTCTTGGCTTTGCGGACACTTCCAGTTGTACTCATTCTCATTTAAGGGTGGGTGAGTTCCCGGGTACAAACTCTTCATCACCGGTGCGCTGGTCAGTGGCACGGAGTGCACAGCGGTTGCATGCCCGCCGCGCTGGACTGGAAAGCAGGAGGGGACAAATTCATAGGAGGACAGAGCTGAAATGTGAACATCCAAGTGCTGTAACGTGCTTTCAGTTTGAGCGTTGCGGTTGGACTCTTTAATGATATGTCCACAGTCCATCTCCAGGCTCATTCAGTCTTTTCTACATTTTCTCAGTGGGGCAACTATGGTGATGGTGGGATTTTTTTTAACGTGGATCTTTGCCCACTGACAGCTGGACTGCGGTGCCATCTATTTTCATCCAAAGGCCCTGTGTCTCCATTTTGAGTCTTTTGGGGACTTCAGTTAATTCCACTTTTTTTCTTTTCTCCCAAGAAGCCATTAAAAGATTAAAAAACCCCCAAAAACTGGGTGAGGAAACAAAAAAACCAAACCACTGAAAGGACTTTAAACATGTGTTATACATGATAGTAACAGCTGCAGCCCTGTTGACAATATAATACCACTGAAATCCCCAGGATATAACTCAGATACTGAATTTCAGACTGTAGAAGAATGGTGCTTGAAGATTCTTGAAAAGAATTATGTTTGGGCCCACTGGAAGGGGAAAGAAAGTTTAAATAAAACAAAGAGGAAGTATGCTGGTGGTCCAGTGCAGAAACCACAAATACAGACTGGTAAAAAAAAGAAAGTTAGTACACCCCCAATAAACACATTCAGCTGATATGCACTCTTTTTCTTCTATTATCTTAAGCTTTCAAGGTTTATTTGGTTTTAGTGCTATTAGGGACTGAAGCACGTGGTGAAGGCTGTTGATTTTGTATTGATATGCTGTTAACAAGCAACGAACATATGCTAATATTAGAGCAATGGCAGGAAGAAAAATAATATCAATGGTGCAACTGAAGGATACTGAGAGAACAAGACCCTTTTCTCCTTCTCTTCAATGAGCAAATGTCAAGAGCAATTGCAAGACAACTTTTAATCCTTTTTCTCTTCTTTAATTACAGTGATGTTTTCTTTCAGAAAGAATTAATTGTACCTGCTTCAAGAAATAAAACCATAGACCTTGTTCTAGTTTCTACTGTGAATGATGGTTTCTGCTCTGTTAATACAAACCCCTTAAAATTTTCTAGAGTAAATTTGTTTACAGTATGATATCTGCTTCTTAACTTCTGCTAAACCCGTTAGTTTTATGGGATAAACAGTTCTTAGAGAAGATAAGAAACTCTGTATTAACCCCTTATCCCTAGCAATATCTGCTGTGTTCAATCTCCTCATTATGTTTCCATAGGAAGCACCTACACAAGAGCAGAGCCCTGCCTGGGAGCAACGCTCGGCTCTACACTGCTGAGCAAAGGCCAGCTGGAGGCTCTTCACGTTACCTACCTCCTGGGACTCCCCCCAGGGCTGACCATGAAGACTGATTCATGGTCCCGAGGGAAAGGTTCAGAGGCAGTCTGTCCCCCACAGAGCACTTTGAGCAACACCCGCTTACCCTGTGAGTGTGACCTGCTATTCTGTGCCTGATCTGATGACAGCTCTGTCACCTGCTCATCACAGGTTGGTCTGAATTTCCCCTTAGAAAGGTCCCAGTTACCTACCAAAGGACAGGTATTGTTTCTGGAAATTTTTATTCAGCCTTCCTACACCGGAGATGCAAACACATCCAGTGGGATTTGTATCAGCCTAACTTTGAACTCTTCCAAAGGGCATGAGCTCATATCAGAAGGCTCTTGTTTGAGCAGTGGAGAGAAACAGCCAGTTGTAGAGCACTGACTCATCTGACCTATTTTAGATGTCTAGTTTAAGATTTAAGTGAATCACACCATGGAAATAATATACTCTGAAGGTATTGCAAGGAGGTTTTGTCCAGACACTAATATCAACATTGTAGATTTTTATCATTGGTCAGATGAAGCCTAACACAGGGAGGTGGGCTTCATGAGGAATCCAGAATTCATATCTTCGCCAAATGTAGATGTAGCCAATCCCAGAGGTTTACCTCCCAGTTTAAGCAACAGCATTAGAAACAGACTGAGAGAGGTTTAACAGTGTAATGCCTCCGTGCATGGTTCATCGCTGTCCCATCAATGATGCTAGTCCTTACAGAGCAAGTGAAAACAGGATCCAGAATGCTCCAAGGCAAGAAAGCAAGTGACTGATGTTCAACGGCACTGCTGAAAATAATAAAACAAGATTGTATGTGACAGAAAATCAGGACGTCAGAGTCAAGCACTAGGCTTAGAGCATTGCAGATCCCACTGACTGTCAGAATACCCTATATTTGAAAATAGTCTTAATATGTCATTACACATAGATCTCCATTGCCACTCACTTGAGTTGCATGGAACAGTCAGAAATGTGAAAGGGGATAAAAGGAAGGAGAAAATTCACTGAAGGTTTCCACTGTTTGGGAAAGACAGGTCAGTTTGTCTGTAAAACAAGGGTACCAGAGTAAGAAAGGAACATCCACAGACACTCACAATCAGTCCTGCAACAGTGGTTGAACAAAATCTGTCTTATTTCACACAGGAATGGGCTGTCAACACTCACATCATCAGTTCCTGCATTTTAACTGGAGGACAGTTGTGGATAGCTGAATTGTGGTAATTCTTAACCTGTTACAGAGAGCTATTTCGGGTGACGTTGACCTGTCCCTTCTTTAGAGATAGTTGGGCTGCAGGAAAGACCAGAGAAAACAGGCAAGATCCTAATGGGCAACTGGTAAAGATATATATTTGTTTGCATAGAGAGCTTGCCCACTACCATTTGCTATTTCTATAAGGGGAGATTCCTCTGCAGATGGGGAAGGTTTTAGGCACAGAATAAACCCATGGGAGTGGCCATGGTCTTTCTGATGAGCAATGCTGTTCAGAGATGTTTTCAGAAAAGATTCAGCTGCTGCAAGAAAAAAAGGCACTTATGTGATCCTAACTTCTTCCTTACTAGTGAAATGAATGAGTTATACTGGTATAAGCTTATATACTCAAAGCAAGAAAACCTCAGGTCCTGGGTGACAAAGTGGGCAATTCTATGTGTAATGACACAGACTCTGAAAACTTTTGGAAAAGATTTGGTCAGTACCTGGAGATCTATTACAGAGGAAGTATGTAGTTCTCTTCAAAACAGGGTTGGTTGGCGGGGTCTGTTTTGTTTTGTTTTTTTCTTTTTTCTCTCCTCACTGTTCTCCTTTTCCCCCTACTCCAGAGAATAGTGGTGAATGTTCTTACTGAGTCACTCTTGCTGCCCTGTTGGCCTAGATAGAGCAATTTCTATGGAAAATAAAAGACGTGACACATACTTCTTCACATCTCAGCTAGGTCAAGCAACCCAGACAGTCATAATAAACCAAATTATTCTCTTAATCCTCAGAACTGTCAGGTATTTGAAGTCATGTAACCTCCTTTTGTGCATGCCAGCTGTACAAACGGATACTTTTTTATCTAAATGGTCAGCAAGTGTAAGCAAAAATAATAATTATATAACAAATAATTGCATACAAAATTTGCTCTTATTCTTTCACACTACTTTGACCTCCAGTAAACACAGAGTTTAAACTGCAGTATTTATTTTGCTTTCATTGGTAGTTGAGCCTGGGCTTGGGCTGAATGGAGTGCAAAATCTTGCCAACATGTAGTAAATTCAAACATAAATCATGGTTGGGGGAATGCTCAGGCAAACTTAAGCTTGTCTTTCAGGGAAGAAGCTTTACAAGACTGAACTTGCTGGCAGTAATAATATTCATCCCTTCTTGAATTATATTTCCACCTTATTCTTTTTTTTTTTTTTTCTCCCAGAGAATAGTTAAGTTATAATTTTAATGCTTTTAGTGAGCTTCTGGAAATCAGTATCAGAACATTATTTACATCTCGAAGCCAAGCTGTGTCTGGAGAATTTCAATCACATAGTTTTTATGAGATTCTACAAACTGAATGCTGAAAAGTCTTCTGTGGCACTTTTCTTTAAAGCAGAGCAGGGAGCAGAGGGGAGGGGAAAACCGAGAAAAAGAGAGAGAAACTTTGCACTGCAAATGCATATTTCAGTTTTCAGTATTAATAATTCCTCAGTGCATCTGTATTAACATGGAATCCTTGCTGTAGATTTGATTTAGAATAGCTTTACATATAAGCTATGCTCTGATACTGAATTTTATTTCACAGAATCCATGCTTAATCTGGCCTTAATGAAAAAGAAATGTTAGTAAGTGGATAATAAGATGTACAAGCTATTCTCCAGAGCTGTGGAGGGTGTTTCATGCCTCATACACAGTACAAAGGAGAACAAAAAATTGTATACACATCTAGAAAGCATGCAAATCATGAATCTGAACTAGAAGAAATGCAGCGGCAATCTCAAAAATTGAATTTAAAAGGTGAAATTGGCAGTATCATGCTAATGGATGTAAAAGAGATGTGATGAAAACCACTATTAAATTGTTGATTTAACATAAAGTGGTAATTCTAACATGATCGAGTTAGGAGTAGACACGGCAGATCATGAGAGCACAGGCTGTGCCACATTCATCCCAACACCCTTTTTATTATTTGTGTGAAGAGAATGGCTAACAAATCAGCCAGGTGGAGAAAACAGTTTGAGAATGTCCAGGTGCTTTGTCATTCTCAAAGAACTTTCACCCTTATTTTATTAAAGTCATATGGCCTGCTAATGGAAGCAAGGTAAAGTTGCAAACCACGTTCTCTTCTTAAGTAATCTTTCCAATCCCATTGAAGTCAATGGGACTGCATGGAGCAACAAAAAGCAAAATTTGTTCTTATATATCCCTCCAGGAGCAACCTAGCCAGCAGCAGAGATGAAGTCCTGGCAGAGATTAAAGCTGTATATCTTTTTCAGGTAGGGCCTGATTGGATGGATTCGGATCAAATCTTGCTACTTCTATTTTTTCTGTTAAGCTGTTTGATTTTGAGGTAATTGATGAGCCTGTCTGACTACTGATATATTAAAACTGGCAGCAATATCTCAGAATGGGTTATCTTTTATTGAAGACTGATAAAAACTAATCACTGTAAGTGTGTGGGGGTAAAGATTAGAACAATGGGAATCTCAATGTATCTTAACAACAACATTGTTTGATATTTTACATCTTCAGCCAAGGCACTGCCCAAACATTAACTAATTAACCATTGCAGTGATGCTACAGCTTGGTAAGTTTTATGCATTTAGTTTTCAACTGTGTTTGTCTATTTATAACTGAGAAAAACAAAACACAAACAAACCATATATTATACCCAGCATTGCATAACCCAAGTGTTTCTGTTATCCCTGTGTGAAAGGTCTTGATATCGTTCACCCCCATGCCACCACAATGGATTTCAGGCTGGATTTGCTCCAAGTTCGTCTGGAGCATGGAAGAGAGAAGCTCGTGCAACTACATTCTCAGTCTTGTCTACCTTCTCATGTAGTGCTGGTAGACAATCATAAGGTGGATTTGTGACATTACTGTCCTCTGAGCTTGTCGTCTAATGTGAAGTCTGTAGGTTTCTTAGTATTCTGACTTACGACCCACCAGATGTGTGAAGTTCTGCCCCTATGTACATACAAACCATAATGCTGCCAAACAGCTCGTTTAGTGCCTAGGTTGTGTCAGGGTCTTCCCTGCCTGTGTTGCCTGGGAGGATTCACCTGATACTCCATGATAGAGAGCCACTGCTATCCTGAACAAAACTACAACTGGGCTCTTCTTTCAAGGAAAGACTCAGTGATGCCAGACTTCATACAGTATGTGGTAGACTTGGTTTTGGTTCCTTCTGTTGGGGATTAAATCTTCATTTTCTATGTTCCATGTGAATACTATAAACAGTAGGCTAATAAGCAAGTGGTAAGGGTACTTCCAACGGTTTGGTACCTTCTGTACCACCACATCCAGGAGGGTAAGGCTGAGCCTGAACCTCCATTTGTCTCCTACCATGTTGCCCTTTGGTGTCTCACTCCTCCCCTGACACCCCGCCTCCCTCCCCCCCATGTCCTACATGAGAGATTTCCTTACTGACTCCCAAAATGACACAGAGGAAAACAAAGTAGTTATCTCCCTGAGGAAAACAGGGTACAGAAGAGACAAATTGGATACAGATGTCACCAGATTTCACACCCTTCTCTTGGGAGTCTTCTAACCCTAACCCCACAAGCCCTGAACAAAACTATACCCCATGGGCCCATACACTTATGACACAGATCCCATGATTTAAAAACACAACTCTAGCGGGTTGCTAAGCTGTCTTTGCTTTACTCAGCCAGCTTGACTTTCACTATTGAGAAGGCCTGTTGGTTGAATAGCTCAGGATCAAGAAACAAGATGATGGGGTATTTATGTCTACTCACAGAGGCTAGGTCAGGATCAAGCCAAGGAAGACAAATAAAAAAACATCTCTACAGCTTTCAGTCATCCTGTTATCCAGTGATGTTGCTTTAAATTTACTAAAAGGAAGTCTGCATACATGACAGTGTAAATTGTTGACTTGGAACAGATTAGCACATGTCTGCATTATGCCTGGTTGCAATGGATATCTGATTTCTGAGACTGGAGATGACAATGGAGCCCCTCTGTCACCCCAGTGAGTGGGAGCCAGGGCTTCTCACCAGGCTCACAGACTCTGACAGCTTCTTACTATCTCAGGTTACTCAGTCTTTAAGCAAGGGAAGATGGATACAATCAATAAATCCTCCTCCAGATCTTCTCCATGATCTTTCTTCCCAGACATGGTCTCCAGAAACAGCTAGAGGGTTTGTCAGATATGTGGTGTTGCTGTCACCAATATATTTAGAGGCATTGACCAGTAGTGGTGGCCTTTCCCTAAGCAGTCTCCTGGGATTGCCAAATAAATAGTCTAATTCAGGTACCCATGCACAAAATTACAAAGCTTTACTGTGGATCCAAAGGAAGAAACTCTGTTGGGAGGCTGAGTATAGACAACAGTGCAAAATCTTGTGTGCCTCTAGGTGCTGATGTACTTGCTTTTAGTAATTTCATAGATACATCTGAAGGTGAAATCCCTACCCTGACTGCCATTTCCATTGCTAGTTGATACTCATCCCTGAACAGTATGGCCACCGTCATCCAGGCAAATTCTTCTGGAGGATGTACTCCATGACGTATATGGATCCCAAAAGCTCATTGACGCATAGTACAGGTGCCAGAACACAAGCTATGCAGAGAGGATGCATGTCACTACCCCATTTTAAAAGAAACAGAAGGGAATGTACTGGCATTTGATGTTGGTATTCCATGGTCTTCCTTTCCTATTGTTTTTTTCTGCACCCTGAGTGAAAAGCTACAGAAAGAGCCAAAAGCCTTACTTCTGTTTGGTCCTTCTTTCCCCAGTCCCTCTTTTCCCCGGAGAGTTCTTCAACCACTGCTACCACCAAAGAAGATGCTATCTCTTTACCTTGTAGATCAACCTACCATTAAAGGCAGCCTTGAGCAGAGCCAGTAGAGGCATATGTATCTCTTTTTTTTTTTCTATTTTTGTGCCAGCAAGATACCTGTTTAGCACAGTGGTGAGCAAGAGAAGGCCTTTCTTTAAACTATGGTCAGGCTGATCACTTATCTATTTCTACATCAGACTGACCTCTCATTTAAATTCTTCCACATATGTATTTTTAAAAATACATTTATGTTTGATGGTAGTCAGGTCATTCTAAATCACGTGCCATCGAAGGTTGGGGTCCTTACAAATTTTTCTGTCTGACAGACACAGTGTGGAGGACATAGACTGTCTTAGTGTCTCATATCTAGGTAGCAAAGATATGGGAGGGGAGCAATCGCTGAAAGGTACTGGCTGCCTGCATAGGGATTTAACTGTTTGGCCTTATAGAGGGTTTTCATTTTGCATGCCTGACCCTGTTGTAACCCCACAGATATTATAGATGAGAAAGACGGGTCTCACAAGAGTAATGGATGCTTTAAAGAGATATCATGGCTTATTGCATAGGTGTGTGAGGGAAGAGAAATGTGAATTCATGTATATATATTTTTTAATAGCTGTGGGGATTGGGACAACTAATTTACACTTTATCTGTGTGGTATTTTATAATAGGGGGATGTGAGAAGGGGACTCAGTGGAAATGTAATTCATATTTCTGTATCTTTTATGGAGGAAAAGTTGGAGGGTAAAGAAGTCTATCAATATTTTAGACTTTGTTTCTGTGAGGAAGATTTCAGAAGAGCTTATTTATATCTTATATGTCATATTTGTGTACATTGTGTTTAGCAGCTGATTTGATGGCCGTGGGGGTTAGACCGATGTGCTTCTGGCTGTGCTTTGCTAGCCCTGTACTAAAGTCATACTTTAACACTGAAGAGCACTAAAGAAAGCCTTTCAGCATGTGTGGCATGGAGTGCCCTAATACAGGACATCCCAGCATGGAACATATACATGGGACACTGCACCACCACACGCTGTGGTAGGGCACAAATGTGGAAAATAATGTGAGCTGGGAAGGCTTATGGGCAAAGAGACACAAGAGGGCTGTGCTATAGCCATCAGACAAAGGTTTGTATCGTTAATATGCCACATGAACAAAGCTAGTCCTTTCCAGAAGGGAATGCCATTGAACAGCACAGACATGAGACACTCTGCCGTGGGGACCAGGGTTTCCTTCCTGGTATGATTGTGAAGGTATGCCCTAAAGGCCTTCTAGGTATGTATGTTATGGATGTATGAAATACCTTTTATAGGTCTGTGTCTCAGTGACTCACTCACCATCACAAAGGGGTCCTGGAGAAAAAGGGAACTGCCCTAGACAAAAAAAGCGTAAATTAGTGTAAGAAGCACTAGGCTGCCCTCTTTCTCCCCCATTTCACGTGTATAACCGTAAGTCAAAGCGTGGAGAAAGTCAGTGGAAGCAGAAACCTTCATCTGACTTTAAGTCCAGATTTTCTGTAAATATGTTATTGTATCTGTATTAGGGTTATGAGCTGAGAGGAGCTGTAGAAATCCATGAGGAGAAGCTCTTCCAAAAATGCTTTATTGCTTCAGCCTTCTAAACAGCTGGTTTCTTTCTGAGGAAAAGCTGACAACTACACTGGACTCTGTTGAATTATGTATTGTACATTTGGGGAGTAAGCTGCAAGATGCAATGCAGTGAGCAAAGCTTTCCATATGCATTTGTCTAAGGATAAGGCACAAATCCAGGTCCAAGAGGTGATAAACCTAGTGGTTTGTGTTCCAATCAGTTATAGCTGTGTTCAAAAATAATACCTTGTAAGTGCACATTAGGGGCAATGAAGCACAAAATTACACATGCAAATATAACTCAGGACACTGAGCCTTGTTGTTGGAAAAGGATTCTTCTCTTCTGTAAAAGAGCACTGAAGAGTAGTGCTACTTGCAGGGTTATTTTGCATTTTGCCATCTAAATTATGACCCTTACAGACAAAGAGTGCAGGTGTAAGAAAGATTTCACTCGGGTACAAGAGTGAGGTACGATAGTGTTGTAGGAAAACATTGAACTATAAATCCTTTGATTATGAGAAATCTTCCTAATTATCAGCATCACTAATATTCTATAGCTGGAGAAAAAGTGAAGGTAGGGCCTTGACATTAGCAGTCATGTTCCTGAATATTGATACCAGCTGCTCTTCCAGTAAGATAGTATTATAGAGGTTATAGGTTCAGTGTCTTCATTCAATGTCAAAACCCCAAGGAATGGCAAAGAAGAAGAAATACCTTTGTCAATATGTCCCATGTAGGGTCACCCCACCTGAATGACAACCCAAACACTCTGCAACTTGCAAAGCTAAGGACAAAGGATTCTCCATTGTTGCTGGGCTAGTAGACCACTTCTACAAGCCCCCGAATCCTTCCATTTACAAATACAGATTCACAGAATCACAGAATCGTAAGGGTTGGAAGGGACCTCAGGAGATCATCTAGTCCAACCCCCCTGCTAAAGCAGGCTCACCTAGAGCATGTTACACAGGACTTCATCCAGGCGGGCTTTGAATATCTCCAGAGAAGGAGACTCCACAACCTCCCTGGGCAGCCTGTTCCAGTGCTCTGCCACCCTCAGAGTGAAGAAGTTCTTCCTCATATTCAACTGAAACCTCTCGTGTTTCAGTTTGCATCCATTGCCCCTAGTCCTGTCGCTGGACACCACTGCAAACAGACTGCTTCCGTCCTCTTGACTTCCGCCCTTAAGATATTTGTATGCATTGATAAGATCCCCTCTCAGTCTTCTCTTCTTCAGGCTGAACAAGCCCAACTCTCTCAGCCTTTCCTCGTAGGGGAGATGCTCCAGTCCCTTTATCATCCTAGTAGCTCTCCTCTATCAGGCACCTCTCCTGTTCTCCACGACCTTTCATAGATGATGATACAGATTCACGGCACATAGCTCCCATACCTTACCATGTACACAGCACGATTCCCTGCCATGAAACATCTGGCCCTGAACTTCCTGACTCTAATTAACATTCTGTTTCCCCAAATTATTTTCCCTCACCCAGGGCATTTCTG
The DNA here is from genome assembly GCF_000687185.1 of Egretta garzetta. Taxonomy (NCBI): domain Eukaryota; kingdom Metazoa; phylum Chordata; class Aves; order Pelecaniformes; family Ardeidae; genus Egretta; species Egretta garzetta. The sequence continues at coordinate 5,075,009 of NW_009258947.1, forward strand.
AAATAATTTGCTACTGCTCAGCATTAAATGTAGGTACTTAATACCTATAAAGACGCCCCGTAAATTCAGCCTCTGGATATTCCCTTGCAAGGTGTAGTTCAGGTTAAGCGTCTTCTCTGTAGGTGGTTAATTAGCAATAAACAGGTTGTCTTCTGCATGCTAACAGCAATAATATGTTAACACCTTTCCAGAAAAGAAAAAAAACCAGCCTCCTTCTTAATAGAAATTACTCGATATTGGGAATTTATTATTATTAATCCCCTCAGATGTTTGTAATACTGATGACTGAGAGAGGCTGTAGCCTCTGCTCTGAGGAGCAGACCACAAGCCCAGGGTTTTCTCATTGACAGAGGCTGTGTGTGTGCATTGAATGAAGAACACAGCTGACTCTCCCAAGACAGACGAAAAGAGAGTGGATGACTGACAGCAAGATGGGAAAAGCATCCAAAACATGGATGCAATGCGAACAAAAGCATTGAAATGAGAGGAAGACAGACTGACAACAGAAGAAGGAAGTGAAATACTAACAGCATCAGGGAGGAGACTGAGATTATGAGAGGACTGGTCTAGGGAGATTCTGCTCTGTAACAAAGATGAGCTGCTGACCCAGAAATACTCAAATGGCACTAGATGGATGCCTACTAATTCAGAGGAGTTTGGACATGTTAGATATGACTCCAGTCTCTAGTTTTACACTTTCTCTAACATTACATTTGGAAGTGGATGCCTACTAATTCAGAGGAGTTTGGACATGAGGGTAAGAAAGAATTGGAAGGCTGGCAGCCTCAGATGGCACTTTTAATTTCTGCAGAAAGATAAGAGTCACCAGTAGGAAGGCAATTCCTGGCTGTAATGACCTCTACTGCCATTCAGCTGTTACCTGAATGGGATATCACATGTGAAGACAAAAGTCACAAAATCTATCAACTGAACAGGAGTATCAAAATAACAGATACATAAATCTGTATTTTTTCTCATTTTTCTCTTAGAGAGAGAAAAAGTTGGAAGGGTTTAGCCTAGGAGCTGTGGGACAGCTCTTGCAGATTAAGCGGGATGTATGGGACTACACAAGAGAAATCCCACCCTGAAGTACTAGCACATGAGTAACAAGTAATCCTGACTGGGTTAATGGCATTTCAGTTTGGAGAAGACAATAGAGGTAAAATTCCACTAGATGGAATAGTTGAAGCAGATATTAACAGGCTGTGTTTGGAAACGTAAGTTTTGGGCCAACACACCCTATTATCTACTTTATGTGGAAGAAGAGCAGATACTTCTAAAATACATGTTCTTCCTCATGTTTGGGAACAAGCTGAGGCAGTAGTCTTATGAGGTCTTCCTGTGTAGACCCCAGAATATGTTTACCTAGGACCCTCCAGATTTAGCACCAGGTAATTAAAAAAGAATTTTAGTTATTCAATAATATAATAGTGTTAGTATTAGTGGCAATAATTTTATGTTGTTATAGACATATTTAGTGACTGAGATAAAAAAAATCCCATTTTTTTCTTCAGCTTGAGTAACTGTTTCATTTGTGGATTAAAGTTCTTTACTTTTAAGCTCTCCAGTTTCAAAATGCAAACACTGTTTTTAATATTTGTGAAAAGGTGAAACAAAATATGTCACCCAAAGGAGAGCTCTTTCTCTTGAAAGCATTTATATGAAACATTCCAATATGTTAAAAACTTTCTTTTGTTCTTTTTTTCTTAGAGATGTTTACAAAAAGAAAAAAAATGTTGAAGGTCTGATTCTTAGCTGTTGATGGGCAGCTGCTAATTACTCTGAAACTACTTCTTTTCTTGAATTTATTACATTTGAAAACATTTTAACCTGCTCTAAGGCAAAGCCCAGATGCATGAGAGCTGTGGCGAGGGCTTGACTCTCAGGCAATAGCTTCATCTGAAGAAAAAGATAATATCATGATCAGTATAGGACCATCTGGGAAAAGACAGAGAACTCCTTTCACCAGGTCTCACTTCCCCCTGAAAGCCTCCCGCCTTTCACCTTTTGTTGCTGGCATTTTTGACACAACACCATTCTGGAAATTGGAAACCAAGGCTACCACGGTCAAGCAATATGTCTCGCTCCTTTGTGCATCTGGTCAATAGTCTCTTGTATTGCTGAACTCAGGGCACAGATGGTTTACATAGCTGAAAGACCTACTACACTCTTACTGCAATATGATCCACCACCAGGATTTGGTTCCTTAGGCAGAAGATATTAATTGTAATTTGACTAGATGACTAAAACACACTAATGAATTTCAAAGGTCCATTAAAATCTACTTAGAGAATATAAAAATTTCTGCATCTTTGTTATAATAAAAAAACTTTAGAAATACTAATGCATATGTGTTCCATAGCATTTATAGAAGGAGGTTTTGTTACATCACAGCAGTTTTTCTCAATCTGCATTTCCTGGATATCATTAGAATTTTAGAATCAATAAAAAGATGTCACGAGATTTACTGCAAAGCATTAATCCACATTTATTCTGCTGTTCTTAGAAGTTGAGCTGGTGGAGAGGCACTTCCAATAACACTCTATTCTGAACCCAACTCCCAGTTTCATCACTGAAAGTCATACAAGTATATTAGATGTATAAATGTCTTCCTGACCCAATTACTCCTAATGGGATATACATAGCAAAAATCAATGATACCGTCTTTTAAGTGATGCATTCGGAATGCTTGAGAATTGACCTCTATTGCATTCATTCATTTTCAAAACTTTTGCTTACTTCTATAATATTTGTCTTTGTGAATCACAGCAATCAATTATCAGTGGGCAAGCAACATTCTCTTGCAATGTATAAATAAGTATTAAGGAGCAAAGACAATTACAGTACAAGCAAAGCTGTCATATCAACTTCAGGAACTGGTCTGAAACTGTTCACTTGATGCTTGCCAGAGCTGGAGATCACTTAGAGGAAGGAGAATTGCCTTGAAACAAACTGAAAAACGAGCTCTGAGGTCTTGTTTTAGATGTTTCTGCCCATCCCACGTCTGTGTCAGAGGTTATCTCAGGCTTCTGAGGGGTAGCAGCTCTAGCCATGCCAGTTCCCAGGCTAATATCTGAATTTACATTGCCAGGGAAAGTCAGGCTGGGCAAAGACAGAGGATACAAACAGGACTTGCTAAATGTGAATTCAAGTCCTCTTAAGCTACCATTGTGACGGGGATGGTTACTTCTGGCAAGCCAGTGAAAGAATCAGATGGAGACATAAACCACTGCAGAGAAATTCACAGGAGCCCATCTATCGGACCCCTAAACTCTCTCCATGTAGGAAGCTCTGCTGGCTGACAGCTGAAAAAGGACATCTGAATTTTTCTGGCTGCAAACAGCGGCAGCGCTGTGAGCTCAGCCCCCATCCTGCCCTCCCTCCGCTGTTCACCTCTGCCCCTGCAGGAGCACAGGCAGCCAGAGCTCTGCCCGGGGACCGCAGCCCCGGGCCTCTCGTTGCAGGCGCAGCCTTTCTCTGCCTTTGGTTTGCAATCACTTTTATCTGCTGTGTCCACCTTTACAGTTAGCTTTGGGAATGCTGTGCTTCCCATGAAAAAAGTAAATAATCGTAATTTGTTATTCTATAGTCATTTCATTGTTTTTATATTTTAGCATGAATTAATTAAAAGTAATTTTAATTTCAAGTTTTTGATGCTGGAGTTTTCTTGGAAAAGCAGGATCTGCTTTTATTTACAGTCAATCGGTGTATAGTTTAATCCATTTAAGTTTTCTGAGATACCTCAGGGAAACTTGCGGGACAGTTGTTCATTGCTTTAAGTCTTTTCTCAGTTTTACTTTCTTTTTCACTCTTTCTTTCCTTCCCAGTTCTGTTATTCAGCGATCAGATCTCATTAAAAGCTTCAGAACATTCACACACTTAAAGATATGCAGATGTTGATACCAATGTCTCTGTAGTCTGGATTCAAATTTATTCTTGTGGGAAGCATTCTCAAAGCTGAAGTGTATTGCAGTTTTTGCAGAAACTTTCCATGATTTGCTGTTTGTCTCGGGTAATTGCCATAATCTTCTACTTCGCTTACAGGTGTTTCTTCTTTTCCAAATAATAATCTGGATTGAATACAACATACCCTGGTGTTTTTCAAGCAATTCAAATAATTTGTGACCTTAATTGTGACCTGCTTTTGTTATATGTAACCAACATTTGGTAACAGTTAAGAGTGTATTTATAAATATAGGGGATCACATCCCTTGTTACAGGATATTTTTCTAACCATAAACTGTGTTTAAATCTAGATCTGAGCACCCATCATCTCTCATCTAGAAGCTGAGCTGCTGGATTAGGAATGGAAAATTCATGGGTGCAGAAAAAAGGACGAATAAAAGCCAGCCCAGCTCCACAGATTAGTAGCAAGATTGCTGAGCTGGAAGGAGACCTGAATCTCCAAATCCTGCTCCTGGGACTATTTCCATTTGCTGGTTGTTGATTGTGTAATGAGAATGCACTGCCCAGGGAGCAAGAGATAGAACTTTGTCTCTGCCCACCTTCCCAGACAAAGCCTTAAAAGCTGTTCTGGTGCTTGGCAAAATATACAGACCACCACTGCACAAAGAAACTCTGCCCTAGGAAGTGGTGATTCTGAAAAGGACGCGGAGTTGTTGGTGAGGAGCCAGCTGGGAGTCGCCACATCGGCTGCCCACATGCTGCTGCACATCAAGCAACTCCTGAAGGTGTAGAGAAAGGTACTTGGAGAAGAAGGTAACTCCTGTGTAGGAACACCGGCTGAAACTGGAATAACACCTTGACAAACTGGAGATGATTCAGAGAAGAACCTTGAGAATTATCAAACAACTGGACTTGTAATGAAAGATTATGGAATTTAGTCTTAATAAGAAAAGGTTGTTGCCTCTAAGAATACTTGCATGGAAAAAGAGATATTTGGTAATATTTGCTGCCAATTTCAAATGCAAGATCAACAGTTTTTCAAAAAGAAGTATCGTCCATTCTTCAGCATCTTTTATTCATGAAGTCAGACCGTGATCATTGTGGTCCTTTCAGACTTTATAGTCAGTGGATTTATGATCAGCATCAATTGCATGTACAGTGGAAATACTGAGAAGCTAACTTTATTCCCCATTGTAGCTGGGAAATCCGTGTGTGAAAGGGGTTAAAAAAATGTAATGTGAGTTTTTTTCAGAAACAAACAACTTCTTAGCTTTTTTAGATAAGGTTGCTCCCTGCATTAACTGCTAGTCAAAGCAAATTTTCTTCTTGTAGAGGTCTAAGACTAAGATCTCTTTGCTTTCTCTGTCTTAAGCATTTTTAAGTAATTATTAACATTGCTTGATCGATTGACTCTTAATTTCCGTACCATTGCAGAATCCTCAGATTCTGTCCAAGGATAAGATGCTACAAAAGTGTAAAATATTGCTTCTGAGAAGAGCAAAAAAATTCACTCCAGAACATGCTACATTTCAATTTCCGATATGCCACTGTGTGGGTTTTTAAAAAATATTGATTAATAAATAACAAACTTTGCCACATGAAAACCTCTGAGTGCAAAACACAACCAAAATAAAACCTCAGGCAAAAAGAGTCAGCAAAGTCTCAGAGTAAGAGGACCACAATCTTCATAATCCCAATAGATCTTTAGATAAAATGGAAATAAGCAAACTGAACAAACTAAAAAACAGGCAGCAGTGTTTTGCAGCAGTGGCAAGGCAACCATGAAGTGCACTGTAACTTTTGTTTCCCCCTACAAAGGGAGTAGGATTAACATGAATATGCATCCTCCGAAATATTAATTAAACTGTTGCTGCTCGTCGGTGATGCTGGTGTACAGCGGATGATATGCAATTGCCAGTGCCTGAGCAGCACAATGAAGAGCACATCTCATCCATTGCTCCTCCAGAGCTTCCTTTACTTTTCCTTTTCTGTTGCTGAGGTGAAGGATATATTTAGCAGAAGTGATACATTTATCAGCAGATATGTTTTACCTGGCAGTTAGTTCTGACAGTCTGATTAACTAAAGTCTTCTGTTGCTCTAAAGCTCTTGATTTTAAGCACATTTTAGTCAGTTTCTTAATCTCAAGCACACCACTGTACTTTCCATGCCTTTCATTTTATTCTTCCGCCTTTGCTTATCCGGTTCATGGATAAACGCTATGGGACAGGAACTCTCTTACTGTATATGTGTGCTCAGAGGCAAAGGGGATCTCTTTGCTTTCTCTGTCTTAAGCATTTTTAAGTAATTATTAACATTGCTTGATCGATTGACTCTTAATTTCCGTACCATTGCAGAATCCTCAGATTCTGTCCAAGGATAAGATGCTACAAAAGTGTAAAATATTGCTTCTGAGAAGAGCAAAAAAATTCACTCCAGAACATGCTACATTTCAATTTCCGATATGCCACTGTGTGGGTTTTTAAAAAATATTGATTAATAAATAACAAACTTTGCCACATGAAAACCTCTGAGTGCAAAACACAACCAAAATAAAACCTCAGGCAAAAAGAGTCAGCAAAGTCTCAGAGTAAGAGGACCACAATCTTCATAATCCCAATAGATCTTTAGATAAAATGGAAATAAGCAAACTGAACAAACTAAAAAACAGGCGATGCAGAAAGTGGAGATGGTAGCTGGGTGGGATTTTATGCATGGGCACAAGCATGGTATACATGGTAGCAGTGTTTTGCAGCAGTGGCAAGGCAACCATGAAGTGCACTGTAACTTTTGTTTCCCCCTACAAAGGGAGTAGGATTAACATGAATATGCATCCTCCGAAATATTAATTAAACTGTTGCTGCTCGTCGGTGATGCTGGTGTACAGCGGATGATATGCAATTGCCAGTGCCTGAGCAGCACAATGAAGAGCACATCTCATCCATTGCTCCTCCAGAGCTTCCTTTACTTTTCCTTTTCTGTTGCTGAGGTGAAGGATATATTTAGCAGAAGTGATACATTTATCAGCAGATATGTTTTACCTGGCAGTTAGTTCTGACAGTCTGATTAACTAAAGTCTTCTGTTGCTCTAAAGCTCTTGATTTTAAGCACATTTTAGTCAGTTTCTTAATCTCAAGCACACCACTGTACTTTCCATGCCTTTCATTTTATTCTTCCGCCTTTGCTTATCCGGTTCATGGATAAACGCTATGGGACAGGAACTCTCTTACTGTATATGTGTGCTCAGAGGCAAAGGGTACTTGATTTCTGACTGAGACCTCTAGGTACGTCTGGTTCATGGATAAATGCTATGGGACAGGAACTTTCTTACTGTATATGTGTGCTCAGAGGCAAAGGGGTACTTGATTTCTGACTGAGACCTCTAGGTACTACCACAACACAAACCTGCTGGTGTTGGTTCTTTCTAAAATGGGAAATTAATTTAAAAAGCATTCTTCCATTTTTGTTTAGATAAAAGTCTGCAAGTTCAGGTTTAGTTTTTACTTTTTCCCTAACCCTTTCAATGCAAAGTGATTGAAAATGAAAGGAAAATACACCAGTAGGGTTCCTGATACCCAGTTTATTGGAGTTAATCAGTAAAGCATGGGATCCGTGCTGCCTAAGTGGACTTGCACTGCAATTTCAGGTGCTAATAAAGCGCCAGGGCTAAAGCAGATGAAGCTCTGGGTCACATCAATAGATATCCCCAAGAGAAAGATCTGTTGGCACAATTTAGACATGACAGCCCCTCTGGGGGGAGTTCAAAATCACTTGTCTCCATTGACTCTACAGGCTGTACTTACCTGCGGAGGGTGGGTTCCCAAGGCTATATATGTACCAGTTTAGTAGATGTGTTTGGGACAATTCTCTGTCACTGGGACTGACTCACAGAGCACAGCCTGTGTGCACACTGTAGTCAGCACTCTTACCCTCCAAAATGGGGTAACTTCTTTTAAAACACCAATGGCAAAGGTTTCTCCCACCTAGGCCGTGCTGTCATGCAAAGTCTTCCTGGGAGCTGTTTGGGAAAGTTCTACTTATTGGAGGAAAACATTTCTAGGATCATTCCAGGAATTAAAATCTATAAATAATTAAGCCCCAGTGCTTAGCTCCTGCCCCAGACTCTAACTTACCAGCAGAGCTGTAGCCTACATCTTCAAAAACCAGGAGCAAGTTAGGCAAACTACGCGGGTCTATCCCAGGCACAGCCCTAGCCACATCTGTGAAAAGGATACTCTCTTTTTGGCAACTGAGGGATGACAAGAGTTAGATGTGTAGGCTGCAACCTGAAAAATGAAGGGAGTTCTTTCTTTTTATGATTCTTGTATGTGGTATTTTGAACACTGAGAAACGGCTGCTTGGACAAAACTTGATTAGCTCAGGTCTTTGCAAAAGTAAGAGTAATAAATCTGGAATATTCCTTAAAACTAAGTGGACATTTAATGCATTGCAGAAAATTCCAAGAAAAATTGGGTTTAACAGGTTTCAAACAGGAATTTGACTATCCAATTATACTGGTTAACACTTAAATGGAACATCAGGAGTAATATAAAACCTGATGTTTCAAGTTGTAAAAATATTCTTAAATTTTAAGGATTAGCATGAGATCTTCCTGGCAAGGAGATGGGGACAGATTATCCCCCATGTGCCTGCTGTGGAATTTCCTGCATGTTTTTCTGAAGCATCTGGTGCTGGCTGCCATCTGAAATAGGCGGGACTGAATAAGCCAAGGTTTTCTGCCCCTCTGTCCTCCCCAAATGGCACATTCTGTGCTTCCAAATTGAGATGGAGTTGATTGTTTTTTGCTGATTATTTTCTCCACACCATTCAGCACATACACTGAGATTTATGATTTCTGGGGCTCCTTTTGGTTGTCATTTTCCCCGGTTTCATTAAAGTGCTAGCTCAGGGACCATTGCAATATGGGTTGCAATCAATAAATCTTCAGCCGTTTGCACTTACTTTACCAGAAAAGTTATATTTCTATATTTCAGTCCCCCGACTCCTAGAATGTTTGCTTATTTTTCCATTGTTCCCTCTCACTTCCCCAACCAACCGACGTGAGTTTCTGCCAAAGTACAAGCGGTCATAGGGAGTTAACAGCAACCTCCCTTGGTGCAGCACCACTTGAATAGCTTCTGCTGCTTTAAGGAAACACATGCTCGGCTAGTTTGCAGCAGAAGTCAGCTCTTTTCCTCATAAACAGTCCCACAATCTCTCAGCAATTTGCTGACAGATATGAGGATCTTCAGCTCCAGTAGATAAATATTCAAAGATTTGTTGCATTCCCAGATTACTACCATAACTTCCTAATTATATTGCAAAGAAGCAATTAAATGATTCACCATGTGACTAAGATTTTTACCCTAGTATTTGCAATAGCTGCTTTGGGCTTCCTATACCTGTGCATTCTCACCTTACATGCATAGGCTAGAATACATAGACCAGCAGAGGATTAAAGACAGAAGTGTTGCAGGAGCTGTCACTTCGGACATTTAATTAGTTTGAAGTACAGAGAAAATGGAAGAAAGGTCTCTGAGTTAAAAAAAGAAATGCTGGAGACTTGACAGAAATACTGGAAATCCCACCTCCTGACACATTCACCCAGTCACCTCCACAGTTTATGTATTCAGACACCAAATCCAGCAGTTAGCAACAGCTTCTTTTTAATGGATGATATCTAATTAAGCACTTTGAAATGCATTTGAATTCTGGGGGAATTTGAATATGGAGCTAAAACTCCAGCTTGCACCTCCTTGTACTTTAATGGCAGTAATGTGACAGGTTTTTTTGGTATTTCTACTTATTAGATTATTCAAATACATTCACATGCATGCTCATCGTTTTTAAGTAAGTGAAACAGAAAAAAAACATATATAAACCCAACCAATCCTATTTTTTGGGCAAGATTTAGGCAGACTCACAATGAAGACACAAAGCTGCTGGGTTCCACGCAGGAGCATTAGGCAACCTGTTTTGAGGGGGCAGGGTTTACTCTTGGATGCTGTAGTCTCAGCTTCTCAAAATGTACCATATCCCCAAGTGCCAAATGTAATTGCCAACATTTGCCAGTTTTCCAGATTTACAACAAAAGAAGGGGGCAGCAGCCTGCTGACCCGTTATCAGAAGGAGAAATTAGAAGAGCACCAGCTGGTGTCGGAAGACGTACACCGACTAGGCTAAGAACCTGGGGAACGTCTTGAATAAGAGAGTTAACGGAACAGTTGAGGGTTTTACAAATCAGAGCTGATTCACAAAGGACCATCTTAAAATTAATCATCTGGTTTACAAGGCATTTGTGACCAATGAAGGCATGTGCCCTGCTCACTGTAAAATGCAGCTGAACAAATAAGCTGCAAGTGCATGGCACCTAGCAGGACTGAGAGATACCTATATCACAAAGTAACAATGCTAATTTGTAGGACATCAGCAAAAAGTTAGGTTAATAATTAAGTACTAATTAAGTTTGCAGCAGGCCTGTAGGACTTTCTCAAATCTGAGTTGCATTTTTTTGCTTTATTGTTGTATCTAAAGATATGATATGTGTAAATAGTAAGTAAAAGGCTATGAAAATGGAACAGAATTCATTAATACTACAGGTGGGATGGATCTCAACCACGTTAGGTAATTAAAAGTTAAGTTGTCCAAGTCTAAGGTAAATTCCAAAGGTAGGGAAAATGTTATCCACTGCTGACACCTACTTCTTTCTGTCCATGGTAAAAGGAAGCCTTGTGTGACTAAGTTAGATGATTAACTTCTAGGCAGCTGAAATAAGGTGAGGAAAATCCCACTTTACGTGACCAGGCTTGTGAGGTAAAATCAGCATCTATCGGACTGTGGGGGGATGTTGTAAAAACAAAAGGGAAGAAAATGGTTTCACGTAGAAGTGCTCAAAAAAAACCCAGTCCAAAAAAGCACCTTCTGTGGGGCTCTTATCTCCCATTTCCAATGGATTAGTAGACTCATTGCTAAAACTGGGAGCAAGAAGCAGTCTGTAATAAAACAGTGATTTTGTCTTGGCAAAGAGAGTGTATGAACATGATAAAAAAAAAGGAGGTGACCCCTTAGAAGCCTCCTTCTTAGATGCTGAAAGTGAGAACAGATTCATGAGTTAAAAGAACAGCTGAGATTTCAAGGGTCTTTAAAACCTCAGCACTACCAGCATCTCCCTGGAATATGGTTAGGTATCTGACAGGATAGATTTTTATTATTTTAACACTTTTTTATTTTTTCAAAATGTTTCTGTTTCAAATATGTTGCTTTAAGGAGATTGTTTCATCTCTGGGTATAATTGCTATTGCTCCCAGCGTGAGGAGACATCTAGATGATGGATATGCCAGAGGTGCTGGGATAATTGCTGTCAGTGTACATAGGATTTCAAACTCCAGGTCTGGCCTGAAAATGGGAGAACCGTGTGCAGCTGAAGTGGTGATCAGACCTCAGAATACGTTACACTGAATGAAACCAAAATGACGATCAAGTGATAAAACCCTCCAGTCTCAACCGGAACCTCAGTAGTTCAAGCATGCAAAGAGATTACAGTCTAGTTCTGAGCTGTAAAGAGGTTTTTGCCCACTTAATGTTAAGACTAGTCACTTTGCAAAATCTTCAATATGTTTGAAGGCAAGCACATGCACTGCCTGCCACAGAATTGGATTGTTGGTGTTGTAAGGGTGCATCAGGAAACAGCTCTTTTGAGACCTCATCAGACTGTTAAAGCGCTTATTGATAGTAACTATTTTGAAGGGCATTTCCAGTTGAATTTTTGCGTCTATGTGAGACCTTTCCGTGCCACTCTATCCATCGTTTATCCCCCTTCTTTTCTCACCCACTATGGCGAAACCAATGTGAAGTATGTGAAATCATTGCTTTTTCCCCAATGTGCTTTTTCCCCGGTTCTTTTGATATACTTTCCAAGGCTTTTACTTTAATGATAGCTCCAAACCGTTTCCTGTACTTTCGTTAATCTTTCAGTACGGATCTACTCTCGGCAGACGGCTCCCCTTATTTGCATGCCAGCACAATGTTAAGCCCTTTCAGCCTGATTTGAGTGATTGACAATTTAAGTTCCTTTTAGCAGTCTGGAACAACTGATTTACCACTGTGGGTGTAACTGCTTTCTTTCTGACACTGCTAATTTACCAAATGAATTGTGTTCTTGCACATTTACTGAGATTAACAGAAATTGGAAGTTAAAATTATGTAAGGCAGTTGCAAACTTATTCTGAGTATTTCACTTAAACTGGTTTTTGTCTTTGCAAAAGTAGGCTCCATGTGCTACCACTAACTAGGTATAACTGATACAGATGGGTATTGAATTTTTATTTCTAAGTAAATAAAAAGATCTGCCTCTGACATATAGCTAATGTTCATGGAAAAATCAATAATATAGCAATAATTTCCTGCATGTGTCTTTTATAATTGCTTTTCTCATTCTTCTTCATTCTATACAACTACAAATGAAACTGAATTAAAAACAAAGTATTTGCAGTTAGCCTAGGATTAATTTCAAATTCAGTTTTTATCTGAATTTACACTGAAGAAAAACAGGAGAAATGCAGAGGTAGTTAATTATTTTCATATGCTTTATTTCAGGTGGCTTTGTGTTTTGCCAGGAGCAAGGAAGGCATAGCGAAGAATACAGTGATATTTTGAAATGTGTAAACAAATGTTACATTAAGTACCTTATAGGTTTGCAGAGCTGCTCTCTGTGGCCTTGCTATGACAAATCCGAGCTCTGTGTTCTTAAGGAAGTGGGAGATGGCTTCCTTGCTTTGCAGTATGGCTGATCTGAAATTAAACAAAGACTAGTTGGGGTAGGGCTGAAAGCTTTGCTGAAAATTCCCACTCATCAAAACTAAAACTGTTTTCATAATGGATTGAGTTTCAAGGTTTTTCAGCCCTAAAGAAAAAAGCATGGTATGGTTGTCTTTTTTTTTCACATTTGTTAAAAACCCTTGATAAAGATGTTCTATTTTATGATTTCAAATTGACTCGTTATGTACTTACATTCAGTTATAGAAAAAAAAAATTATTCATTTTGACATGGGATTGAAATCAGTTACATAAAAGTAATTTGTCTTCCTAAGTGCTATATGTCAAAGTTACTCAAAATAAGTTTTGATTAGTATGCCTTTATTTTCCTTGCTATTGTACTGTGGAAACATTTCCTTTTTTTTTTTTTTTAGATCTTAATTTAGATTGAAATTTTATTTTCATTTATTTTTCATTTCCATCCAGGTCTCACTTGCAGGGTACCATGAAGGGAACAAGAGCATTTACAATAAGAAATCTCAGACAATGTTAGCAGAAGGAGTTAATATATAACTTCCTGCAAGGAGAGAACAATAAAATAACTACTTCAGGATTTGCTAATAGAGAAAAATATTTAATAGTGAAGAAAACTGATCAAACTGACTACTTAATTACCATATGCAAGTCATGCCTTATTGAAGGACCAAGTGAATGTTTTAAGATAAGATTTAAGTAAAGTTTTAGCGTGTTCTCAAGGTGTGGTAAACCTACAAAATTGCTGAGGAACATTAAAGGCAGAAATTGCCATGCTCCTGCTAACATTGCTGTACTTAATGTCCATTGCTTCAGGTAAGTTGGGAATTGGGTCCAACATGTTTGTCATTCTCAGGAAGCTCCTCTGGCCAACACCTACCAAGCACAGTGTTTGCAAGGTTGATGCCATCTTGGAGAGCACACATCTAAGGGCACTCAGCAAGTTGGGGCTAGGATGATTAAGCCTTGCCAGTGGTGGCTACTGCAGGCCAGGAGGAGAAATGCTAGCGACACACATGGCAACAGTAGTTTAAGGAATCATAGAATCATAGAATGTTTTGGGTTGGAAGGGACCCCTAGAGGTTATCTAGTCCAACCCCCCTGCAGTGAGCAGGGACACCGCTAACCAGATCAGGTTGCTCACAGCCCCACCCAAACTGACCTTGAATGTATCCAGGGATGGGTCTTTCACTACCTCCCTGGGCAACCCCTTCCAGTGTTTCACCACCCTCATTGTAAAGAATTTTTTCCTTAGATCCAGTCTAAACCTACCTTGGTTTAGTTTAAAACCATCATCCCTTGTCCTGTCACAGCTGGCCCTACTAAAAAGATTGTCCCCCTCTTTCCTATAGGCCCCCTTTAGGTACTGAAAGGCCATAATCAGGTCTCCCCGCAGCCTTCTTTTCTCCAGGCTGAACAAGCCCAAATCTCTCAGCCTGTCCTCATAGGAGAGGCGCTCCAGAAGGAGCCAGAAGACAAGTGCCGAGGGCAACAGGCTCACTAGAAAACACAGCAAACACAGCTCAATTAAAAAGTAGCTCTACAGCACAAGAGAGGAGGCAACTGCAGGGACCCCACAAGCATCCCACCCTGCCATGTGTTCACTGTTATTGTCAGCCGGCTCGCTAGATAACGCTGACAATTTAGCTTACTCGGGGCTGCAGTTGCCCTTCTGAGTGGGACGTGGGGCCTTCTCCTCTAAGGAGTTGCTTTTTCTCTTCCTAATCTCTGTGGAACCAAAGAAGGTCTCCCCCAGTGCTTGCTGGGCTGGCAGCCCACTGCTAAGTGAGCAACATTTCCAGAGTAATGGATATGGGCAGTTGCGTTTTGGTGTAGGGTCAGTTAAAAGGCACACAGCAGAATGTTTTGAAATGGACATCTGGCATGCAGTAAATGCATTTAGGAAGCAATAAACAGCTCATTTTGAATGACTTCTGCAATTGGTTTCAACACAAGCAGTTGGTGGAAAAACAAGCTTTTAGAAAGGTCATTTAGTGCCATATATAACCCATCTCTTCCAGTTAAACTGCTTAGCAGTGTACAAAGCAAATCCCAGCCCATTTCTGGTCTCGTAATTAATAGAGTCTTCTACTCTAGCTGGAGCAGTACAAAGAAAGTGAATGCTGTCCTTGTTATCCAGACTTAATAATTCACCATTTGAATTGTCAGGGTGTCTTTGAAAGAAGCTGATTGTTGAAATCCAAGCACAGTAGATGTGAAATATTGTATATTGTATCTTCAAGATGAAGATGGAATTCACATGTTTTTAGTCAGTAATAGATTACTGACAGTCCTTGGACAAGGAGAAAAGATTTGCAATCGTAAGACGTAATACTGCAATTTTCTTGTTGATATTCTGTTCAAAGAGTATAAATAAAATATGAATAGGAAAGTATTTAATTTTCCAACCCTTAAAAAAGGAAAGATACTTTTTCCCTTTATTTATCATTGGATATGATAGACGAGCAGCTTGAGCATTACAAATGTAGGTTTCCAGTGATAAATAAAAGGATCAGATTTCTAAACTGGCCAGACAAATTGACACTGATACATGACAAATACATTGCAATTACTGTGAGAGAGGCTATTAGTTAGTTCCTGAAATAAAATAAGTACATTTAAGATACTAAGCTGTCACTTCTAGACAACATTGACTCCACATGCTCCAGATTCAAAACCAATGATCATCTTTACTCCTGAAAATCATTGTGTTTAGTTTGATTTAGATATATCAAGTCTGCACTTATGTAAATGAATACAAGTAAATCGCACTTCAAGTTGTGCACAAAAATTGCAGTGCCCCAGGACAGTTTAGTCTGATTTTTTGTGCCTGTAAAAATGTGATGAAGAAAGCTTGGCGAAACATTTCAGATTAGTGCTGTATGAACTGGAAGTATGATGGTGTCAGTAACTGTTCATGAACCTACTCTATGGTGAGTGGAAAAAGCAAAAGGGGCAGAGAATTTTGGAAAAGTTTAATTTTAACATTCTATTTTCACATACCATATTAAAATATTCTGAATGAGAACTTTTTTTTAAAAAATTAAATTTAATTTAGAAATAAAATTGAATTTAGGGTTTTTTTTGCAGAGCATTACTTCCTAATTTTTCTGTTGGTCACCACTTAAAAAAAAAGGTTTATGCCATTTTAACCAGAAGCCCCACCAACGATGTATGGCTCTTTTCTAAGAACAAATGTATCTCCTTTTTGAAGTATTATTTTCTTAATTATTAGTTATGAATGAAGAGATAACATAAATTACATAATTCCATAACACGAGGTAGAAATGTAAAGTCTCAGATCAGCATTTTATCAACTGCACAGCCTCCTGCCCGCACCTGGCTCAGAAACAAGAATTTCATTTTGCCAAAAATGTCGATATTTCAGAGTTTGTTTTCATTTTGTAGAGTAAGGCAAAGAGCATTCAACCTTTTCATTAAAAAGCCAGGAGAGCAGTGAGCAGCCGGCATGCCATCAGCTTGGGCAGTCGGGTGGTGTAAGAAGGACTGCGGTGCTCCTGGACAGCCTGGCCCAGCAGCCAGCGGGTGCTGCTCTGCTCCAGCCAAATTTGTACTCCAAAAAGTCATCGCTTCCTCTAACTGGGCATCTGGGGTGGAGGAGCACTGAGCGATCTGCTTTACACTAATTCTAGGTTAGCGTTTGGCTGTGAAGTGGTATCTCTTTGGATGATGTAAATTTGTAGCAATGAGCAGGAATAAGAAGAAAGAAAAAAATGATCCTGTCTGTGCCCTTCACACATCCCCCAAATTACAGGATATTTCTGCTGAAAGAACCTGCAAAAAGGTAGTTAACGCTGACCTTAAATGGTCATAATTAGGTCTGCAAGTTAATGAGCTACTGAAGCCAACAATTCCAGCTGCATTTCATCAAAAATTGCTATTCAAAGTCATCTGTCTCTGGACCTTGGCACAGCCTCACATGAGGTATAACTGCTTGTAGCTTGTGCAGGTATAACCAGTCTGAATCTCGCTAATTTACGGCAAGTAACGTCAGAGAGTTCAGCATGCTGAACCAAAGACTTGAGGTGGGCACTTCAGACAATGCTTCAGCCATGCCACAGCCACCCTCCCTGGCTTCCTAAGCCAGCTAAGTCAGGTCAGGACTGTTAAATGGAGACACCACCTCTAGTTCAGAAATCCTGCAAGTCTCACATTGCTGGGTGATAGGGAAATACTCCAGGCAAGAGTTTATCTGTGTTAACTGGGACTTCATGGTCCTTTTGGCTGCAGCTGGTGGTGAGGGACTGTGTTAGCTGGAGCTGCTGTCCGAACTTCGGCATCGGTTCCTGAGTAATTTCTCTAGCAGATATATCTCTAAGACTATCCAGCTTTGGACAGAAATATGAATCTAGCCTCAGAACATTTCATTTTCTGGTGAAACCCACCACGGGCTTCAGTGGGCCAACAACAATATTTACACCAGCATGGATCAAACCATAATAATGAAGCCCACAGGCAAAACCCACAGGCTCACTAGTGTGCATACAAACAGGTTAGCCTCCTTTTTCCTTGCTTACTCCTTAACACTACAGCTTTGTCCTTTAATATTCACTGCCTGCCACACAGGCTGATGAGACAAAGCAGCAGAGACAGAGGGTTCAGGCTGGACCCTTTACAAGGGATTAGTGCTGTTCAAGGGCTGGAGCCTGCCAGCCAGGGGAGGGTCACCTGTCTTGTCGGAAAAGTTAAGCATTTCATTGAACACCAAGATTTGACAGTGGCACACAACACACCAGTGACTTTATTGCACCTGGCTGAAAATTTATATACATTAAATCATCCTGCATTTTTCCCAGGATCAGGTTGTGCCGAACACCTTCCAAAGTGAAGTACCTCTAAGCAAAATAGATATTTGTGACAGTAACTCAAGTAACTTACCTTGATAAACCAAAACTTGGAGTATTGGGAGCTCAATAATTAAATAACGGCACAACTCTGAATCTCATTTGCCCATTCCAGCACCTTTGAAAGTTTATGGGATGTTTAAATTAATTTGAGTTGTTGATCAACATTTTTGGTTGAATGTAAAATAAGTGATTAAAAAAATGTTGTGTGCCTATATAAAATTGAGCAATATTAGAAACATAATTGTAATAGAAGCTGTTGAAGAAAATAATTGTAACAGAAGGAGGTGCATTTTTATTGGGCACTTTTCCTTGTTGTAGCCCATTGTTTGGGAGAGCAGCACCTTACTGACAGATTAATTACCTGTTAAAAATCAGTTTTAAAATATTGTTGGATTGGAGATGAAGGGAAGAGAGATTGTAAAACAAATATTTACCTGTTTGGCTTCCGGTACTTTCAACAGACTTTTTGGAACTAGCAAATTTTGGCGGGGAGGGGGGAGCTGGCGGACTTTTGTCCTTATCTAGAGAAGGGACTGTGTATATACAGACAGGTTGTATTCCATTTCTGGATATAAATATCAACCTCAGGTATTAATAGACTAGGTAATCTAAGGAAATTATCGGCATGTATTCTTGTCTGTAAAAAAACCATTGTGATGACATTTTCTTGGCATAACCACAATGTTTTCAGGGAGCATTTTGGTTGGAGGAATGCCTGTTTCTGACTGTACAGACACTTGCGGAAATGGAAGAAAATAAGCTAGGAGTGGAATAGATATAAGTACAGTAGGCGAAGGAAATTGAGATGGGGTCCTCACACAGCAGGTCCTCACACTAATTAGGAAGTGGCAAAATGAGTGTGAGGATGTATGACCTTCAAAAAAAGCAGCTCTGTTTTTTCTGCTGCCTTAATTCATCCACAATTATGTCAACTCAGCTATATCCTAGCAATAAATATTCCTTTCTATACTTGAAAAATCAAAATCTTATCAGTTTGGTTCTAGTACACACCACTGTTGCCTAACCATATCTTGGCACCCAGGCAGCTAATAGATGTTTCTTATTCAAAAAAAGCCAGGCTTTTAAAATCCACCTTGATCATTTGGGGGGAAATCTTCCTCCAGAAAACGGGCATCCTCCCTCACCTTTAAGAATGGAGTCAAGGAGGCATCTAGGCATTATCAGAGCTACAAGCAGCCTCAGCTCACCACCTGCACACAAGGACATGCAGGAATAAATGTCCTCAGGCTTCGATGCATCCCTTGCTCCTCAGCCACATCCCCTGAAATGCTGAGCAGAAAGATGGAAAGAAAACCTTACAGATCTGGCAGGAGGGACGGCGTGAAACTGTAGCTCTGAACTGTCTTCAGAAAGGAAATTAAGGTACCTGGTCATATCCATCAATCTCCCCCTTGTCAAGCCTCACTTTTTTTATGAACAGTCTAAGCAAAGAGTGAACTTAGAACAAACATTCAGTGTGGGAGATGGGCTTGCAGGGGCACAGGCTTCAGCAAGAAACAAAGCACAGGACAGTGAGAGAGGGCTTTGTCCTCAGTCCGATCCTCACAAAGCTGTCTTCCTTCAAGAAACAGCACTCGGCATGGAAGTGATCCCTGATTTCACTCTGACCCTTGGTCAGATGTCACGGTGGTCAACATGCTGAAAACAACTGCTCAGTGTGCGAGAAACAAACCGAGGATGTGCAAAGAGTGTGAGAGAGGGAGATATCAGTAATATTGTAAGGCTAGGCAATAAATTGATGGTACTCGCTGATGTTATAAATATTTAAATCCCACACCATATCGATAGCCCAGGGTGCTGGGTATATTAGCCTGTGGAGGGACACTCGGGCATGCCTGGGATTCACAGACAAGGCACAAGATGCCTCTGGCCTGCTGCAAACATCCTTAGTATAGGTTATAAGGCATCTGAGGCTCGCTTCACAATCAAAGAGTAAAAACGAGTATCTTTAGCATTCAATCAAAAAAATAGACACGTAACATTGATCAGACAAATTGCTATAAAAGGAGACAAGAGGTACTGGCTCATACATTTCCTATATTCCAGACTCCTTGACTCAGACACAGTGAATCATACCATCAACATCTGCGTGCCTGGGCTTCCCAAGAGCATCAGATCCAGTAGATCTACTCAGGATGTACTTAACTCATGTGGAAAGTGCTCACCTGGCCACAAGGAACAGAAACTGTGGTCACTCTCAACTAAAACCATAGGCCAAAGGTTGCAGTAGTGTCTAATTTTGGAAAAGGATACAGTAGATCATTCACTGAGGAAGAAAGTGGGGGATGTCTCCAGACAATACCAGAGCCTGATTCTGCATAGACATTTGCCTGGTGCTGCATAGGTGTGTAGAGTTACTACTTGCCTTTTTGTCTGATTGTCCTCTTTTCTTCAAAAGAGGCATTTGTGATGCTGTGAGCCCAAGGACTCCAACTCTTGACCACTATCAGGAACTGTGAGCAATGAGACCACTTTTAGCCTGATTTCTGGAGAGAACGGGGCTTGGTGTGATGGTGCAGCTTATCAGTTTCCTTTCCCCCCATCCCCAGCAACAGCCTTTGAACCCATCAGTCAGACCCAGATGGGCAGCGTGTTGCCACTGGCAGCAGCTGCTATCACATGAGCTTTGGTGCTTCAGCGAACTCAGACACCGCTTCAAATATTGCTCCTGCCGTAAATCCAGCCCAAAAACATTTTTATCACGGATTCTCATTTCTCTTACTTGAAAGCACATTTTTTGCATTTTAACTGGTGCCACTGCTCGCAGAGGGATTGCTCTGTTCCTCCTTTGGTCTTCAGGAAGGGCACAGAAACAGTGGGTCTTCAGTTCTTCTGCTGAGAGTTATGGAAGGAAAGATAGGGGAAAGGAGAAGCAGGGAGCATAGTAATTAACATTAACTGCAGGCACATATGATTAATGTTATTTGTATAATAGCATTTAACCAACAGCAGCACCCTCATAACAATAGGTGGTTTGAGGGAATGTTGTGGCAAATGGAAGGAGCTGCTGTTGGTGGATAATAATGCGCTTCTGCAAAAAGACTCTCTTCATGATTCCTGCATTAGAGTTGCAAAAATAACAGTAAGGGGAAAAAAATAGCTCCTGGGTACAAATACCAGACTCCAGCTGAACCTAGCCAGCACCTTTATGAATATTACAAGGACACTCACTTATTACCAGTGTATTTTCTATATAGCACAGTCTTCAAATTATTAATAGGACTAAATGAAACTAGCTGCAAGCCTTGTTTCTTTATCCTACTCTAGTATCTAGACCTTAAAAAAATCCCCAAAATAGGGTTTTAAATGTTTAAGCCTACAGACATTTTTGTGACAACTATACTTCAGTACTACCTCTTCCAGTAAAAAAATGCAAGCACAAGAAAAGAAAATTGTCCCAGACTTTTTTCCAAAGGCCAGAGAAACAGACAGCTTTTATTCTAAGTGCTTGCTCTGCTGTTCATCTGCAACCTACAGGAAATCAGGCCTGTGAGGGTCACATCCTTAAGTCATTTTTCTGTGGCCATCTAATGGCTTGTTCAAGTCACTTTTCCATGCTGGTCCTGGGGAATATTAGGAATGTTCTGTTATACAAGCTGTGACTCCAGCTCTACAGAGACATATGTGATATGCTAAATTTAACCCCCTCCAACTCTCACTGGCTTCAATGAGATTATTCATTTGAGCAGAATAGTTCACCAGCTATAAAAATAAGCATGGCTGAGCCATGCATTCAGGATCCTTAATTATAACTATTGTGAGCTACTATTATCTATGTATTTTTTAAGCATCTACAATTTTTCTTAGCACTAGCCATCACTAGACACATTAAAGGAATGTGAGAGTTAAATCTGGGTGCCAAAGACAAAATTCTCTTAGGCTCCAATGGGGCCATTATTTCAGACTTGCAATTTGTAAGATGAATCTGAAAATAAAATCGCCCAAAATGTGTAACTATACTTGATCAAATAATGAAAAAGAAGTAACTTAAATTATTTGCCGAATGATAGAAGAAGTTACCCACAATTGAATATGACATTGTTCTTCTTGAAGGTTACACGCTTCATTTAAACATTTTAAGAACCTTGTGATGTTTCAATATAACAGAATTCCAAGTCAGGCAGGCATTTTTGGTGCACTTCTGGACTTAGGTGCATACCCAGATACAAGAGTACCATGAAAACAGCCAAAAAAGATGTTTGTATGGTACCTGGAACAGGAATAAGAGGGTGAAAATAAGACAATGCCTTCACAGAAGCAAACAGCATGGTTTCATCTGTTCTGCTGTGCACAATACTGGCCATTCTGCAGGAAGAGAGATTGCTGGTAACAGTAGACGCGCTTTGGAGCATATATTCCTTTCACCATCTTTGATGAAGAAACAGCAAATTCCACAGGTTAGAAGCAATGACATTGTTGGAATCAATACAAGTCTGTAACAACCTAAACTCCTCTGGCTGCTGGTTCCACCCTCCCTTCTGGCCCACAGATATATGGTTCATCTCTACACTACAGAATAGTACCTGAAAATATACAGGCACACATTTCGAAATCATCTCATGAAGATACTAAAAATTAATCCTGCAAAAGACTGATCCACAGCTATACAATCCTGGTGGTTTATTGCAAAGGAGGAGCAGGAACATGTGGTTTGGACAGGAGCTGGGGATAGGCCTGACCCTTTCAACACAACATGATTACAGATGGGCTTGAATAGATCATTAAACTGTATTCTTCGATTATTGTGGGTCTAAAGAACAATGTCTCTATTGAATCCAGGGCTTTTTGCAGACCATTGAGATTCCAGACTCCCCTCATGCCTGCTTTCTGTGAGTCTCCCTGGAAGAGCATGACAGAGAAGTCAGGGATGTAGTAGATGTTTTCTGAAACATATTTACCCACTTGCAACTGGACACTGATGTCCTTTATTCACTGTCTATGAGAATTCACTCCAACAGTCACAAGAATGCCTGTTCAATTTTCAACCATATAGGGTGGCAGAATTTTAGGCAAGACTTGGTTCTACCTGGTATTTCTACTAAAAGTTCAGGTGACAATGATTTTAGAGATTTTAGAGATGAAGGTTATTTAAATGTTGATGTTTTAGGAAGGGATTTTGTGAGAATATTATTTTTAAGGTATAATCTTCCAGTGTAAATTAAAATTGTTTAATTTTTTTCTGTGTAGATTTCAGCATTATGTGCTGCTATATTATCCACAGATGTGTACAGTTGTCGAAGTTTTTCTCTCCTAGCAATAAGCTTATATGATATGACCATCTCGTACTAAATTAAAATTTATTTCACAAGAGGAGTATCCCCCTGCTAAGAGTTTTTTTTCTCTTGGTAAATTGGGTGTTGTGAACATTCTAAAAACAGATGCAGCATTATCTGAAAGCTCGGTTAAATGCCAAAGAATATTGAGTTTATTTAGAGGATTGCCAGCTTTCTGGCAGTAAAAGTGTTGATCTGTGGATTTTTTGAACATGTTAATTTTATATGTAATTTTCTCTATTGCAGATTCTATCAGTCTAAGGTTGATGGAAAACTGGTGGTATCTACTGAATTCTTGATAAAATTAACTCTAAACCCCTAGTTTGGAGTTCAGATGCATCATAAGAACAGCATAGTTTCAGTTATGAAACTGTCTAAAAAGACCTGTTTTAAGTGGATCATGGAAAGAGTTACGTGATGGAGTGAGGGCTGCTCTCAATCAATTCATCCCCCAGTCTGTATTGTTATTGGGGGTTGCCCCAACCGAGGTGAAGGACCTTGCACTTGACCGTGTTGAACTTCATCAGGTTCACATGGGTGCACTCCTCAAGCCTGTCAAGGTCTATCTGGATGACAACCCTTCCCTCTAGCATATCAGCTGCACCACTCAGCTTGGTATTATGTGCAAACTTTCTGAGGGTGCACTCAATCCCACTGTCTATGTAGTTGATGAAGATATTAAATAATATTGGTCCCAGTATGGACCCTTGAGGGACACCACTCATTACTGGTTTTCACTTGTATATTGAACCACTGACCGTAACTCTTTGGACACGGCCATTCCAGCCAGTTCCTTATCCATCTAAAAGTCCACCCATCAAACCCATATCTCTCCAATTTAAAGGTAAGAATGTTGTGGAGGACTGTATCAAAGGCCTTACAGAAGTCTATGTAGACAGCGTCTATAGAAGTCTATGTAGATGACATCCTTTGTCTACTGACACAGGCACTCCTTCTACAGGACAGAATGAGTCTATGAATTTTCATAATTTCTTTAGTGAGGATATCACAATTATATGTGATAGACTTTCCTAGCTCTACTTCTCTATGAAATTTGAGGAGCAGGTAAAAAGTTCATATGATGGGAGTGTAAGCAAAGATTGTAGGGGACTCATACAAAATGGCTTTGCTGACCTTAGCAAGAAGAATGAAAAGACAAGTTAAATGTTTACTCTGTTTTGATTTAATTTTCCTACATGTTTTAAAGGTTACCAAAAAGAAAAAAGAGAGTGTTATAGAATTACAGACTATTACATAAGCACGAGGAGACTGTTAACCCTATGTGTGATCTCAATTCTGGCATTGCTTAACTCCTGTATATTTGATGCAATGATTGCAACTATGACCTTGTATTGCAACTTTCTGTACTTAAATTCTTAATCCTAGATGGAATGTTAAGAATTCAGCTACTGTGCTTTACAGAGCATGAGTTAGCTAAGAGTTGCTGGTTTAAAACTTGAAATTCAAAACCTGATCATACCTGGAATAGTAATGACAGGAGGGATAAAAGCACACCTTTGACACAAAGACAACAGCTTTTCCAGCTCCTGCTCAAAAGCCAAGCAATATGCAGGCTTTTCAGTTTAAAGAGTCATATGAATAACTTAATATAAAAAATAGGGTATTTTTCTCCGCTGCTACTGTAAGAAACAGCTTCCCTGTTTTAACTGATTTTTTTTTTTTTTTTTGAAAATCAAACTGTGGCAGATAGTTGGCAGGGAAAATTTTCATTGCAAACAGGTAAAGTCACAAGTTTTTAAGAAACTTAAGCCTTTCAATCAACAGCATATGGGACTGATTGTAGACATCACAACCACTCATATAACACATGAGCAAATGACCTTTCGATTGATTTAAAAAGGCTAAGCTTCAAAACCAACAAAGATTTTTTGAATTATAAGTTGTGCAATTAGACTGGGTAACATGTCACCACAGGGAATTATTAAAGTCAAGCTTAGGTAAGTTTCAGGAAAAAAATTCCTTTTCTGATTCCAGTAACAAGGCTGGTCAACGCTCAAAATTAATTATAATGTCCTTTCTTTTTAAGTCAGGGATAGAAAGATTCAGGACTTGAGCTTTTCAGGACCATATTTTCATACCATATTTTATACCTGCCTTTCCTTGTAATAATTGCTACTGACTATGGTCAGAAACAGATTACAGGATAAAGGAACGTGGCATCTCACCCCTTACAGTAATTGTCCTGGAAAATGATTCTTTGGTGTAAAGTGCTGCTCAAGATAAATATGGGTAGCAGAATACAAAGGTACTCAGTATCTGTCCCTGAACTTTGACGAAAGTTTCTGGTGAAGAACTGGAATTGCTTGCTTCACTTAGGTGGTGCGAGCAGCTGCACTTCTAGAGTGCTTTAGTTATTACCTCTTATTATATTTTATTTACGTCGAGAGTTTAGTATTCCTATAAATATTAAGAGCTTCTGCATAATATTAACCTTATATAAAAAAAAAATTCCAAGTGATACATATTTTGTGAAATTCCTTGCAGGATGTGTTTAACTCTGTGGTACCATTCTTACAACAGGTGGCGGAAGGTGGCTTGCTACAGTAATTATTTGTCTGTAGAAACTGTGATTAAATTAAACATGGATCTTTAGAAGCTGATGAAAGGCTGTGAAAAAAATACCTATTTCCTATCTGCAGTCAAGACAGGAAATGTAATATGGGATTTTTTCCCATAGGTTCAAAGTGTACAAACATATAATCACTGAAGATACAATTACTATATTTTGCCATTTTCTTTGTTAAGTGGAAAAAATTATATTCTTTAAATGAACGTATTTAATTTTGTTAACCTGACTCAAGATAAAGCCAGACTGCAACAGGTACTCCGCTAAGGGACTGAGGTCTGTGGATAAGTCTGTGTTGGAGCAGGTACAACGGAAGGAAACAAGTTCAATGTTAAAACTTATGGTCTGGTCCAAAAGGACCAGGGGTGGAGAGTGTGATGGATATATCTTTAAATTGTTGTAACCCATTATTCTAGTTGCAATTTATAAGAAGTATTACAGCAGAAACCACCCAAACCAATGGAAGATGAGCCTTAGAAGAAGCAGTTCAAGCGCAACAGTGAACTGACCTGAGCTGGCTTTGGTGCCCAATAACTCCACAGATGGAGCCCAAAGCCATGGACTAAATGAACTCCGTGGACATTTTGTGGACATTTATGGACATTTTACAGAGGTGCTCCACAGACTAAGGGAATGATATCTGTGTATCTGTCCTGGTTTCGGCTGGGATAGAGTTAATTTTCTTCATAGTAGCTAGCATAGTGCTGTGTTTTGGATTTAGTACTACAAGAATGTTGATAATGCACTGATCTTTTTAGTTGTTGGTAAGTAGCGCTGAAACTACTCAAGGACTTTTTGAGCTTCCCCTGCTCAGCCAGGTGCATAACAATCTGGGAGGGAGCACAGCTAGGACAGCTAATTCCCTCACTGACCAAAGAGCTATTCCATACCATATAATGTCATGCTCGGGGGGGTTAATTGGTCGGTTGCGGAGAGAGTGATGGCGGCTCGGGGAGTGATCGTTGCTCAGGACGGGCTGGGCATCGGTCGGCGGGTGGTGAGCAATTGTGTTGCGCATCATTCGTTTTGTATATTCTGTATATTTTCTTACCATTCTCATTATTACTATTATTCTTATTTTCTCTTATTAAATTGTGTTTATCTCAGCCCATGGCTCTAACCTTTTTCTCCCTTCCCAATTCTCTGACCCATCCCACTGAGGGAGGGGGGGAGTGAGCGAGCGAGTGAGCAGCTGCGTGGTGCTTAGTTGTCAGCTGGGTTAAACCATGACAGTATCATATCTATAAGCGTGGGAAAATTATCACAAAGGTTAGGAAGGGTGGGATGGTGTGGTTTATGAGGATCTATTTTATAGTGTGGGACCTGAGCATGCTGTAAATGGTATGGAATAAGGGATGGAGAATGTATTGGTTTTTTGCTGGGATAGAGTTAATTTTCTTCACAGTAGCTAATATGGGGCTATGTTTTGGATTTGTGCTGGAAACAATATTGATAACACAGGGATGCTTTAGCTGTTGCTGAGCAGGGCTTGCATATAGTCAAGAACCTTTCTGCGTCTCACACTGCTCTGACAGTGAGTAGGTTGGGGGTGCACAAGAAGTTGGGAGGGGGGACAGCTGGGACAGCAGATCCCAACTGACCAAAGGGATATTCCATACCATATGACGTCATGCTCAACAATAAAAGCTGGGGGAAGAAGAAGGAAGAGGAGACATTTGGAGTGATGACATTTGTCTTCCCAAATCACTGTTTCACATGATGGATCCCTGCTTTCCTGAAGATGGCTGAACATCTAATGGATGAAAAACTGGACATGAGTCGGCAATGTGTACTTGCAGCCTAGAAGACCAACCATATCCTGGGCTGCATCAAAAGCAGTGTAGCCAGCAGGTTGAGGGAGGGGATTCTGCCGCTCTGCTCTGCTCTGGTGAGACCTCACCTAGAGTTCTGCGTCCAGCTATGGAGTCCTCAGCACAAGAAGGACATGGAACTGTTGGAGCGGGTCCAGAGGAGGGCCACAAAAATTATCTGAGGGCTGGAGCACCTCTCCTGTGAGGACAGGCTGAGGGAGTTGGGCTTGTTCAGCCTGGAGAAAAGAAGGCTGCGGGGAGACCTGATTACGGCCTTTCAATACCTAAAGGGGGCCTATAGGAAAGAGGGGGACAATCTTTTTAGTAGGGCCAGCTGTGACAGGAAAAGGGGTGATGGTTTTAAACTAAACCAGGGTAGGTTTAGACTGGATCTAAGGAAAAAATTCTTTACAATGAGCGTGGTGAAACACTGGAAGGGGTTGCCCAGGGAGGTAGTGAAAGACCCATCCCTGGATACATTCAAGGTCAGTTTGGATGGGGCTGTGAGCAACCTGATCTGGTTAAAAGTGTCCCGGGTCACTGCAGGTGGGGGTTGGACTAGATGACCTCTAGGAGTTCCTTCCAACCCAAAACATTCTATGATTCTATGATCTGCCTGCCAATGGGAAGTAGTGAATGAATTCCTTATCTCTCTTTGGTTGCACGCGCAGCTTTTGATTTATCTATTAAACTGTCTTTATCTCAACACACATTTTCACACTCATGTGAAATTGCATGAGTGTCTGTGTGGTGTTTAGCTGCTGGCTGGGGTTAAACCACAGTACTAGACCAGAACATTAATTCCCACTCTTTGTCTTGGCTTTGTGAGCAGCACTCGCTCCAAGTTGTACAGCTGTTGTGGTAAAAAATGCGTGAAATTTCATCTTTAAGCCTTTCTCCGTGAATCGCTTTAAGGATAATGGACTGAATCTTTAACTTTGCATCATTAAATGAATGAGGATTATTAGAGATGCTTAAGTATAGGCCAGTTGCACACCTGTGTGTGTTCTACAATTCCTCTTCAGGAACAAGTAGTCACAGGTGATCTATCCCTGACTTTGTAGGTATTGCTTATGGAAAGGTGCAAAAATTCTTAGGAAGATGGAGGAACATTTCAGCATTGAAAAAACACAAAATATTCAGACCAGGTAAAGAAATCAGCATACCCTGAAGAATGTTGATTTGAACGAAGAGTTTCTTTTTTTTTATTTATTTTTGTGTTTTACTGACAGAAGTTAGAAGAAGAACAGAGGTTAATGTTTTTTTCTGAAGAGAAACATAACTATTACAGAATCAGAGAATTCCAGTAAAACATTCTTTATCATCTCCACCCAACATGTAATTCCTTCCCCAAGGAGATTACTCCCTCTTACACTCACGTATAGTCATGCCCAATATGATTTCTATCCATTGTGGTCTCTGTAATATTAATAACAACCATAATTACATTGTGCCTTCTGACCCCAGTTTAACATAACACATTTGAGTTCACACACTAAGTAAAATGTTTAATCACGAGTGTGCTGAGGGAGGAGCAGGTGTTCTCAATATCTCACCTCCAAATGCTTGCCCTATGGCTGGTTTCCTCTTACACACCCATTTATTATAAAGCTGATGGAACTCACTGCTCCCGCCTCCCTGAGCTTTTTAAGTAGCACCTCCGGCATCAGCTTTATTAAAAAAATAAAATTAAATGTGAAAGAAATAGGGCAGGTGGATGGTCATAAGGACTCAGTGCTATTTAGATTACACAGCTCCTTAGGTATGTCCTTACATTTAACGATGAGCATTTGGTACCTGCAAGTATATAATCACCTCATCTCATGTCATTACTTGGTTTAAGAGTTAATGCTTAAATCATGGTTCTTGATGGATTGACAAGAGAATGTTTTTCCCTTCCAACTAAATACAAAGGATAAGGATCCAGGTTTCCTTTTTTTTCTGAGGGTTTTTAAGACTGCTTCGTTCCTGAACCTGCAAGGGCTAGTCAAGGGATTTCATGTAATAATGTGAGAAATGTACTTGATACAAAACTTGTGTCATTCTGTGCAGAAAGGTAAAGCACAGGTCACTTTCTTTTTAGCAGAGAAGAAGTATTCAGCATAAAATAGATCTAGATTCTCATTCTGCATCTCTGAGGTTCAAAATAATGAAAAATTATTGAAAATATTTTTGAATATTTTCAATAATAGCCCTTGAAAAATTACTAGAACCCAATGGAGGCAGGCGCTTATGCACAACTGATGTTCTGATGAGAATTCTTAGAAATTGCTACCACTTGTATGTTTGCAATGTACTTGGAGCTTTCCCAGTGCTGACCTATGTTTTAAGGATAGAAATGATTGCTATCCTTGCTACCTCTGACCTTCAACACAACACAGACTGGAGAATATTGCTTGGTAATACCTGAATAAAGCCCATAACTCTTGGTTGAGATAGAGCAGCTGTCCTTTAGAAAGCCATCCAGTCTTTGTTTGAAGACCTTAAGAAATGCATGAAATGGCTAGACAATTAACCACTGTAAAAAGTTATTTTTATATAAAATTTCATGTTAATTCAAGTTACTAAATTACATGAAATGGCTAGACAATTAACCACTATAAAAAGTTATAAAATTTCATGTTAATTCAAGTTACTAAATTTTATGTTGTCTGTTGGGATGAAGAGCCTTCTTCATTCGAAAACAATCTCTCAGAGCTGGTACTTGTACACTAAAAGCAAGTCACCTCTTAGCCCTCCCTTGGATACACTAAAGAAAACAAACTTCTTTATCCTCCGGCTGAAAACATGTTTTTGCTGAATGTGACTAGTTCATATAACTCTTGCCAGCCTTTTTTAACATTCCTTAGCACAGACACCAGAACTGACAGTAATGCTCTCATTAATGCCAAGGAGAGCCACACTACTACTGCTTTATAATTTTCCTTGTTTCCACTTCAAAAATTCCCACGAGTTCTTTCCACACTTAATAGTGCTGGAAATGGGTGCTCAGTTGGTTGACTACTGTGACCCTGCATTGTCTTCGGCATTACCAATTGTGAAAATAGAATCTCATTCTATAAATGTGACCCATTTCCTTGTAGTTGAATACATTAAAATGTGAGTTGCTAAGTGCTATTTATAATGAATCTCGGATCACTCTCTAGAAGTGGCCTGCTCTTAGCATTATTTACTGTTCCCCAGATTTTCCTACAGCTGCTAATTGTCTATTTTGTTCAATTTAGCATCAATGTCCCATTAGTTACCCCTCAGACTGTTCCATGACCCATCTGTTCTCACCAAAAGGAAGTTATACTCATTTTAGTCCTTTTTCTTTCTTAAATTCATCCATTACTTCTATTAATATTCCTTTGTGCAATCTGAAGTCTTTCTTCTTTCTCTCCAGGAAGCCAGTCTCCAGTGCTAATCCTGGCAAAGGCAGTGATTGCAAGGGGTGAAAATCTGTTTTGTTTATTTTTAACCTGTTTTTTTTTTCCTTCTGCAGCTGTTCTAACTGATTTGGGAATGACCTGCAGGCAGTCAGTAAGCACCCCCTATCCCTATCCATCATAACTTGCCCCTTCTTTTATTCTGTCTCATCAAGTTGACTAAAGCATTTTTCAAAGGATCTGCCTTTTTATTTCCAGTATTCTCCGCAAGGCAGTGCAGTAACAAGGCTGGCAGAAGGCCTACTGCAGGGAATGAAACATACCCTGAGCCCAACTAAGCCATTCTCACAGCCCAAAGCATAGTCAAACCTTTATCGTGGATCCCCTCTGCTATTCCATTTTCCGCCCAGTTTACTGCAGCCCCTGTAGCAGGAAAAATCTCTTTCCCCAGAAAGGAAAAGGGTATAGACTGAGAGGTGCTGCTTTGTACAGCACAACATGAGTAGCTACTTGGAGGTGTACCGTTTCTCTCTGTAGGGTAACGCTCTTTGCTCTAGCCAAGCAACGTATCCTCTTACTAGAAGTTAGCCACAAATGGATCTTTAAACATCATTCATGGGCTGCAGGGAAATATTTGACCATGTGTCAACACTCATATTGCAGCACCTTGCTCATACATGAATACTTACATACTTGGCTGAGCTGATGCTCTGATAATACACCATGTTCCCCGGCCAGATACATCTTTGCCTCTCCTCCTCAGCTGTGCCCACAGCATACCTCACCTGCCACAAAAACCAGTTGGGGGGATCTTTTCTTCTTACACCAGGAAGTGCAAAATTCACCTGAGAGAATCACAACCTGCATGCAGATCCATTTTCTGCCTGGTTTTGAGCAAAGATTTTGATTCCAAATTATGACAGGTATTCGTAGGAGTCACCTTCTGCATAGCTTTTTAAAATTTCTTTTTAAGAAGGAGCTGATGCTTGCATCCTTATTCCTAGGAGGAAGTGCACGCTCTTGGCTGTAGCAGGGCATCTCCCCAATCTTCTGGTGGGACTGCTCCTCCAAGCAGCAAAACATCCAGAGCTTGTGGAAGGGGCCAGAAGTGAGCAGCAGCAATGGCTGACGTCTAAGCCTAGGCATCTGAATTGGAAGAAGTAATCCAGATACCTGGTCGCTGCTGCAGGGGATGCTGATACGTGTTGTCTGATGGCTTTTCTGTGTAAACTGCAGAAACAAGGATGCAAATCAGTCATTTTGGAAACACCCATCTGTGCTCTGTAGCAATGCAGGAGTTTTCCCTCAAAACAAGGTTTTGAACTAGAGGAGATACAAGTGCCTGCCTAAAACCCTTAGTTGGGGTATTCGAGCACTGGAGAAGAGAGGAATTTTACTTCTCTAAACTTCAGTAAAGTGACCTTCTTTCAGTGTGCAGAATTTCTATTGCTGTTTTGTTTTGGTTTACCTTTTAAGTAATTCAGAGCTCTAAATGCTGTTCTGGGGCCTCAGGATGTTCAGAAGGTAAGCACTACAGCACTGACATGGTGAGGGGTGCCCAAATCCTGTGCTGACTCCAACCTCAACTAAAGCAGGAGAAAAGCAGTTCAAGAAGGGGTAATGGATCTGCCTCAAACTGGGGAAAATGATTATTATGAAGGGGAAGTCCCTCCAGCTGGGATGCATTAGGGCAGGATGATGTAAGGATGAGACTGAAACAGATTTTTTCCCAAAGAAGGAGTTGAGACACAGAAGGGAAAAAAAAAAAAGATTTCTTATTGTGAGAAACCTTTAAAAGTCACAAAGGCATAGTAAGGCCCTAGGTTAGAGTATCTCTCATGATCATTTCTTCTTCTGAGTCGCAGAATGATTCTTGACAGAAAAAATATTTTTTCCTCAGTTTGAGGTGGTCCAGGGGTCAAAGTCTCTCCTGTCTCCATAGTCCTTAAATGGTTCTTACTGCTTGCTCTCTCTTCACTCTTTTTGTTTATCCCTAATGAAGCCATCTGGCCCAACTTTCACAAGGCTGCTCAATACCTCGCTGGGCAGGGCCTCAGACTCCCTTATTCGTGTCAAGTTTTTTAGTCAGACACCATTTATAGGTTTTTTTACTTGTAAAAACTACAGGAGCTTGGAAACAATAACTTTTTTTAAATTTTTTTTTGCTATTGTAATAAAAATAGCAGACCACAACCATAAAACCACGCTTCTACATTAATTAAATTAAAGCAAAACAGTAATGCTCTGACTCAAACACGGGAAAAAGAGGAATTTAAAGCTAGGGTAGAAAATGCCTTAGTACACATGAACTGACCGAGACTGAGTTAATCCTTTGTGCTGGGGAACCAGAACCTTTTTCAAAATGTCTCCAATTCGAACAAGAAGCGTATCTGAATTTCCTAGATTTTTACAATCTCAAAATGATGCCTGGTATTTTAACCTTAAGCCAGCAATGGTGTAGCAGAGCTCGGAGCGCATTAGGTTTCTTTGGCACAGCAGTTTCCTACCAAACCTCCTCCTTCCCGAAACTCCCATCACCCCTGTCACCACTGGCTGGATTGTAAGTAAAAGCTGCTGGGGCTGCTCCACTGGCCCTAAGGACAAATGGTACAGAAAGGCTCATGTCTATACAGCTTAAATCTCTTAACCCTTCCTCAAAATGCCCATGGAGAGTGTTTCCTGGCCTGAGCTGGCTCCCAGATTGTCCCCATGATAGCACTAATCGGCTGAGACCAAAACTGTGCCAAAAATTTCCCAGTGTGAATGGCTGCATTCATACTGTGCTCAGGCCCATGTGCTGACCTTCTTTAGTTTATTAGTTTAGCTGTAGCCATTGTGGCCACATCCAGTTCTCTATAGGCCACTCATTGACGTTAAGCAAGGTTTGTTTTATACAGCCAGCCTTGGATGTGTAGTTACCTGAAGTAGTATCCAGCAGTATTTCTTAAAAAAAAAACCATAATACAACTTGCCTAAATATGTAATTAAAGGGGTTTTTTTCCAAATTTCTTGTCTTGGGGTTTAAATGTTTTATAATTTAGGTATTGGAAGGCAGTTGAAAAGAAGAATCCCACCATTCTAAAAAAATCCATTAATAAAAATAATAAATTACAATTGATCCATAAGGAATGCATAGTCTTGAAAACAGGAAAAAAAAATCTAATATATGAACCATGTTAACAAACAAACAAACCTAAAGATGCATATTTAGTCACTGATTAGCCTTGGACTACGCCAAACTGAGAGACTGGTTAAAAAATTTTCAAATTATCACACATGAATATAGCAATGACATATGAACCACTTTCTGTCCCATCCAAAATTATTTTTAGGGGAGTGATTGTTATCAGATGCTGAAAATGCTCTTTCATACTCATCCCCAGAATTAGCTTCAGCAGTGATATGACAACTGCTGAATGGGGAGGTGGGGAACCCCAGGTGGACAGAGGGTCAGCTTGTATCATGGAAGAGGAGGCTTGATATCCCTAAAGCTGCTCTGACTTTGTCTTTACAAATATTTAGGTTTTTTTTTTCCCACAGCCTACTAACAAAATCTTGCAGCACAGAGTCCCATACGTAATTATTTCCTCTGTTTAAACAAATATCGCTAAGGGATTTTTTTTTCTTTTTACTTTTATAACCTTCTTGTTATTACAACTCCATCCCTGGTATTTCAAAAAAAGAAGAAAAAATGTGGTAACTAGCTTACTGGATATGGATGATGTGATTTGAACTCCTAAAAGGCTTGGAGAAAGTCAATTTTCCATATTGTGGGGCCAGTATGTAATTGGTAGGTTACCATATAAGAAGCATTAGAAGACCCCTTGTCTGTGGTCTCTAACATAACGGGGAGGCAATGGAGAGAGGGCAAGAGACTTTCCTATCCTGAAGCATGTCATACCTTAGGTTTTTTGGATCAGAGTGAAGGCTGAAAGTGCTCTTTGAACCTGTGTCCCTCACTTCCCAGGCATAGCTTTAATTGTTATTAGACTGCTTGGCATTGCATACCTGCTTTGGGAATCCTTTGCAACCACCTTTGCAGAGACAGCGTCAGAGCATGTCTGATACGCTAGATGCTAGATGATAACCCTTCTTGGCTTCTCACTTTATGAAGCACAGACCTGAAGTGACACGGTTACTGCATATTTCTGTTGTACTGTGCCCTTGAAATACAGATGCAAAGTACCCTAGAATACGGCAGATGAAATGAGCCAGTAATAGCCTCTAAAGAAATGCTGCTTTGAAGAATGAAAATGCTGCAGAACACTAGCAAGAACTTTGACTGTCATGTGAAAATGCAGAGCTAACTATACGGTTATTAAAAGCCAGGCCATATTTTCCATCCGTTTTTATTTGTGAGGTCTCCTTGAAATGACTTATAAAACTTGGGAACCTAGGCAGCTTTTCTCTCGGGAATATAAAACTATAGCAGCTGATACCGGTAAAATAGGTTATATGGAGCCTTAGAAATGACTGCTTGATTTGTCCAGTATTTATTGCCTGAGTAATGTACAGAAATAGTAAAACAGAAAAGCACAACTTTCCATCTGTGCTGCATTATGCTATACATAAGAACTATTTTTCATTTGAAATGGTGGTAGCCCCGTAGGCTTTCTTGCTTTGATACCCTATGCTACCACACATGATATGATAGAGTATAAACAGACTGACTATAAATCTGAATCTTTACAGTTTTGAAAGCTGAAACATTCCAGCACTCACTCCCCACCAAACAGGCCTCCTAAAGTGTAGCCTGGGTCAGGTGTTTGGATTTTTTTTAAGTGGAGACCAAAGGTTGTTGCATCAGAAATCTGAAGCCAGCTAGGAAAATAGAAAAAAAAAATTACCAAAAGCAAGAAAACAAGAATGTGTCCACATCTGGTACCCAAGATGGAGATCCTAACAGCTCATGAGAACATAAGCAAAGGGTTTGCTGTTTTAAAGAGATAAATTTCACGCATTCATTTTCCTTTAATTCTCTAAAGCTCTGGTCATAAGTTTGCATGGCTTAAATGTCCCCAAAGCATGAGCCTGAGGGATACTGGAGGAACACTATCCTCCTTTATCTCTACCCATTTGTAACCAGAGAGAGACAGCAGGTTAAAACAGATGGGCTGGTAACCTTAAAAGGGATCAAAGTTGTTGTTTAGCAGGAAGGGTTGGGGGGAGGGGTTTGTTAGTCGATGCTTTTTTTTTTTTAAGAATATAAGTTAGAAATCTTATAACTAACTTTCTGGAACATAGTGGATTCTATGAATTAAACATCTTTCATTATTTCAATATTTTATTTAGTTTTTCTTCCTTGAACCTTATATAAATTGATAGCAGTGTGAAATTGTAAGCACTTTCCAGTGCTGAGCAGCACTTTTGAACCCAACAAACTCCGACTGCAGTGAGGAGGGTGGGAGGACGAGCACCAGGTATTTTGAACAAAAACTTTCTATGCATATAGATAAGAATCCAACACTGGTGCCAATAAAACCTGTGTGTGGAGCTTAAATTAAGGAACAACAACAACAAAAAAGCCATAGTGTGGCATTTTTTTCTAGCAGAAACAAATACAACAGCAATAAATCACCCTGGTAAGGAGGGCGGGGGGGGCTGGTGAAATCTAGATGCTTTGTCCACAGTATTCTGTCATTTCCTTGAGATGCTTTAAATCCTCTTATTGCAGGAGAGGGAGGAAGGGCAGGTGAGGAGGCTCCCAGGTCCAGTGGGACCGGGGGAGTGGGGATGAGGGGTTCCTGCTCTCGGCCATAGCAGGAAGCCATGAGCCCGGGGCTGAGGGGCAGCACCGCGTGATTTCCAACCACCTCTACGCAAGCCCCTGGTGCTGGTAGGAGCCAGGTCAACTGATCCACCGCCATCCAGCTGTACGCACGTGTGCAACAGCCCAAATGTGCACACACAGGCACGAGCTCACAAACACATTACTACATTACCACGAATTCAGGTGCTCAGGGGGAGAAAACCTAAGAGGACCCACCAGCAATGCTTAGAGAAACTGCTACATATTCCTAAAGACATACAGCTCCTGGAAATGTTGAAACCTAAAGCAGGGGGAAAAAATGGTGCTCTTGTGTCTCCTGTCCATTCCTCAAATAAAACTTGAAAAATTTTGTTATGTGTTGTAGTTATTTGTTCATCAAAACTGAATTTCTTTCTTTCCTTAAGAACTACACTGTGTACAATTTTCATTGCAAAGGAACCTCTGCTAGACGTGTTTATGAACCAAAGTACAAATTCTTCACTTTGAATGACAGGTATATCTGTACTATAAATGGAGTTGTCCTGCACTCTAGAGTATTTATACATATGTGTACATACATATTACTACTATTCTAAAAAGTTGAAAGCAGGAAGCTTCAATATTGTTGACTTGTAAACAAAAAAGAAAATTCTGACTTTGAGTTCAGAAAGACTTCAAATTTTATAATGCAGTTATTAAAGAAAAGCATTTCCAGGGGAAAAATAAGAAAACAAAAAGGACATTCCCCATGTATATATTCATTATAATGTAGCCCAAGGGGATTACAGATACAGATAGTGTACACTGCAGCTCTGGTGAAATTACAGCTACTTAATATTAAAGATTTTAAATGAAATTATTTCATATCTTATGTAAATTAAAAAGGTGTTTTGAATGACTGAAGTGCAACAGCTATGTCATTTTAAATTTATCTCTAAAAAAACCTGTGCTAAATTCCCTTACTTACTGTCAGGCCTTGAGTCAGAAGGAAAGTAGTCTGTTCCTTCCTTCCCCAAGTTTCTCCCAGTCACTGCTTCACAACGCTCAGGATATCAATCTTGAAACTGGCTGTATGACACCAGGTTTTTGTCTCAATTTTGAACTAACCAACCATTCTCTAAAACACTGACCCAGCCCCAATTCTGTGATCATTTTGGTTCTAAAAAGCTAGAGCAAAAGATCGACTAAATGCAGGTGCCCTCACAACCCAAATAACCTTCTTGCTTTCCCCAGCGGTGCCTCACAGCTTCCTTCGATGCAGAGTAAACAACAGAGCCCTCTGCACATCTCTGCAGGGGGACAGGTTTCGCCCTTCGAAGCAATGCCTGTAGCTTCTTTGCAAAAAGAAAAAAAATAATTATCTTTCTGAGTCAGGTAGGGTATGTCAAGTGTTTTCATGACCTGTGGTGTCAAAGGCCTGTCTTTACTCCATTGCTTGCAGTCGATTTAGTGACAGGAGGAGGGAAATTTCCAGACTGGAATCAGGTTGTTATTTTGTTTGCCTCGTCTGCTGGAATCGTGAATGATTAGTTCTTGCAGTGCACGTGTCTACACTGAGAGCTTGGGTGCTCCAGAAATGGCCAGGACCCCTCCTGCCTCATCAAGGCTATGGGTACAGCTGGAGCCTGTCCACAGGAGCAGGCAGGACCAGCCTGGCCAGAGGGTGACATGGGAGAAACGGATGCACTTCTAGTTTTGTTTCTAAACCGATTAATTCAAAATTCAAAATGACAGTTATTCAGAGAATGATAGCGCCAATTAATAAATAATTAGAAATCAATTAGTAACCAATGCAGCACCATTAGCACAAAAAGGGGTGGCATAATAATAGTTTACATATTTTGCATTCATGAAGTATACATATGCTGTACCCATTAAAGCTGACTTAAGTTACTTAACATTCAATTGTGCATTTTGTGGAGTGAGTCAATAGAGTGACTCACTAGCCCACTATCGTGCCATATGGGAAACTTGCCCTCTCCTGAGCAGATGGAGACTAAGCATGTCACAGACAAAATGTGTTTTGTCTCTGGAGAAAGGATGTTGGCTGCTTTGTTCTTAGAATTTTCGACATGCCAAGCCTTCTGCTTGCATTGGGAGTCCTACATTTTGGGGTCTCATGGATACTCCAGCATGTGTCTGAAGTGCTGAGCTCCAGAAGACAGACAAAACTGGGCTATCCAGAAGCCTGCAAGTAAAATATGACTACCGCTGTGCAATCCAAGATCTAACTGGTGGGAGAAACCAGAAGAAGTCATCACCTTTGCCACCCTCTTAACACATAATCTTCTCTGAGGGAAGCAAGTGCTTTCCATTTCCCTGTGGAAGATTTAGATGGAGGGTGATTTAGATGGTGTTATACTTTTGCAGGTGACTGAGGCCACAGAAACCCTGTTTTCTATTGCCTCTGGCTGCATCTATCTAGAATTACATTTTCTTTTTTTTTTTTCTTTTTTCCCCTGAATCCCTTTTGTCCTCAGTTTTGCTGCTGTACTTTTTCTCATTTTCTGTGTACAACCTTCTGTGGGTGAAGGATGACCACATCCCTATGAATTTTCCTGAAAACAGCAGGAGGAAAATGCCAAGAGATATTGCTATTTACCTTCCTTTTTTAAAGAAATACAGTCAGGACCACACACATCCACCCAAACTTTTGTAAATTAACAGAGGCATCAGGGGTAGGAGTCTAGGCATCATTGGCTCTGCCAGTTGTCCATGGGTAAAATGGCCATTCAGCCTATGCAAAATGTGAACTACCTTCTGGAAGTGTCTGTCTACCACTGCATGCTGACCATAGTGGAAACTTAAGGCAATACCTAATTTAAATGCTTCCAGGGCTGGGTGAGTCTGAGTTTCTGTGCAAGGAACCTGGGCCTACACACAACACATGACCAAGTAGAATACATTTTTTACAGCCTCTTTCTTTCCTACTTCTCCATAACTTTTCAAGATTGTTCAATCCTAGGTTCAAGAGCATGCACTTTCCGTTTTTGCAGTGCGTACCACAGTGAGACCGAGTCTGACTAGTCTCTTGAATTTCACCACTCTATGGCCAGATAGGCTTTGGCTTTTCTAACCTTACCCCTGTATGCTCAGACAGCGTGTCTGTATTCCTTCTGGGTCATGTTCCTCCCAGAGAAGCATCTTCTCTGCTTCCACCTCTGTTCAATTCCTTTTTATGTTTAAATTTAGCAAGGAGCTCATTGGTCATCCATGCAGGTCGCCTGCCACCTTTGCTTAAACCGGAATGGATGAATCTTGGTCTTGGGGAAAGTGGTCCTTGAAAATCAACCAGTTCTTCGGGACCCCTCTTCTCTCCAGTGCTGTCCCCCATAGGATTCTTCCAAACAGATTTCTAAACAGACAAAAGTCTGTTCTCCAGGAGGCCAGGTCTGTGATCCTTTTTGCTCTGTTCTTAGAGCTCCGCCATCTGATGGTCACCACAGCCAAGGCTGTCCCTGACCTTTATGGTCAAGACCAGTTCTTCCTTGTTTGTAAGTATGAGGTT
>NW_009258947.1:5115002-5137669 GCF_000687185.1 Egretta garzetta
AGAGCATCTGCTCTCACCAGCTCCTCAGACACCTGTCAGGAAGCTGTGAAAGCACTCTAGAAAACTCCTGGATTGCTTGTGCCTTACTGTATTTTACCTCCAACAGATACTGGGGTGGTTAAAGTCCCCTATGAGGACCAGTGCCTGTGAACGTGAGGCTTCTTCCATTTTTCTGAAGAAGGATTTGTCTATTTCTTCTTTCTGACCAGGAAATACGTAGCAGATGCCCATCACAGTATCACCCCTATTGGTCTGCTTGCTAATAGTGACCCATAAACTCTCAGCTGGGTCATCATCTCTGCCCAGACAGAACTCTATGCGCCCCTGCACTGAGGACAACTCCTCCTCATCACTGTCCTGCCCTGCCCTTCCCAAAGAGCCTGTACCCCTCCATTCTCAGCAGTGCAGGCATGTGAGCTATCCCACCACTTGTCTGTGATCTCAATGAGACCATAGCCCTGCAACCTCACACAGATCTCCAGTTCCTCCTGTTTGTTCCCCATGCCATCAGAGTTACTGCACAGCTACTTCAGAGAGGCTTCCAGTTGTGCTGATTCCTCATAAAGGGTATGAGAGCTTCTCCCCTCTGTCATCCTCTTAGTATTTGTGTCTGTGCTTGAGGTGAGGCCCTTTCCACCCTGTTTCACTTTTCTCAAGGTCTCTTCTGTCATCCCCCTGCACCCTCTATACCAGTCCAGTCCATAAATCCTTCAACTGATTGTGGGTCATCTTCATCTCCCATCCCTGCTCCTTCATCCCTAGTTTAAAGCTCTCCTCTTAGGTTGGCCAGCCTGTTGGCAAAGATACTTTCCCACCTGGCACTTGCTCCACTTGGTCAGGCGGATGCCATCTTTTCCTCAATCCTCAGAGAGCGTCCCAAGTTTGGTTGTAAAAGCCAAACCCCTGTTGTCAACGTTGGCTGTGCAACTCTGTTGACCCACAGGATCCATCAATTTTTCATCAAGCCCTTCCCTCTCACTGGAAGGATCAAGAAGATGCTGCCTAGGCCCCCCTGTCCTTGGCCTTAACCTCCAGTGTGATGTAGTCATGCTTGCTATGCTCCAGGTTTCCTCTGCCAGTATAATTGGTACCCACATGGAAGAGCAGCAGGGGGAAATAGTCTGAGGACTGTACACACTTTGGCAACCTCTTCACAGCATCCTGCATCCAAAAGCCTTATGAGCAGCAAACATCCTTAAACATCAGGTCAGACCAGCAGATGGTGGCCTCCATCCCCTGCAGGAAGGAGTCTCCCACAGCTAATACTTCTGCTTCCCCCCAACGCTGCTGCAAGGCTTAGACTCAGCCAGCTCAGATGCTTTTCTGGACACAGCTCCTAGACCCCCATCTGCCACCTGGGCACTGAACCTCCTCTATAGCTGCAGAGTTTCAGAGGAGCAGGAGTTATCTTCCTGGTGCAAGAAGTCACAGGATTCCAGCATCCACTATCATGGTAAGCACAGACTTGGTCTGCCCCTCACTCATTGTAGTTAAGGGTTCAGGCTCTTCAAGAAGAATCAATCAGTGTCTTTCCCAACATCTCTGTTGCTGCAGTGTCTGCTGATCTCCTCCCACAGCTGCTTTGCTTGGCTACACAGACCCTTCCTCAGTGCACACCTGCTGCAGACAAGGAACCCATCTCCCCTCACCCCAGAAAGAGGACCCAGCCATCCCTGCAGCTGCAGGTCACAGAGCTGCATCCTCCCTCAGGAGCTTGGTTTGAGTTGATCTCTTTGTCACACCAGGGAGAGCTGGTCCAGTGGGTGGTGGGGGACCATGGTCTATAGCTCTTCATCTTCATCATCATCATCACCACACATGTACACTGTGCACGGAAGAGCCTCTGATACCCTTCTGTGCCTACTTCTGCATAAATAGTTATATAGGACTCTCCCTAGCACCTAGGGTGCTTGGCCCTCCAAAATCAGGAGTCAGCTGGAAACAGAAAACTGAAAGCACCCTTTGATCAAGAACAGCTGACGGAGCTTGTTAGAAGCTGCTAGACCTTACTAGCTATCCCAGCCCACTGTATCCATCCTTTCTCAGTGGCAGCAGCCACCTCAAAGTTCCTCAAAGAGTTCCTAGGAGAAATTCCTGGAAGATCTCTGAGCATAAACCAGAAACTGCTGCACAAACTGCTGCATCCATTGGTTACCTCTTAGCTATGGCTCCTGAGGTGAGATGTTCAGTGGCATTCAGTATAAGCTAAGTTCAGTCACCAGGTTATTTCTTTTTCTGATTCCTTTGACTTGCAATTGATTAAGTTGCTGCAAAGGGATCTTCTTCAGACCGTCTTCAGAACCCACAGTCATCAGAGCTGACAGCTGTGCTTGTATTGAGCTTCCCAAAGTTCAATGAGGCTCCACATAGTTTCTAAGCTTTAAATACGCTATTGCAATTCCAAGGTTAAAAGTTGCCACCTTACAGTCAGAGGGGATCAAGGAACTGCAGTTGGCCTAAGTTGCTTTACCCCCACCAAAACAAGGAAACACAGCAATTCACAATCATTTTGCATCCGGAGAGTGTGGTTCCCCCACTGTACATGTGACTGACAGCCTCAGTGATGAGACAGGACCAGACTGAGCCTTCAGATTTCACTTAAATCACTGTCACCCATATATTTGTAACAGGAGAAAATGTCAACTATGGCTAACCAAAATATGTTTTCAGAAGCTGTCTCTTAGCACAAAATACTATTAGGGTACAAAAATATGAACTTTACTCAAAATCTGCTAACGAAGGATCCAGATTTTAAGTGACTGTCATACTTGCTCGGGAAAGGAGGAGCTTTACAGACAGTACATTTGTTGGTGCCATATGAGCAAAATAGGTCAACTGAAGTCAACTAATTTGTAAATTTTTATAGCTAGCCTTTTCAGTTGTAATTTTAATGAAGTATTGAATGTACAGAAGTATAACACACTGAGGTGCATAAGTTGGTCTTAGCACATTTTAAATATTCACATGTACATTATAAAAATCTGTTAGAAAATGATAGACCAAAAGGTTATAAAAGCAACAGAAATGGAGAGTCTCTTGATTATAAAAGTTTTCAATCCATCATTTCCATAAAGCACTAAAATAAGAACTTCCTTTAGTTATCCAGCCACAAGTTTATACTCACATGAGAAGGGGAATATTCACCAGTCAAGAGAAAATACCTGATTAAGGAGTATGTTAGAGATGGAAATAAGATGATTGTAAAGCCTCTCAAATTAAAACCCATAATCTTATTGGCCATTGAAATACTTGAAAGAACATGAAAGGCATGCCAGAAATCCATAATGTGATTTAT
Source organism: Egretta garzetta (assembly GCF_000687185.1). NCBI lineage: Eukaryota > Metazoa > Chordata > Aves > Pelecaniformes > Ardeidae > Egretta > Egretta garzetta. Next base: position 5,118,298 of record NW_009258947.1, read on the forward strand.
AAAATGTGGGTCTCAACGTCTTCCTTCCTAATGGTCTTTTTATTCCTTTTTATTGTTAAGTAATTGTGAGATGTTATTTCAGCAGCTTGGAGGATGGAATTGTGGCCACAACCCACTCATAACATGGACATTTATATTGAGTTCTTCCCTGAGACAACACTGATAATTCCCCCCCACTCTCTCCTTCCAGGAATTCAAAACCTAGTTCAAGTGACCATTAAAACACAAATAAGATAGGCATCAAACTGATTTGTGATTTCTGGATTTTGGATATCACTCTTTTCTGCTCTGACTTTCTTTTATCTTACTGCTTATTTTTTTGGCTCCAGTTTACTGTTTTACAATTTGTTTACTAATTCTTATATTTTTAATTTTATTGAATTAATTATTTTAATTAATTTTTTTTTGTTTGTGTATGGCTGATACAATTAGATGCAAAAACTGTGGGCTTCAGCAAACTTCAATACATGAACTGGTTTGTCCAAAGTGGAGCCTAAATTCTGGGAACGAGCAAGAGCAGAGGAAACCCATGTGAGGTTAAAGCTGTGGTAGATTTTGGAGGAAGAAACTGTCTTCTAGGACCTGCCTGCTTGCATTTGCCATGTGATACCAAGCCTGGTAATCAGAGAGAATTATTTGCTTTTCCCTAATATCTTGTCTTCCAAAAACTTTATCCACATGTGGCTGAGGTCAAACAACACTTGGGGATGCAGGAAGATTGCTCGATCAGTCCATTCACCGCAGGTTTCTAATCACAGCTGGATTTGTTGGGAAAGGGAAGCTGGCCTTGTGCCCCTGCTCACTTGCAGCCAAGCAGGGCTGGTCAGGAGCAGAGGTGGGGCTGGAGCCCAGATGCTGGCCCGAGGCTGGGCAAGTCACAAATAGATGGTCTGATTTCTTCGGAGTGCATCTCGGTCATGACATCTCCAAGGAAAGTTTGTTAGCTTTGGCAGACTTCTTACTTCCCTGCACTTTCATCTTGTGATATAGGTTGATGGCAAGGTCACAAGTGATTCAGAGAGGCAGGAGTTTTCTTAATACTGGTGAAAGTGGCAGGACTTCCCATGGAAGTATTAAATTAATTCTGAAAATACTCCTTAAATGCAAACGTGAATGACTGGTCTAAAAGCGTCATTTAAAAGTCATGCATCTACTCATTAAGCTGAATTTGCACCAGCTTTTTAAATTGTTTGGGAATGGCAAGGTCCTGCCCGTCCAGCCTGGCTGTCACTCCAGCTCTTGACTCTCATGCCCCTGTGGGCCAGCCCTTGCTGGTCCCGAACACTGGCTTGGCACCCTCTGGAGCTGGTGGCAAGACATACTCCTGACTTCTCGCTTAGACTTTCCACCAAAAGAGTAGTCATCTCAGATCACGTATCCAGACTTGCTTAAGTCTCAGCTTACCAAATAGAAATAGGGACTGCTAGAGAAAAAATTCACCCCCTTCTGAAACAGCTGACAGCAGGAGAGACACTGCGGAGGTGTCTCACTCCCTCCATTGAAATAAGGGCTGCCAGCCCAGATTTAAGAGACTATTTTTTATGTGTGAGAAGCTAGGTGAGATGAATCCCACCTCCAGTGCTTGAATTAAGAGTCACAGCTACTTCTTTCCCGCCAGCTGTAGTGGAGGCAAGATCTGGCAGGCCTGTGTGGCCTGGATCACTCATCTCACTCTTAAATTTAAACACGGTATTAGTAGCAATGCCTAAATTAGGCATTTAGAGTAGGTGGTTTAAATATGGTTCCCAATCATAATTTCATATGCTTTTAGGGTGCCTGGAAACACTTGGGCTTCTCTCCAGACCGAAACAGCCAAATAGTTTTACATTATAAAGATACCGTGAATGATGTATAGCTCTGTATCACAGAGTAATGCATAGCATTTTTGTCTATGTTTACTTTTTCACTGAGTATTGTTTGAATGTCCCCAGAAAAGTTGCTGATATTAACCACAACAGTGACCAAAGCATGATTGCCCATTGTAAAAAAAAAAAGTTATTTTTATCTCTGAATATTCTTTTTTCCCCCTCATTCTCATTGTTGGAAGATATTACTGCAGAGATTGGCCATTTCAGTTCATTCCAAGTTTTAATAGGCAGTAAGAAGGTTGCAGACCTACAAGTTAGTCTTATCTAATTATTTAATCAAAGAATGTATGCTAATTGTATGCTGAACACTATATTGTCTGCTCTGCCAGGAAAAAGTAGTCTCCAGCTCGGTACCTTGCTGGCTTGCAGTTCATTTAACAATGGGGAAGGTTTTATGGAATTTAAAGTAAGGCAGAAAATGTAAGTTTACTTGGCTCTTTCGGGAAAAAAAGTATCAGGGGCCAGGATAAAAGAAAAAAAGAAAGAGAACTTTAAAGAAGAAATTATTCCAGTTTATGAGCCTCAGAAACACAGATAGCTATAAATGCAAAAAAACTTGTATGTCCATGTTTCATCTGTTTTTATTTTAGTTCGCTATTTTTAATCTTATGTTCATTTTTTCTATTCACAGTAGTATCACCCTTACTAAATGAATAGGAAAAAGTGCAGAGATGATCTGGAAAGTACACTGAAAACACGAGGTATTTAGCTTTTGTAATAAATATAGAATTATTATACATGATTCTGTGCACCTTTATTCATATGAGACTAGGGAAGAATATGTCTACTTTTGAAACTATATCCTGCTGCCTGTTACATAAATCTTAATTTTATTTAGATGTAACTGAAAATGAACATTCACTACAGACATTCTGTAGACCTCCCTGAACCTCTGGAAAGGTGGGTTCTGCTTTCAAAGGAGGAAAGAAGAGTGAATCTAAGTGAGACAGAAGAGGCTGAGAGTCTTACGTCTCTCTGTGTGTTTATGTGAATACTTTGTAGGACTGCATCCAAACTGTGTTTAATCTAGGTCTTGTTTTCTTCTCTGTTAAGGGGTATATGACTCTTTTACAGACAAACTATGATCCTTGAAGGTAGATCCACTGAGTGGCAAGATCTAGAAATCTCTCTTTTATCCCCCATGTTTTGTATAAACTAAACCTTGCAGAGACCCTAGCATGTCACTTTTTTTGCACATAACACAGTGGCGCCATTCATCTGAAGCTCCTCCATCTGACCATGCCCACTCCATCACTGCTAGTAATTTTCTCATCGTCTGCTCCCAGACAGCTTAAAAAAATGTTTCCAAGCATCCTTTTGGTCCTTTGGAGTAAAATACATTTACGTAACACAGAAACATACATCCAGTACAGGCCAGGGAGAGATATGCAGAGTTTCCATTAATGCAGGAACTCCTCAGAGTGCAGTTTAAACTGACTCCAGGAAAATGTACTTGGAGATGCCATAGGAGAGAAAGAAGGATTCCTCTGTTTAGAGAGAGCTTTGAAGCAGAGCCTTTGTGGCTTGCGTTCCACTGTTCTATCATAGAAAGAACAAATACAAGCTTTCTCGTAGACAATTTCTGAATGAAGGAAAAAGCTGTAAATGCAAGTTCAGTAGTGCATGGATACTTTCTAACTATTTTAGTATGACATGAGGTTTACAGCCACTGTGATGTCTGTAGTCACTGCAAAGCTAGACCGATGAAGTCACACAATCCAGTTAACAAGCTGAGAGACCTCCGAGAACATTTAGCAAGTGAGAATCCAACAGCTTCTCAAGGTGAGGCCAAGAATAGGCAGCATTGCTAGAAACCCATGCTAGTAAAACGGAACCACAGGTTTACATGAAAGGAAATATTCAAGGGTATTTTTATTTTTATGCTGCTACTATTTTCATAAGAATATTTTTAGGAAAAAAAAGTACTCTTTTAGAACCTTCTAAATAGAAAATTTACTTTCATGAAAAAGATTTAAGAAAGATTTGCCTGGCTGGTGTGTTATGAAAGATCTTACCTTACTTGATATGCATAAGTGAAATCACTACTATTTAGGAAATGTTTGATGCTTTTTGCTATGAAAGCATTAAATTTAGGTGCTGTGTAGGTTTTTGCATACATATTCTGGCAGTAACAGCCATAACAATATCTTTAACAGTAGTCATGTTTTTCAACACTGTCAGTTAGAAAACCGTGTTTCAAGTATTCATAATTTTGTTAAATTTTAATAATCCAAGATGAAATTTCCTATATTAGAGGTCTGCCTTAGGCTTTTTTAATTTATTTTTTTAATTTTGACAAAATGCTTTAGATAATGGTTTTGATACCAAGGTAAATATAATACATATAGTTGTGCCCACACTAGGAAATTCTTACAACCATTTTATTGAGAAGCTCTATCAATACAATGCTTTGAAGCATGGACCCAAAAATGGGTAATGGATGTATATGTTGTGCAGATGTCAAAGATGTCATTTTATGCATGGACTTGTTGAAGTTTGCAGCTAAATTCAGTGTATACTGTCTGTCCTAAATATGCAGATTTACAGTTTAGCTCTTCAGACTACATGTGAACCACATCTCCAGAGCAAGCGCACGTGCCTTTCCCAGCTGCGAGACATCAGGCGGGGAATATTGTATCTTCACTGACCTCAACCAAACAACTGCCCAAACTGAAAGAGTGGGTCAACCGTTCTTTTTCTTGCTTCATTCTTGGAAATCACTCAGCCATTTGAAACTTAAGGAAGGAAAGAAGGAAGCGAGGAGACTGAGGCACATTGTTGAACTTCAACCATTTGGGTTAACAACAACGGAGTTAGAAGTAAGACCTTGTGAAGCAAGATAAAGGAACTGTTTTGCATAGGGACACGTCTTCATCTTCTGCAAATGTGTAGCATCAGTGACGTTCAATGACAGATGTTTTTTTGAAGATGAAATATCTTGGATTCTGTACATCACATGCTACAATTCATTAGTCTTCTCATCTTGAAAACAAAACTATATCAGACCCAAAGCACAACTGGAATCAGAATAAAACCTTTTTTAAGAATTACAGTTTGGAAAAAGTGTCATTTTACTGTGTATTTAATGGCTGAGTAACAGAAACCAAACACTGGAAGGAAAGCTGTTCATGCTGTGCCATATGTCTAACTAAACTGGAAACATAATAACAGAATATCTCATGAGATTTTGTCCTCATGAGATTTACAAATTTGAGAAAGTGTTAAGATAAGTATATGAAACCATGAGTGCTCGAATCTCAGAATCTTGAATGATTTGAAGTTTGCCTGTTGTTTCTAGCATATGTTTTAGACTACTTTTTTATGACCTTAAAAGTGGTTTAATTTAAGTTTCTTTTTAACACTCTGTTTCTGTGATGCTATTTAGAACTACCTTTCCTGCCACCACTCAGGTCAGAAAGTTTTGTAATACCAGGGAGTGCATAATTTCCAGAAAAGATCAAACATCTTCTTTTATGTATACAGTGATTATGTGGCGGATTTGGTGTACAGCTTCTAATCATGTTTTTTAAACAAGCACAGCACTTTTGATGCAGAACATACTAGTCCTGACAGAAGGAACAGCCATTCCTAGAGAACTGAGGATTTATCCACACATCCCACAGCATTATTAGAGAAAATCATCCATGTTTTGTTCAACCTACTAAACCTGATTTAAACTAGGAATGAGTCAGGTTTTGGAGCAATCTCAAAATCACTTGTGCCTGTAATCATAAAGTATATTTTCCAAAACCTCGTTGTGATTTCTCAACCTGCAAATAGTGTGACTCTACATAAAGTTTCTACTGATGTGAGATTAAATGTCTAAGGCCAAATACCAAGTACAAAACTACTGTATAGATATACAAGAAACACTCCTGAGAGTGGGCCTGGTCAAAATACCCAATCCCAAGACCACCGGCTACAAACAGTCATGTAATATATCTGGAGTCTATAATTTCTTCCTGACCCTTTCCAATAAACTCCTGCTCCTGCCTTTTAACATTTTTGCTTCCATATTTAAAATATTTCCTTGTTCAGGACTTTCAAAAAGCTATTTCTGAAGACTGTAAGCTTTGTACCAATGGTGCTGATGAGTCACAGTAATACATCCCGTGAGGTGCTATTTTCTCCAGTGAGTGCTAAGCTGAGCTTCAAGGACTGATGATTTTTTGGTTTTGACTGAGGCGCAGTTGCTAAGAATGATGGCATATCAAACAGGAGAAGTTAGGTAGATGTATGGGACAAATACAGGCTGTAAAAACCATTTTGTGTTGCTTCACAACACTTAAAGGTCTTAGAGAATAGTAAGAAAATGAGAATAGAAAAACAATGAGCTGCACAGTGTAGGTGATGCAGTGATAAAGACGCTGCACTGGCTCTTGCTGCTCCTGGACATGCCATCAAGGCCGTCCCTGACCCAGGCATCATCTCCCATCTTTCATCAGTTTTTCTGAGTTCAGCTGTAAATTCACTGTGGCCTCAACATTCACTGTGCAAATCCAATGCTTCATACATTTCTGAAGCATCTCAGCATTTCCTTAACCCAGCCAGAAAAAGTGTGGACTCTGCTCTAGCTTTCTGAGAAAAAACCCCAGAGTTTTTTAGCATACAAATTTTCCCATTCCCAGTCTCCAACCGAAGCTGCACCAAAAAAACTTTCTAAGGGAAGCACAAGCCATTCTTCCAAGTGTTTCTGCTGCTTGCTTTCTCTTACAAGTTTGCTTTTTCAGCCTTTCTCCAGAGCTTTTTTTGCTCCTCTTCTGATCTTGTCCTCCCTCTCCTTTCTCTGCGAGACTTTTCCTCATCTGTCTCTGTCTCCTTCCTTACTACTTTCAGAGGGGATTTGGGTCAGCACTGGTCAGCCATGCTTCCTCCAGGCTGATTGGACACTCTGTCTCTGTTTGACGGATGAAATTCCCGAAGCTCCTAGTTAATTTTAGGGTGTCTGTGGGAGGAAGGAGCCTGGCACTGACCCAAACTCACATTTAAATGTGCCAGAAAATTACACAGCAGTCAGAAAATTGCAAAATCTGCAATTTTTATGCAGCCCACAATTTTCTAGAGGTCTTGATTATCATCCGGAGTTCAGTGTTTTACAGGAAGTGCAGGAGGTTACATTTCCAGTGATTTTTAAGTGACCCCAAAACTATTGCACTGGAAAAAAATCATACCAGGATTAACTATTTCAGTGATATTTCCATTTCAAGAGCAGTGAACATGGAAAAAAGGGGGTTTTTTATGAAACACATTGCGATTTTGAAGGTGATGATTCTTAAGGTTTATATCCACAACAAATTATCTAAGCAATGGTGGATCTAATGCATTTTGTCTTTGGGGAGATCCAAAATGAAAATTCTATTGTAGGAGCATGGCTTTGTGCATACTTGTATAACAGAATGGAAATCTGAGAGAACAGTATCTTACAAGCAAGAGCAGTATAAGTTACTCATTATATAGGTAATAATAACAAGATGAGAATATGTAGCTGCTGCCTGTTGAAAAACAGAAAAAATGGAAGTTACCTTGTGACTGATGTTGTCACTTGCTCTAATATGACCACTTTGCATGCACCCTAAGCTGCCAGGCACCAGCTCGTGAGCTTGGGGAGAGCCAGCAAAAACCCACTGGAGGTGATCGTGCAGGTGCCTGAATGTACAGAGTTCTGTAACATGTTTTTCATCACAAAAAAAACCCCTATTTCATTCAACTTCATCATTAAAAGGAGCACAAAACCACAAACTTATGCCATGAATTCTCACCTCTCAGCTCATGAATGAAACATCAGGACAGCTGGGGTGTCAGGACCATCTGATTTTCTCCTATGGGCTGTCTTTTGTGCTTAGGCAGAGGTGCCACAAGTGTGTCTCTGCAGCTTTGAGGAGAGCCTATGAAGCCCCCACTGTGGACTGCTGCAAAGGACGATTTCTGTCCTGGTGTGCTGCAGTACCAGGCGAGGAGCTAGGACATGTGCTGTTTGAGTTCAGTTCAAGAGGAAAACAAGAAACATTTTACCGAGGGGTATGAAGATCCCACGGCCCCTAAGAGCTGTATCTATCCAAGAATCCTTTCAAGGTTTCTCTTTGAGCTTTTACTTCTCTCAACTTTTTAATCCCTGACAACAGACAGTTGTAAATATTGAAACTTGCAGAGATTGACTTAACTTGTAGAGGCTGTCTTATTTAGGGTCCTAGCCTGGAATAAAATACATACAGCTGTGATTATGCTCTGCTGTACATCCCATGGCCCTGGCCCCTCCACACGCAGCCCGGATGGTGTGGCTTTGTGCAGGGGTGGGAGCTGGGCACACAGAGCCACCTCCAAGGGGACTCAGTGAGAAGGGAGCAGGTACCCTCCTGCTGGTGCCTCAGTCTGGGCAACTGGGGACGGGGAGCCTGAGGAGCTCCCTCAGAGTGAGGCACAACCATCATGTGCAAAATCCTTTGTTTCAGTATTTAAGACAATATTGACAATTAACCAGAGTATCTTTTTTCCTTCTGCAGGCTGTAACACATTCTTCTCACACGGGAGTTCTGCCACATTTGGCCCTTTCTCTAGGAAAAACTCTAGAATTTTGCTGACTTTATGCTAGCTTGCAAAGAGAATGAAAGAGAGGGACAGGAGTGGGTAAACAGTAAGGTTGCACCACACTAGATTTGCAACCCCAGAAGGCAGATACCCGAGAGCTCCACAGGTGAGAAATGAAGTGACAGGAGCAAACGACCTCAGTACCTTGCTAAGGTCCCTGTGGGCTCCTATGTCCTGAGCATATGAGGTCTGTCATATACTCACTTGTCTCATTACTCTGGATTCAGGATGCATCTACGACTTCAGTACTGACACATCCACACAGACTGTTTGGGATCATCCACTGAACCCAGGTCCCCCGAGGTGAACGATGTCCCACATGTCCCAGTAGATTGTTAAGTAGAGTTAACTTTCACTATAGGGCTTCCTTCTGTGATGAGCACACCCGTGCACAGCATGCGTGTGAGGGATAGCACTATATATACAAAACCAATCTGGTCTTCAGCATGTGAAGCTGCTACATGCAGAGTCATTTTTGGCCTACCTATCTTGAGAAAATCTTGGGAAAAATACAGCTTGATAATTTGTGTCAGTTAAGAGGAATTAAAATTAAATCAATCAAACGATTGTTACCTACAACACTGGGATTGTCCTTTCAATGAAATGTCATCTCTCTTTTCTATTGACACGCTTCTTAAGCTGATATTTAAGAACAGCACCAGAAATATGTGTTTATAAGCTTAACTTCTCCATGCTAGCTCTCCTTATAACTTACAATCATACATCAGCTTACAGTTGTGCTCCTTGACACTGGAGAAGTGGTGATGACTGTGAGGTTCTTTTTATAAAAAGAAGACTAATAAAATTAAGCAATAATCTGTAAGCATGAGAAGGTTACAGTTTTAAATAATGTCTCCTGCTGTGAATTGAATAGCAAGGTAAAGTAAAGGTTTTAGCATTTATAAATGTCAAGGCAACACAGACGTTCATTTTAACAGCATGACATGCGTATCGCTTATAAACTTATTGCACTTAAAGATTATTACCACTATACTATACAGATGGCTGCAGGATCCAACTTAAAATTTTAAATGGTTTTGAATTTTAAGGCTTTGTTGAAATAACTGATAATTCTACTAAATGTCTTATCACTAAAGCCAGGAATAACAGTAATGCTATAAAAAGTGTCACACTTTTACACGATTGAATGAGAAAAGAAACCCCTAAACAATTTGACTACAGCCCTGGATGCTGTCTCAAATGTTCTGATTAAAAAGCACTACAACTGGAATTGGCCAGAAATGTCATTTACCCCAAGCTGTATTTTCTGTCTGCTTGCTGTCAAGAGACACAGGAAACGCTAGAATTAAATGGTATAGATTCAGACCGTCAGCGAGGCACTGCGCTTTCAAAACAGTGGTGAAATGTATTTACTTAACCAGAAAGAGATGAGGTTGAAAAAGTGAAAGATGTCATGTCAGCACCTCCAACTGGGAAATAAGATGTGGTCTATATGCCTGTTTATTGCTGTGATCAGGGACCCTGACATTTTCCTTCCCTCTCCCTCCCTCCTATCCTCCAACCTGCTCAGCTGAAAAGAATGATGAAAATGCACCATGGTGGGTTCTTCCAGGTTGTTACTGCCATTTGGTGATCTAATTGGCCCCAGAGGGCCACTCAACCATTTCCATCAGAGATAGAAAAGATTTTCTTCCTTCTGCTAGAGACTGATAGCAGGCATTAATTATGCGGACAGCATCCAAGAGAGCAACAGTCATTCTCAACTAAATCAACATGCAAAGCAGCCATGGAAAGTGTCACATCGTAACAGCAAATGGCTATGGCAGGAGGAAAAAAAAAACCCAACTTATTATGAAAAAGAACCAATGCAGAATTGGTTTTGATGTGTAGATTCTACAAAAGTACAAAAGCTTGTACTTGATATTGTCTCTTTCATTAGAGACATGATTTAAAAGAGAGTATTTCCACAGATTCTTAAGGAAAAGATATTGCAATAAAAGCCAGACAAGGATTCTTGCGGCTCTTATTTGAGCTTCTTAGACTATTAGGAAACACATATACATTTCAGCCAGCCATAATGGGATATGCTTACTTTATAGGACCGCTCTTTTCTCCACCTTGAAGGACTAAAAGAAAAAAACAGGGGAAAAAACCTCAAACTCCAGACGTTTCCTTCTCAGAAGACGTGAATCTTTCTTAAAGTGTGAATTGAAAATCCTGGGAAAGGAAGAGAAAAAGAAGACATTTTGGAAAATAAAGCCTGCTCCCTTTTCTAGCAGTACAAAATTGGACAAAATGCTCTTCCTTCAGAAAAAAAAAGCAAAAGGAAATGTAATTTAGAGGGGGGAGGGGAAGGAATTATTGCAGGAGGAATATTAGTAAGAGAAAACAGGGCAAACAGACAGCCCCAGTTCTGCAGAGTACATATATATTGCAGACAGCTGCATAATTTACTCGGGAGAGAAGTGTCACACAGAGCTATTGTCAGGACCAAAGCGAACTCATTTGAAGCTAGCTCCAGCCCCCTGACACGGCACTGCCACCCCCATGGAGATACCCCACTATCATCTCTAAGGGGAAAAGTCAATCACTGAAGAAAGTTCTGTGCTGTGCTATCACTGTGGCTTACCTTCGCCAGGGCCAACAGACTATATACATGCAGGGAGGCACTTTGCATGCATGCTGCAGAACGGTCGATACCTCCAGTGGGAAGGCTCTGATCTTAGCCAACATCGGGGAGCAGCATACAGTACACACACTGTAGAATGTAAATCCACACACTGACCAGAAAATTACAAAAATATGCACATAATAGCTGGCAAATGCTCATAATTTGGAAAGAGCAAATAAAACCAGTGTAGGCAAGCTCATGCTTTAAGGTGGACTTGGTTTCTCTCCTATGCAACTGCAGCACGCCATAACATTTCAGCTTTGGTCAGGAGTAAGTCTTTCACAGCATGGGCAAACAGACCTTGCTCTTCCTGTGCCAAAGCACATGCTTAAGTCCCTGAGGAAATTTGGGAGGATCCAGAGGGCTGATCTTGCTTGGTGCTTGGCTTAAGCAATCAGTGGGATGCAGATAGGTGGATTCCCCTTTCTCTCATCTTTGGAGTAGTAGAAAAAATTCTGGCCCAGCAGCTGGAAATTGTCTCTGTGAGTCTGATTCCAGCCAAAAAGATTCAAGCCAACATTAGACATAGCATTACTAGACAACAACCCTTAATCTGCAGAGCTGAACTCTTCCCTGTACAGTTTTAAAGTCCTCCAGGAACACTCCTCTTGAATTCCCAGCAAGAAATTCCCATTATCCCATGCTGCGCAGCCAAGATGTTTTAATTGCACTGCAAAGCATGTTTTGGAGAAGGAGGAATTTACCAACACGATATGCCTCATGAGTCTTCCCTGACAAAGGAGTAACTTTCCCAGTTACTTAGGCTTTAAGAAGACCAAACCAAAACTGTGAAGGTGATAGCTGAGTGCCCACTGTCACTGTTTTGTTGCTTTTACAGTGCTTCTGATTAGAAGTATCTCACTTTTTGCACAAGTGCCTGTTGTCAATCAGACCTCACGAAAATTGGCATAGGTAACTGTAGGTTAAATCACATCATTTCGCAAGTCACAGGATTTTATGATAACATATCAAACACTTTCATGATGCCAACCAATCTGTCAGCATTGCTATGAGAAACAGATTCTTTTTAAATTAAGAAAAGATGGTAAATGTAGTTAAAATGGTAATACAACCAGTGGAGCCAGAACGTAATAAAGTCAACATTGTACAGTATATACAGTGTGCTTTCAGCTTGAGAGAATGTCTTATGACAGCTAATGACCAGTAAAATAACCCTCCTGGCTTAGGAAATCTGTTTCGTCTTGAAAGATAAGGGGGTTGGGGCTTTTTGCAAACAATTGTCTGTGCGTAACCTTAGGTCCTGCTCAGTCCCAAGTCAAAGGACTCTAATCCCCAGTGACGACCAGGACTTCATGCAGAAGCAAGTGTCTTCCTGTATGTGGCAAGACTAACATCCTGGTCTGGTTAAGCACTTAACTAGAAGCACCTGAGTACAGTAACACTAGTTACACAGTGAAAACTGATCACCAGTTAAGAAATCTGCCAGATCAAAGACATAACAGATTTCTAAGAATGTGATGAAAACATGTTCTACATAACAAGCATCACTGGGTGCAAATCTGCGCTCCTTCCACTCTAGACACTGCTTTTCAGGGTTGGAGGCAAGTGTTCTACCGCTGGAGCTGGGTTTTTTGGAGGTTTTTTTGTTTTTTTTTTTAAATTCTAAAGTGAATTTTGTTTTAATTGGCAGCTAATGGGAAAAAAGTGATCCTTATTTTTAAAGAGAGGCAGAAAAACATAGGGGTGGTTTCAGGCAGCCATAATTGTAACACAACATTCATTTGTCAGACATGCAGGGAAGCTAGGGTGAAACGGTAGCATGCAATACCAGTGTGTGTGCCACAGATGCTACCCAGGGATTCAGGTTAATTCCATACCAGGCATGCTTAGGGATCACCCATGTAAAGCGGCTGGCAGGATGGAGGCTTAAAATTGCTCCCTGCTGGTCCCACCATTGCACATTGCCCTCTTCAATTCAGCATGACTCTCTTTGCCTGGGCTAATTTACTTCAGCCAGTATAAGTAACTTAGATTTACTTATCTCCCCTCTCCAAGCCTTGCTGGCTTTGGAATTGATCCTCTCTATTCCCTACCTCCTATATTGCTTCAATTGTCTGAACCTAAAGAGTTTATTGATGTGGATGGATATAGTTTTTCTAAGTGCCATACACATCACTGCAAAAGCCAAAGGAAGCAGGTATTAATTTAAAAGAAAAATTAGTAGCAAAGACCCTCTCTAGTGCGTGAGCTCATCTACCCAAGAAATGATTCACTGTTTTACTCCATGTTCTGATGCTGTTATACAAAATATTATTTTCTTGTCTTCATCATAATACTGAATCATCTGAGATGCCACTGAGGTCATCCTGTTACGTTTGTCTTCATTCTGCGCTTCTGGGGTCTTCTGGCTTCTAGCTGAACCACTACAATACTTCAGGATAAGGAGGACTTCGTGGTTTTTTTTTTCAAAAATGACATATTATGAACACCAGTATGACCATAGGTGATAGAGGGTAATGGAATATATTTGTAGTAATTCTCACGCAGATCATGAATTAGGTTTAGTTTCTTAAGCCACTCCATAATCATAAATCAAATCAGTGATAAAATGTCCTTGGCTTTACAGATATCAGCTAAAAATAACCATCATTCTCAGTATAATTTTTATTATTAGATTGTTCTCCTGGTATTGCTATACAGCAAATACAATATTTCAAGAGGGTGGTTATTACAGACTGGATTTTGCCAGGCAGGTTCTCCTAAAAGATTTACTAAACTGAATACACTAATGGATGCATTGCATTGCTGATGCTCTCTCTTTTTGCTTAGTCTACGGAAAAGAGATTTGGGTTTACATACTGCATGACAAGCTGCCTGTAAACAGTAACAGTAAACAGCAGTCTCTAATGGTGAAAATATTGTCCAGACTTCCACTTTTACCCTCCCATTCTCCCACTGTCCTTTAAGCAGAAGTTTGCTCCTTGCCTTCAGTTCACTTTTCTACCTCAGTTATTCAGCAGGCAGCCTGAGACCTAACTCTGGCCTCAATAACCAACATTCATATTACTAAATACCCTGCTCCAGCACTTATATGTAACTTGAGTAACTGCTGGCACTTGAAACTCAATCCACAGCCCACTAAAGCCACAGGAGAGACCATCACTGACTTTGGTAGGCTTTAGAGCAGCCTCTTAAGCAGTGCTGTGTGCATTAGTTCCTTATTCACGGCTATATGTGTCTGCATGAGGATCAAATTTGATGGTAGATGGATAGGGTCCTACAAAAAGAAGATGTCTCGAAGTTCCAGTGTTTTTTCACTCATGTAAATAACATTATGTCCTTTGATCTGAACAAGCTTATTACAAGGCATTGCTAATAATGAATTGTCAGTTAACAGCAACTGAAAATAGTGACTTAAATAAATTTAGAAACTCGACACAGCCAAGGAATATGAGCAACAATCCAGTAAGTGGGAGTGAGGGAAATTCATTCTGTGTTCAATGACCAAAATAGGTGGTTGAATCACGCAAAAGCTTCTGAATCTCAACCTGCCTACAGGACGTGGAGCTCCCTTTGGGCAGGTGAGCTGCTACACTCACTGCTGAGAGTTAAAGCAGTATAAGACTCATCTACTTGCATTTAAAAAAAGATGTGGCACATACATTGGCCCCTATCTACTAGGAGTTTTGGTTATAGCTCTGTTTCTGTCCCCCTCTTTTTTGACTTAACCAGGCATGGGCCGTGCAGGATCAGACAGAGTGTGGCATTGCCTTGAGCTTCTGTGCAGCAGGAAGGGGAGCAGCCTGTGGAAGGAGTGACTTTGACAGGACTGGTTAAAGCCAAGGTTGCGTAGTAGCTCCTAGCAGTGAAAGAGAAATCACCAACCAAATTCAAGTATGCTGCTGGGAGGAAGGGGAAAGTTTATAACCTTCTTAGCCCACTTCATATACCTGTTATAACTCCCTCTCCCCTCATTCCTGGCATCTGACCACAGCCTGCCTTGTGCTTTTCATGAAATCAAGTATCAAGATACAATAAAACTAATCTGTTCCATTTATATGTTTAAATATATGTATATAAATATGTACAGTGTATAAATATATAGTCCACCAGTGAATTATAATAATAGCAATAGATGGAATTTTAATGGAGTAGAGGCACGACCACCCCTGCATTACAGTGGCAGCCTTACCTAGCCTAGCATCCAGCCCCTCATGGAGGCAAAGAACATACTTTAAGGTACTGGAATCCAGTAATGAGGGACTTCAGCTAATCTGGCCTGAAGTCTAGGTTGCATCCCAGTGCACAACGTTTCATCTCCCTTCTGAGAGTGTTATGATGACCAAGTTTTGATCCCAATTTCTGTGGTTGGCAACAGACTCGGAATTCCAATCCCCATGCTGTGAAGACTATTTCCTATTGTCCTTTTTGAATTTCTCACCTTTAAAAGCCACTGATCTTTCCCATTTTTCCCTGTCATTCAAAAGGGACAACCAGTTTCTGACATTTTCCTTACATGTATTTTAGCTATATATGTAGATATAATTTTTTCTTTAATCTCTAACAGGCCACCTCAGGCTTTTCATAGCAAAATAATCCATGGAGCAGGGACTCTTGGGAACACAAAATGAGCCTTACTCTGAATACACCTGAATACACCAGCCTTAAGAATGAAGCTCATTCTTTGGAGACATGCATTTTAACTTGGCTAGTCTGTGGTGGATTAGATCCAATAGTAAGAGCATTTTGTTGCTCTGTCACCTCTAGCCAGATGGGCAGAAAAACCTTCCTGCGAGACAAAGTAAAAATTCTGAGTCTCTTTGACCTGAGGCAAAGGGACTGAACCAAGGTCTTCTGCTTCCTCAGCGTATGCCTCGCTGAAATGCAACTACTGAACGTGGGAGGTACCAGGCATTTTAAAACATACGTGATGCAGAATCCTTTCCTGATGCACAGCTCAGCTGTCTACACCACAGATAAGCTGTGCATCTGTCTACACAACAGATCTGCGACTCAGCCTCAGGTAGCCCAGCAGTGAGACCTCACTGAAAAACAGCATGAAAGGACATACCATTTTCTTTGGTGGTTTTTTTTTTTTTTAAATTTTTATATTTAAAGACTCCACCTACATTTTGTGTGGCTTTTAATGTTTTCAGTCTCTGACAGGAGTGCTCTGTAAATGCCTACCAAATCAGGCCCCACACTGAATTTAGGTGTATTTCTGGTCATATTCAGAACAGGAGTTTTAGATTTTTGAAGAGCATTCGTGTCAAATGAAAAGCTTCTGTGAAATATTGGTGCCCCCAGGAACGAGCAGGGATCAGGAAGTGCCCAGGTCCTTTTTTCAGAGTTGCATAATTCCAGTTTGTCATGGCCTCATCACTTCAGCACCTTCCGTCACCTACCACAACCTCCAGCGTCATCTTACAACACCTAAATCTCCCCTGCTTTACAAGCTGCTGTCGGGAATTTAGTACCTTAAGGCTGACTTCAACACCTTTCTTTTATGTTTTATGTTTTTTCCAGTTTTATAGCCATTACACAACTACAGTAAATGGCAACAAATCAAATGAATGACTTAAAGCACTGCAGAAAAAAATCCCTTGTCTGCTCACGCTGCTCTCTCAAAAAGAGTTTAGTGCTTATTAGAGTAATAAGTAATATTTTGACCTGCAGAACAGCACATTTTCTTCTTTTTCTTGTTGACTGTTTAATATAAACAAAATAAATTACTCTCCTGTAAGCTTTTTTTGATGAGGCAACGCTAATAAACAGCACCTGATTTCAGACTCCAGCCATTCCAGGTGCAGCTCACACTTGGCTTGGTGTTGTCAACAGATCCTTGGGGCACCCCTTTTCCTGCTCCATGAAAATAATTAACACACACACACACAGTTCTGGCTGCTTGGGGTATGTCATTATTGAGACATTGAGTTGAGAGGCACCCACAGTCTTGTGATCAAAGAGTTAACTAGGCATGGTTTGATTTTCCCTTGGGTTTATCTCTTGGGTCAACCAGTGAGCCAACAAGCTATTTCTGTAGCTTATGTTTTTTCAAGCTCCTGGATATGGCACATATGCACCAGCAACAGGCCCAAGAACTCCAAATGTAATCCCTAAAGAGCACCTGAGAACAATCAGATGACTGTAATTTGCTGTTGTTACAAACGTGAGCTATCTTCAGACAGTTGCAATCTAGGCAATTTCTAGAATGTTGAGTTATCAGAGTGCTAGTGTAGTCTTCATTCCTCCCCTGAAAAACTTCTCAATGTTTTATATATATATATATATATATATGTGTGTGTGTGTGTGTCACACACACATACATACAGCTGTACAAAACAATTAAAAAAATTATACAATGTAAAAAAAGGTTTATGTCATCAACTCCTACTTTCCCGCCAGTAGCACAAATTAATCAAATTAATCCTGGATAGAAAACACCAGACCAAGGGCAACTGTCACAGCCAAGAAAACAAAAACATATAGCTGGTGCAAAGCACAGATATAGACTGGAAACCTTTTCACCTAATACTGTCCTAGAACATAGAAAACATATTTTTTCAAGTCAACTTTCATTCTTCCCTCTAGGCCCTGAGACTTCATTTCAT
This sequence comes from Egretta garzetta, assembly GCF_000687185.1. NCBI lineage: Eukaryota > Metazoa > Chordata > Aves > Pelecaniformes > Ardeidae > Egretta > Egretta garzetta. The sequence goes on from NW_009258947.1 coordinate 5,135,955, forward strand.
ATTTGTTTACGAGTAATTGGTTTTCACATTTACAAGAGGAACACAACGATCAGCATTGATATCGTGTGAGCCTGCTGGACTGTTTCTAGCCTGAGTGCGTGCCTGTAAAATACGGCTGGGGCCCAGGAGAAGGGGTAATTGTGCTGTTCTTTATAACTTTAGCCAGATGACTGTCTGTGCTAGAAAGGTGGGGGCTTCTGTCTGAGGAAAAACCTCACTGTTTCTCTTGTGAGGACCAAAATGTGTGGGTGTTGGAAGGTACCTGAAATGACAGGCTGGGTAGCCAGAGGCATCCTTCTTGAGTTTCTTTTCTACCTGTAAGCCTTCTTCTGATACAGAAAAGAGCTTGATTCCTCCTCCCCTTTAGGCAAAAATCAAAGCATTCCACTTAATTTTAATGGATAGTTTATCTGTCTCAAGTTTTCTTGCCAGGACTTTCAAGATGTTTACTATTTGAGAGGGAGAAGTGTACAAGGGAGTGAAACAAAGTGGGAAGACAAGGGGTGGGGGTGTAAACAAAAAAAACCTTCTAGTGACAAGGAACAGCTCAGTGTAAGTGCTCCTTTTATCTGCACTATTCTCCCTTGACCCAATCATATTTTCAAAGTCAGGTCCAGGATTTCAGCTGTTCAATTCACATGACCTTTAACTGGATCAGCATCCCAAGCCTCCCAAGACACTTTGAAGTTTTAGACATTACTATTTGCTTTAACTGTGGAAATATTGATATCTTTAGTCTTTAAAAAAATGTGGATAATTCAGAACTAGCACTTGGTTATCGGATTTGACTTTGTGTTCCCTCTTAAGGCTAGGTGTCCTTTTTAATGAAAGTCAACAACACACATTCTCCCAATTGTGTCTAGTTCATTAATTTAATTAATTTGTCAAAAAAAATCCTAAAAACTTTATGTTGAAGAAATGCCATGTCTTTTTGTTGTTCTTTATGATTTCTTTCTTTGTTCACCTGATCAAAAATTGACTAGTAGCATAAAACTTCTCTTTGTGGTTTGTTTTTTTTTTTTTTTTTTTTTGAGGGCTCCTCTACATGGCACTGGCTAAATAGAATCACAGAATCATAGAATCGCTTTGGTTGGAAAAGACCTTTAAGATCATCGAGTCCAACCTTTAACCTAACCCTGCCATCCCACCACTAAACCATGTCCCTAAGCACCTCATCTATCCTTCTTTTAAATACCTCCAAGGATGGGGACTCTACCACCTCCCTGGGCAGCCCATTCCAGAGCCTGACAACCCTTTCAGTGAAGAAGTTTTTCCTAAGATCTAACCTAAACCTGCCCTGGCGCAGCTTCAAACCATTCCCCCTCGTCCTATCATCTGTTACCAGGGAGAAGAGGCCGACCCCCTCCTCACTACAGCCTCCTTTCAGGTAGCTGTAGAGGGCGATCAGGTCTCCCCTCAGCCTCCTCTTCTCCAGACTAAACAACCCCAGTTCCCTCAGCCGTTCCTCGTATGACTTGTGCTCCAGACCCCTCACCAGCTTGGTTGCTCTCCTCTGGACATGCTCCAGCAATGCAACATCCTTCTTGTAGTGAGGGGCCCAAAACTGAACACAGTATTCGAGGTGCGGCCTCACCAGCACCGAGTACAGGGGCACGATGACTTCCCTTGTCCTGCTGGTCACACTATTCCTGATACAGGCCAGGATGCCATTGGCCTTCTTGGCCACCTGGGCACACTGCTGGCTCATATTCAGC
>NW_009258947.1:5138097-5169977 GCF_000687185.1 Egretta garzetta
TGTCTGTCCAGGAGAAATTAATACCACAGTCCACATATGAACATCTGAAGGCAGCCTTCTTCGGGCTTTGCAGTGCTGGGCTGGTACAAGAGAGAGAGGCCCGGACCCAGAATCTTTTTTACAAAACAACGCAAACAGCTGCCAAACTACGGCTTCAACCAATACCCTCAGAAATACCTTTTGGTGGCTGTATAGAATTGGTCAGTAAACAGTCACCTCCAACCAGCTCCTATGTTGCAGTATTTTGTGTAACATGACTTTAAGTGAGTTTTCAGCAAAGCTCAATTTTGAAAGGGAAAATTTAACGTAATAGGGAATTTATATTTCAAGTGGGTCCTTCCACATCTCTTTGCCTATGTCGGACGGATGATATGCAGTCACTTGTAAAACATCAGCTTTAAGGCATATTCTGTTTCTTTGCTGTATAGAACACAGTGCCTATGCAGGCGACTGATTTGTCACCACTGTTCCCTATTGTCAAGTGAAGCAGCATCTTCAAATAAGCACAGGTTTAAAATGAGATGGGTGTTGCAAGACAATTAAGATGAGGCTCCTCTGTCCCGTTCAGGTTAGTGCTTTAGTTCAGTACTGAGTTTAACAAAGGTAATCATGTAACCGAGCTCTTTTAAGTTTAACAGATTTAAGTGCTTTCCTGAATTGGGGCCATACTAAAGAATTTAGGAATCCATAGATTTCTACCTCAAATATAATGGATGTTGTAGGAATGCTGATAAAATTACTATTTATTGACTACTCCTATAATTATGTTTCTCTACTGATTTTTTTACTATCCAGATTATTAACACTGTGTTGAAATCCATTAAAAAAATCCCGTGTCTGGTGATGACAGAGTTACATTCGTTCCCCGATGATGACCAGGCTGCCTGTATAGACATCTACCTGCTTAGGTGCAGAGCACTATGAGTTCACGCTGTCTCTGCTCTAAGTCAACGAGAGGTAAATCAATACAGAAGCTGCTTTGACACCTCCTCATGAAATTTTCCTGGAGTTAATATATCCTGCCTCTTTGAATAGACATATCCTGACAAGAGTAGACATAGCCTGTATGTGTGTGGGTGCTAATCTTGGCAGTAACACTGAACACCCATATGCTGATGAACTCCAGACACTTGTTCCCTTATACAGAGAATGTATTGAAAATGTTGTGCTTCTTTAAGCACATCAGTGGTGCTTTGAACAAGTTCTTCTTGCTAGTTACCCACTTCATTGATAACCTTCTTAAAAAGAAGGAAGAAATACAATCCCAAAGATTAAATAAATATGAAACTAAATAAAAACTATCAAAATTTTCCTGGCTGGACTGCCTCTGGCGGGATTTAAAATTCCATTACTGACATTATCTGCTAATCAGTTAATCTTCGATCTCCTGAGGGAGACTGAAACCCAACTTCTTTTCTAAACCCAACTTTAAAGGAAAACTAAATTAGGCAGTATAAAAGATACTCCAATAACCACATTAACTAAAGAGGAACAGATCATTTTTTAAAAGAAAATCTAAAAGATGTCTGAAAGATTAAAACTGCAATTCAGATTAGAATTATCTATGATAAATAAGAACTCTTTAGCCAACAAATAGTTGAAAGGAAACTGATGTTCCATTTATAAGTCAGGACTTTAAAGCACAATTCTCCGACAGTTTTTGCAGAACAAGGAGATACACAACCCCAAGGAATGCCACATGAAACTCAGCTCCTTGGCTTACTGTGGAGGAGTGGGATGTTTCTGGGACACTTGTCCAACCATTAAGAGAGTTTGGACAGAGAATATGTCATTGGATATCTCTTCACTGCAGAATATCTCAGTGGAGAGAAATTTCTCCATTTGTAACCTGGTAGATGGACGTGCCCATCAGGTATCCACTCTATAGTTGAGTCATGGCTCAGGAGGAAAGGAGTCACCTTTGGTCCATGCAATCTCTTTAAAACATTTTGCTTAGCTGATTCATACTCAGGTTCCAGAAAATATGTACCCATTATAATGATTTAACGTGGGTGATGATGAAGCACTGACACCAAAACAAGGGTGAGAGTCATTGTTTTTGTATTAGAATCACACCTGTGGTTGAAACCAATGTGGACACAGTCATGTGGCAGGGACTGCAGAAACAAGTTAGATAAGAAATAGATTTTTTTTTTTTATGAAAGACAGAAAGACTTGGAAATGTTTATGAAAAGTGAAGTGAAATGAGCTAAAGAAGAGCCATTAATGTCAGCTGCGATACAGGCATTCTGGAGCCCATGGGTAGAGATGGTGAAAGAGCACAGTCTTATATATTTGGGACTTGTCTTTGCTTACCAAGGACTGCAGTTCTGGTGGTGGTTTTTCCCTCAGCTCAGCAGTTTTTGGGAGACAGGAGTAGATTTATCAGTCACTGTGCCAGTGCTTGCTTTCCCTTTATGTAAGCTTCCCTTAACATTCAATCTGTCTTCAGGCAGCTGCCAAGGAGGGTGAGTTTCTTGTTCTGCAAACTGTTCAGCAAGAAGAGCCTCCCCTGATACCAAGAGACAATCTTCCAAGTTCTCTGTAGATGTCAAAGATTCAAAGCAGAATGACAATGAAAAGAATTTTTACTGAAATTGAAAAACATGAGAGCTGTAAGTATGACTTTTAAAATGTGTTTTCCCTAAACCAGTGCTTGCATATTTGTATAGCAATTATTTTGGTATATGTGGTATTTTCTTCTATTTCTTGGCTATTTTTAGAAAATAAAGTAAAATGGCTTCAGCAGTTATTGATATCTTATTATATCACTTTTATCATATCACATTTGAAAAATTAAGTTTTTTCATAATTATCCCACTGATGATATATCTTTTTTCCCAAAAAAGTAAAAAGCAAGGAAAAATTATACTGAAAAACTAGCTCTATTGTGAAAACTTCAAAAATCAAATTTCTCAGTGTTATTGCTTTATAATACTAGAGTAAGGTACACATGGGTTAAAAATGGAGGACAAGTGAATATGGAGCCAAACTCAGTGTAGGTTGATGGCAGAAGTATCTGCAAGCTTTGCTGCTGATAAAAGAAAGATAAATGTAGGATTTAGATCCATATAAAACCAGAAAGAAAACAGGCAGCTCCTAACACTGATAAGAAATAAAACGCCGGTGCCAATAGCAGTAACAAGGCAACAGGCACCACCAAGACAGCAAGAGATAGATTGGCAGACAGAAGCAAGAAAGAAATTATACAGACATGACTATGGTGACAGGACGAGAGTTTGAAGACTTCCAGCTTTGTGCAACTGGGCAAAGAGCTGCCTGCTCCCTCCTGGGGGAGCATCCAACCCACAGGGGCTGTGGGGGCCACATGGGCACCCTCCTCCAACCTCCTTCACTTGGGTTGGCCACCACTGTGCTACTCCACCATGGCTCAGGGGCCTCCCAGGGTGACCCCTGTGGGCACCCCAACACCAGCATGCACAGGCAGGGAGCCTTCCAGCCTGGGGAAACTGGGGAGAGACGGCACCCAATGTGGTGGGCACTTGCTTCCAGAGCATGGGCAACAAATACCACAGGAAGGTATTCAGATGGTGTGAGGTATCAGGTGGCCTGATCAGATCCACCCTTTTTGGCCTAGGTTCCCAGCTTTCTAAGAGCTCACAATGGAAGCAAGAAATAAAAGGAAGCTTCCACCAGGATAGGGCTGCTGACATCTCCTGGAAAAGGTGCAAGAGCAGCAAGTGACTTTTGGGGATGGATAGATGGGTACAGCCTCTGCAGCTGACGAGTTTCCAAAGAGGATGATCACCTATTGAAGCAAAATGCCTACGGCATTGCTCTGGGTTACAAGAATGATGCTGTAAAAGATAATTCTGGTAGCCCATTGCCGTTGTAGCAGGTCTGTTTGCTAACGACAAGTATCACTTGCCAACCCAGATTTCCAGGCCAGCTATCGCTCTTCTACCTAACAAATGACCTCCATCTGCCCTTTGAAAAGCCAGTGCTCCCAGGCATTGCATAGGAATGCAGCTATTTAAAAATTAGTCTAGACGTTGAAAGAACATGAGAAGCTCTGTAAATAGAGCTTAAGATGCTGGCTGTTCAGGTGGGAAACTTTTTACATGCTAAATCTGACTCTGTCCCTGCCAATCATGAACTAAAAATAAAACTATAACTTTGTTTTCTAAATTTTCTCTTTCTTTATTTCAGACCAGTCTAGGTGACAGAAAAATAATGCCACAGCAAATGAGAAGGATGTTAACAATGCAGGCTCTTCCTCAGTTATCAGGTCAATACCAATATTGTATGTTGGAGGAAAGATGAAGCCAATATCATTGTTATATGGATTGCTAGTGACACCAGTACCTTGTAACAGCAGTAACCTTCAGATTCTTCCTGCTAGAAAAAGCAAGAGAACTAACAGAGGAAGGAGTGATTTGGCTGTCATATAATGTGAGTTACACTGATAGAAAACCAGGTTTGCTTCTCTTTCCTGATTAAACCTAATCTACAACAGAAGCAGGGAGGTAGAAGAGCATACAGTCTGTGCCTGTAGGCATCTCTGTGTTAGATGCTGAAAAACTCTAGTTTGTACTCCATTTGTTACATGCAGGTTGAACCCCTTTCCTCTGAAGTCTTCTGGAATACCAGACTGTAAAGGAAAAGAGTGAGGAAAACACTTGCTTCTTCCATCCTGTCCTACAAAGGTATTCACAGAGAAAAAATTAATGCTTGCCATCATAGATCATATGATAGAGCTCAGCTTTTATAATGTAAAATGCAGTGATTTCAACCATTTATTCTCTGTCTTTCAGAAATATCTGTTTGATGCAATAAATAATTTTTTTTTCCCTCAGGCTAACAAGTAGATAGGGATAAGTAAAGAAAAGAAAAAAAAAATTCTTAATCTGATACTGCTCCCACTCAGCCCCAGAATGGGTTATATATGGATTGATGTGTTTTCAAGCAAAGAATTATTAATAAATGACCTTTCCTAACAATCCATAGGTTGAGTTTGTTTCTAAGATGGCAGCTCAGAGTGCAGAAATCCCACGCAACTCATCAGCTAATGTTCAAATACACTAAATCATATATTTGCTAAGCTTTTAGAGTAGGAATGTTCATGTGACTTGTTTAAAATTCTCCTGTTCTCTTTGTAGACAGTAAAAACCTGGAGATGTTTGGTTTCAGCATCATCCCTGATGTAAGCTACAGGTTGTAATGTCATGAAGGCTGAAATAAATTTCTGGCCTTGGCTACTATCAGCAATTGGAGCGGACAAAAGTACCCAAATCATTTTGTAACCTGGTCCTGGCTATTCCTTTGGTATATACCATGCTCCTGTAGCACTGGGGTATGCTAGAAGAGCAATGCAGTACCGAGGAAAGACCTTGTGGAGGGGGTCTTTCATCAGCAGGGTGTGCTAACCTTGGCCGTCCCTAAAGCCAGCATAGAGAAGTCATAGGTTAGCCAGTCTTGAGTCTTACGCTATTGCAAATGCTCCGTAACCTCCATTAACACTAATGCATATTATGTGTAAAGTCACCAAATATGAATGTTTCAGAAATTATGAACCCACTTAAGCAATTGTACTTTTTGTAGGAGGTTCCTGGAATACACTGTGAGGGGTGATAAAGGAGCTATGACATGACTGGGCTTAAATAATAAAGCATATTTTAAGTACACATTATTTCCTTGTTTCTAAAGATCATGCATAAAACTGGCAATTTTGATCATTATGCATATTAAATCATAGCATAGATTATTTTTTGCTCTTCTGACTCCTGAATAAGCTTTTTTCTTTTTATTTTTTTCTTCCCCCTGTGCCACTGTGACTACATATTGATTGAAATCTATAACCTGGCAGGGTGTGAGAGCACGCAGGCTGCGGTGTTCCCAGGCTCCATCCGCCATGTGTCCAGGCTCCCCGGGAGAGGCGAGGGAAGCCTCGCACCCCTGAGAGTGGGACGCGGCACGCTGACTTCCCAGCTGTCACCGTACGCTCCGATTGTCACAACAGCTTATAACGAATTAGGGGAAATGGCTTTGGCTGGCATATTAAGAAAACTGGTTGACATCAGCATACTCAACTAGGTAGACCTAAACCTGCTAGCTTCCCAGCGGTAACTCCAAGCATAGCTATCTTTTGTTTGATTAATGAATGGTGTTAGCAATTAAAAGCAAAGCACATGATGGGCCTAGTGCATCCTTTGCAATCCAATTTCATCTTTTGCTGAGAGCTAATGAAGAGTAAACAAGAAGCTGAGATAAACTGGGCTGATAAGGAACAGAGCTTATATATCTCCTTGGCTTCATTTGCACAAGTCCTAGAAATGTGTCTGTGGGCTACCACCAGACTAAGATTTATTTGTTTGCTCAACTTGATTAATAATTTTGCACTTTTGACTTGGTTTAGTGTTTTCTTTACTTTTGTCCAGATATTTGAAGCAGATAACTAGCAAATGACAGCTTAAAAGGCATTAAGTAGGCAAATATACAAACACACCCTGCCGTATCTGCCTTGGGTTTTTATGTGAATGACATGTGTCAACCTGATCAAGGCAGAGGGATGCAATGATTTACTTTTTGTGAAATTGTTCGCAGCCATGTTTGTGTGAAAGGTTGTTCAAGTAAATTAGTTTCAGTCAATAGCACTGTGGAAAAATGGGTTAAATGCTAAACAGACAGGTGGATCCAGTCAGCCTTTTGTGTATTTTTACCAAATCTCTGGGAAGGGTCAGGGAATCACATTTCCCCCTGCAGCAGTAAAAGCCACAAGAACTCCTCCTGGTGGCTTTGGGAGATCAGTTCCTGTGTCTCCCAGGGGGTAGGGTGGGGTCCTGCCTTGAAATCACCAGCTCGGGTGGGGGGGTAGCAGGTGGGATTTAGGAAAAAAGACGTTAGGGCTTCAGGCTAACTGGTGTAATTTTTACTGTCTGTGCCCAAAGCCTTGTCTGCTTTTTCCAGAAACTACCTTCACCTGAAAAACTTGCCATTCTTAACAGCTATGGTGTTATTCCTCATTCTGTGTGGATGACAGGGTTTACCCCTATAAAAGAGTTATTCAGCAAAATGGCGCATATATTTTGAAACTATGGTTTAGGGTTGGACAACCGTACTCTGGGCTGCATCAGGAGAAGCATGGCCAGCAGGTCGAGGGAGGTGATTCTGCCCCTCTACTCTGCTCTGGTGAGACCTCACCTGGAGTACTGCGTTCAGCTCTGGAGCCCTCAGCACAAGGACATGGAACTGTTGGAGCAGGTCCAGAGGAGGCCTACAAATATGATCCGAGGGCTGGAGCCCCTCTCTTATGAGGACAGGCTGAGAGAGTTGGGGTTGTTCAGCCTGGAGAAGAGAAAGCTGCAGGGACACCCGATTGTGGCCTTTCAGGGGGCCTATAGGAAAGATGGGGACAATCTTTTTAGTGAGGCCTGCTGTGACAGGACAAGAGGTAATGGTTTTGAACTAAACCAGGGTAGGTTTAGACTGGATCTAAGGAAAAAATTCTTTACAATGAGGGTGGTGAAACACTGGAAGGTGTTGCCCAGGGAGGTAGTGAAAGACCCATCCCTGGATACATTCAAGGTCAGTTTGGATGGGGCTGTGAGCAACCTGATCTGGTTAGTGGTGTCCCTGCTTGTTGCAGGGGGGTTGGACTAGATGACCTCTAGGGGTTCCTTCCAAACCAAAGCATTCTATGATTCTATGATTCTATGACATGACAAAGAGCAGATGGGTGTAAACATCATACAGTATCCCCCTTGCACCACTTTTAAGTGTGTATTCTAAGGTAAGGTGGTAAAGAAACCTAGAGTCCTTGCTAGCTTTGGTGGACGTGCACCCTGCCTCTCTGCTCTGTGCTCACGCACGGACCCAAAAACAGCCTTCACTTGTGTTGTTTCCACCCACAGAAAAAGTGCTAGTCTTGGTGTCAGCAGAGTTTGTATCCAATAATTGAATTCTCTGGGGATGTAAAAATCAATTCTTGGCTCCAAGTCCAGCAATATTCTGTATCAGCAGAACTGTGTAACTACACTCTGATTACAGTGGTTATAGTACAAGTTAGTTAACTACTACCAAAATGAGGGGGCGGAGAGGAAGACAAGCATTTCATCTTTTAAGTCACATTGCACTTTGTTTCTGTCAGTGTTTTGCCCTGCTGGGAAAAAAAAAAAAAAAAAAAAAAAAAAAAAAGTGTTGCTGTGCCTAAGCAGGACAAAGAGGGAAGCTGCAAAGCTATGCAGCCCAACGTGGTCCAGATCCACATCGTCCCAAAGCTTGCTGGTGTTTACCCAGGGGCCTGTCTTTTTCTATTTTTTTTTTTCCAGTGAAAATACTTTTCCTGCTAGAATAAAAGGAAAAGAAGACTGACAATAACCGACTTTTTCCAGAGGGAAATTTGTTGATGTTTCAAGCTCTACCTGTCAAGTCCTGCCTAAAGACTTTGTGGTTTTTCTAGAAACTCCTGCACATCTTTCTTCTAAGCTGTGAAGGAAATGCCTCTCTGGTTGTCATTGACATGCCAATATGGGAGAGTCGTGCTTTTGCACATACAGTAGTGTAGCACCAAGTGAACTACAAGCAGGATTTTATTCCAGAGCATGACAAAGGTGTTGAGCTGGGGAGGACAAGTAGGTTGCTTTGGAGGCAACAGCAACAAGAACACTTTGCAACTTAGCTCTCCTAAGTGGAGACTAAAAATATTATTCATCTATTTTGTGTTAAATTATATGGAAGTCCTACAGCCCTGCAGTCCCCCATACTGGCAGACCTTCAGAGGGATGCAGGGTGCTGCCCCAGATCACTGGGAGTTGGTAGCAGCCCAACAAGCTGCCCTACTGGAGGTCATGTCCTGATTTCATCCCACTGAACATCCCATATCTGTCTCTGCAAGCAAAGAATCATGGTTTCATGCAAGTGGGGTGTTTCTCATTTGCTGCACACAGCCTTATGAAAGATTTGTCAAGGTGGGATAGCAACATTAATGTGTGAAACGTGATCAGCATTTTGTAAAGTCAGAACTGCAGTGGCTAATGAAATAACCTTATTGATAATTAGAAATAAACCCAAAGATTCTAAATTGACTTTAAATTCTGGAGAGTGTAACAAATGATGTGGAAATCCTGAGGCACTCCATCTTCTACACTGACACTTCTACACATTTTGTGCTTTAGTTGCAATGTAAGGTATTCAAAAAAATTTTGCAGGTATCCATTATTTGAATAGAACTATTATTCTCCAACTCAGCTGAAAAATTAATTTTTGGAATCAAAATAATGACAAAATATTCTATATGAAATTATGATATATGCAATATATAGAGAGAACATGCACTAAATTGTCCATTTACATGGTTGGTGTAACTTTTTTCTTTTGAAACTGTTTTTACACCTTGAAGGAAGTGACTGAGTTGCACAATGGCAGCCTTCACCTTAACTATTATACACCCATTATATGTTTGGAATATATTCCAATCTTTTTTGCTATAACCCATCTAAAAATTATGCAACATTCAAGACTGGAGCTGAACCCTCACTAGTCCAGGGTAAACTACCAAAGCATTGCTGAAGGATTTGACCAGGCAGTTCCAATTAATATCATACTAAATCCCTATGCACAGCTTTAAAAATTGAGCCCTGAAGGACTAACCTGTTTGCCTACATTCTTTATTATTATTGTTATATCAACAGGATTTGTAGAGCTAGGTAACATCAGTTCATCACTGCCACCACCTGGTAAAACTCCAAAACCCTATATTCGTGAGTACAGGTGTATTGGAAAGGTAGCAAAGGGGTTAAATAAAAAAGAAAGCACATCTTGGGAGTAATCATCTTAAGCCAGTGCTTCAATGTGGAATGGAAATGTGAGGACCCACACAACAGCTTCCAGTCTGCCTAGGGTGGAAAGATAAAACCAAACCTCCAGAAACGTAGGTGGCTTGGACTGGGGGTTGGGGTTTTTTTAAGTGATTGACTGATCTGGTTGTAGGTGTTTTACAAAGAGTAGACTGAGAGTGGCTAGCTGAGGTAAACCTGGCTAGGCAAGATGATAATATTATCCTTCAGATCCTGGTTGGTCTGTCAAACTGTTCGATATTGTCTCACTGGGACTTGATTTTCATTCCTCTGCATGTTGACAACCATTTGCCTTCCTGAGCAAGATGCTTAGGACTAAACTGGTGGCTGATGGGCTGTCCCTTATTTCCACTACCATCCTCTTCCTGATACCCAGAGAAATGGCTCCAGGCCATTTATCTCCCAGCAACATTTTGTACTCCTCCTAGATCTTTAATCTTGTTTTATAACGTCACCTCTTTAATCATGTAATGATTCAGTCCTTACCCCGGCTAGGTACCTGCCTGTTAACCAGCCAGTGCCAGGAATTCCTGAGCTCCAGGTGGGATTGCAAAGTACCCACAGAAATGCAAGAGCTGGCGGGTGGCACAGTCACACACCCGACTGTATCCCAACAACCCAGCATCTGCTCCTTCCATAAACATTGCCATGTTCTTCAGGTGTGTGGTGTTTTCCTGTCATTTTAAGCAGGGAATCTGTGGGGCAAATGGGAAGAATCTGTATTAATGCTGACTGGGAACAGGGTATTAGCTTTCGGGATGAGTTCCCTGAAGGATGATTCCTTGCTGCAGGCCATTTCTGCTGCTCAAGGACTAACACATTTCATGCAATTTTAATAATTGTCATAAAAAACTTACCACACTTCTAGGTCACTGGTTTCTTCTCTAGTAGGAAGCGGCAGAGCAAGATTTCCTGCAAGCTACTGGTCAGAATAGAAAGTCAACATAAATGTAATAAATTAGGAAGAATAATCTGGACAGTGGGAAGGTGGCTAAAGTCACTGTTCTGTTGATGGTTTTATTCCCCCCACCCACACCCCCCTGTTTTAGCTTGGCACCTTTTATATAACTTACATTATCACAACTGTCTTTGTGCCAGGAGGAGTGAAGTACTCTCCTGTTCCAAGCTTCTGCTACTTTAGATAAGCCAGCAATAATTATTTCTGAGTGAAACAAAATTAACCCTCGCAGCTGAGCCTGAGTCCATAGCTGTGTTCCAATTTGGAAGTAATTTGTTTCGGGATACAAAGGCTCCAATTCCCCATAGTACCAAACTGTGTTCTTACAGACTCAGAGTTACACTGGCAAACCAAAAGTCTTAAAACCAGTATTATAAAGCTGTCATCATTGTTTTATTGTTACTCCATGTTGCTATAACTCCACAGCAAGGAATATGCGTTGGGGATAAGGCACAGATGAAGCCTGTCTCCCCATTAATTTACAAACTAGAGCCACAGTTGTCTGCTGCCATTACAGCCAGAGGGGCCACCTCTGTGAGTCAGGATTTCTTGTGTGTCTGTTTTGATATGCACAGTCCAAAGCTTCGGTAAGACACAGCAGAGCATCGGACAAAGAAAATGAAGAAAGAGGTAACAGGTAAAAAAGGAAGGGGTAAAAGGCTGAAGGAAAGGGACCAGATGAAAGGGAGAAGAGGGCAAGGGGGGGGGGCTTGAAGTCCCTGTATGCTGTTTCCTATGAGTTTGATAGAGGGTTGTGTTTTAGCAAACCCCATTTCATACTGCATGTTTCTGTTGCCTGTATTTTGAGACTGTTAATGCTACTATGCTGATGGAAAAAGTACAGTGCAGCAGAAATAAGGGAATACCAAGTGTGTTCTCTAGTTTTAGGCCAGCACAGGGGAATGAATTTCTACCTAAGTAATACAGAAGTTGTCATTTAAAAGTAGCTTTAGCTGAATCCCTAACAAATTATAAAAACCAGACAAAATAACAGAAAGGGAAAATGACCGATGACTCTAAAGAAAAATAAATAAATGCTGTTTCTCTGCTTTAAAGTGTTGTGTGACAGTTACATACATCAGCAGATAGTGTGATATATTTGTCTTAATCTGCGGAAGAGTGGTATCTGTGGAAGACATGTCATGGTACACCTATCTTCATATTCCATAATCTGTTCGCAAGTGCAGCTCTTCTGGCTGATAAGAAGCAGCATTTCTGCTGACTCCTCCCACTGAGAAATTCAGAAAAACCACAGTGACAAGCAAAAGCGTACCCTCATGTATTACCACAAAGAGGTTAAGACAGCCAGTAATCCCAAACTGGGCATGCCCACCTGTAGCAAGCCAGAGATATGCTGAAGGTGTGTTTGAATATAGAGCATAGACATACCTACCTAATCCTTCACACTCATGCATAGGTCACGTTATACTGCTCCGGTGAAATCTAGTGTACCCTTTTTCCCAGTTATCCATGGGTGTGCAATTAGAAGCAAAGTAGGCAGACAGATGTTGAGCAAGTACTGAGACGTCACCATTCATCATCAGCTAGCAGATACTGAACTTGGCTGACTACCCCGGCTTAGTCAGATAGTTTGGCACACTGTCTCAGCACTAGGTTTTTCACTCAGGATCTTAAATTGTACGAAAAGTTCACTCTGTAAATCATGTAAAACTGGGGGATGGGATTGGCTTCATTTTTCACCATCAAGCAAAGTTATTAGAAATTCAGACCTTTTACAAGCAGTTTTGCTTCTCTGTTTAAGTCTCACCTTTCATGTCAAGATAGCATCGCTGCCTATTTAAAAGAGAAAAGGGCATTTGGCCAGCTATTAAATTGAATTCCTTTCCTCCATCCTGCATGTGCTTAGTCTTGCATATGAAGCATAAAAGGCAAAACCCAAGATCTAATAGATGGGACCATACGGAGCTTCACATGCCATCTCTGAGTAAGAGAGATCAAACAAAGACTTTTGGGAGCTCAGAAACATGTCATCATATGTGGTATTTCTCTTGTCAGCAGCAAAGCTGTCTCTAATGCACAGCACACTTAGCAAATCAAGAATGCTTCAGGCCAAATTTGGGTAAAAGCTAAAGCTTTGCCTCCCACAGGTTTTATCTGCAGCTGCTGAAGCAAACATTTCTACCTCCCCTCCCTCACTGAATAGGAGATTGTGTTTCAGGCCATTGTTTTCTGTAGACACTTATTAACCCTGTTGAATTTAGAGCAGGGGATTGCACTCAATATCTATTGATTAGCAGTCAGTGCTGCAGTAATCCTTAGGCCTTGATCAATTTGGGCTGTTGACTAGGACTTGGTACACAGCAGTGCCCTTTTCAGCAGTCATTGATATGCATGCAAGGATGTGGGAGAGGCAGGAGGGAAGGTTAGCGTGAAGTCAAGTGTTTATACATTACAGGAAATTCCTGGTGAGGTGATGGCAGCTTTTATCATAGCCTGACAGAGTCCAGGGTTTAAATCATGCAAGCATACATCAAATCAAAACACTTCTTGAGACGTCGGAAAACAGAATCCATTATTCAGTGACTGCAAATAATAATAATCTCTGCTTAGTTAGAAAAAGAATCAGCAAATTCTTCCAAGCTCATCTCCTCCAATTAACAGTAATATGATAAAGCTTTATGGATCATTTGTTTTCTCTCTTTGCTCATCCTTTCTGCTCAGAACTGAATGCAATTTGACATAGCACCTATTTCCAATAGGGAACTGCCTTCTCCAAAACACATCTCTGGCACTGCAGCCAAACTACAGAGACACTTATTTATTCAGAGGACACCTTGACATTTTTTTTTTACATGCTGTTCATTTTGTCCTCCTTCTACCTTGCCGTCAGCATTGACTTCAGTCTCTGATTTACAGGCAGGGATGTTGTACCTTGCAAAGACCCTAGCGTATCCTTTTTCCAGCTGCCGACCATGTTTCCCCTCCAGCTCAGAAGCCTGCATAGCAGCCACCAAATTATAGCTTCCACAAAATAAATAAGAAACCACAATGCCTTTTTTTTATTTAATATTCTAGTCTGAAAATAATGGCAATTCAGAACTGCTGAATCAGGAGCTGTCTTTTTGGTATGTGAGCATAGGCCTCCAGGAGAGGTATAGGGCAGACAGCTGAGGACAGGAATAACTTTAGTGAATTCCAAATAACTTTTGACCCTTAATGAATCAGAACCCTTTGAAAATCAAAACAAAATATCGGAGTGTGGAAAATTCCAGATTTTGATCCTTGCATTTTTAAGGAAAATGCCTTTAAGGAACTTGCTCCTAGAAGAGTCTGAAACACTGGAGATATATAGGCTTGTATATTAGTAATAGGTAATTGTGTCTCTGTATTTCCTGATGGGTTTCATAGGGTGAATCCAGTGAATGGCTGTCCAGTGGATCTTTGATTATGCAATTCATTCCCTGGTGATTGGATATGACCGGGACAACCTATCTGCTGAGACACCATAATTATTTTTCATATTGAACTAGAGTACTGCTACAATTCTGAAACAAAAGTCTTTTGAATTTCATTTTTCTGTCATCCAACCCTCTCTATGTGCTTCACCCTGCGTGTGAAGAGAGCCTTACTGCAAGCACCACCTGGAAAGGAAGCAGTCTGGGGATAAAAAAGCATCTGAACTTCATCTAACTATGGACTTCCTTTCTATGGACTACCCAGTAACCAGGCCATCCACCTGCCCAGTTACTAGTCCAAGAATGCCTGTTTAAGGATGTAATTCCTTATTTATTGACAGGAGGGATTCAGTCACACTCTCCTTTCTTACTCATCTTTATTTTTCTCATGACCAATTTTCAATGAAGTCTTGAAATCTCCGCTTCACTTAAAAAAGGAAATTAATAAAATCCCAAAGGCATTAGTACAGAACAGATTACAGAACAAATAGGTGCTTGTTATATATTCATAGAATCACAGAATGGCTGAGGTTTGAAAGGACCTCTTGAGAGTGTATAGTCCAACCACCCTGCTCAAAAAGTGTCAGCTGAAGCAGGACCGTATCCAGTAAGGTTTGAATATCTCCACAGATGGAGATACTCACAACCTCTCTGGGCAACTTGTTCCAGTGTTCAATCACCCCCACAGTAAAAAAGTTTTCTTGTGTTCACATGGAATGTGATCTGTTCTAACTTGTGTCCATTGCCTCTTGTCCTGCCAGTGGGCTCTACTGAGAAGGGTCCCTCATCTTCTTTATCTCCCGTCAGGTATGTATACGCAACAGTAAGATCTCCCCTGAGCCTTCTCAAGGATGAACAGTCCCAGCTCTCTCAGCCTATCTCCATATGAACAAAGTTCCAGTCCCTTCATCATCTCCATTGCCCTACTGGGTTTACTCCAGTATGTCCATCTGTCTTTTGTACCAGGGAGCCAAGAACTGGGCACAGCACTCCAGATCTGTCTCAACAGTGCTGAATAGAGGGGAAGGATTACCTCCACTGACCCACTGGCAATGCTCTGCCTAAGGATGTTGCTAGTCTCCTCTGTTATGAGGGCACGTTGCTGGCTCATGGTCAGCTTGTTTTCCACCAGGACCCCAAGATATTTCTCTGCAGAGAAGTTTTCCAGCTGGTCAGCCCCCAGTGTTTATGGGTGCCTAGTTTGATGAGTGCCTCCCCAAGCACAGAACTTTTCTCTTCCACCTATTGAACTTCAGCAGATTTCTCTCAGCCCAATTCCCCAGCTTGTCAAGGTCCCTCTGAATGGCAACACAGCCATCTGGTATATTGGCCACTCCTCCCAGTTTTGTATCATCTGTGATCTTCCTGAGGGTTAAATACGCCCTAGCATCCAGGTCATTAATGAAGAAGTTAAACAGGAGTGGCCCTAGTATTGACCTCTTGTCACCACTACTGACTTGCCTCCAGCTAGACTTTGTGCCACTGATCACAGCCCTCAGGGCCTGGCTGCTCCACCAGTTTTCAATCCACCTCACTGTCCACCTACCTAGCCCATACTTTGTCAGCTTGTCTATGCGGATGTTATGGAGACGGTGTCAGAAGTCTTGCTAAAGTCAAGGTAAACAGCATCTGCTGCTCTCCTGCCGTCCACCAAGCTAGTCACCTTATTGCAGAAGGTTATCAGGTTGGTTAAGCATGATTTTCCCTTTGTAAAGTAGCTCTGGATATAATGACATGGCTGACTAACAAACACTAAATCTCTGGGTATAATTTGACCCTTTGCTACAATGTTAGCCAGTGTGAGATACTACTTCAAAATCCATATGAGTAATAGTAAGAGAATATACTAGCAGACAAGATGAGTAACAAATGCAGGCATACAAATACCCACAAACAGCTTATATGTGTATATATATTTAATGTGTACATTTGCTGCAGCTAAATGTGATTATATTCATTGCACTCTGGGAGTCATAGTCTGGTATGTTTCATGTGTGATCCAAGACTGTCTAATGTATGTTTTCCATGAGGTAGTCCATGCCTTATTGGAGCCCTCATTGGCAGCTGATGGGTTTAGGGTCTTCATATAATACACAAGGAAAAAATAAGCACTTAAAGAGAAATTTTAAAAAAAAGAAGAAATAAGAAAATAAGAACAGAGTAAACATCCTACCAGGTAATGTCAGTGGTTCTTCTTACATAATATCCATTCAGTGGCAGTAGGACATGATATTTAAGGATAGCACATGGGCCTGGACCCATTTCGCACTGTTCCTCTCCTATTGCCCCAGCATCTCAAACTGCTGTATTAGGGACATTAGAGCATACAATCCTTCTTAGTTCCTTTAGCATCCATTTCTGAACCTGGTGTCCATAAATCCATCTAAACCCTCCTTGGCCCTGCCATTACTATTTGCCTCACACCCTTCTGTAGCAACAAATTCTAAAACTTCTCTACCCACTGTGTAAAGACACACTTTTAAAATCTGTTTTAAAATGACCCCTTCTAGTCTTATTGAGTGTCCCTTAGCTCATGCAGTGAGGACTGAGTAATAGTTCATTCAGCTTGTCCATTGCATTTGTGATTCTGTAACCTTCTCTCGTATCCCCCATGCAGCTTCTTTCTGCTTTCCAGACTGACGAGTCCTGAGTGTTTCAGTTTCTCCTCACAAGGCAGCTGCCTCATTCCATTCACAGTTTTAGCTGCCCACCCCTGTGCTTTTTGAACTCCACCAAATTCTTTTTGAGATGCAGTGGCCAGGGCTGCACACCAAGATTTTGTACAGAAGCAATATGGTGCCTTCTGCCTTCTTCTCAATACCTGACCTCATGTTGCCCAGCACTGTGTTGGCTTTTTTTTGGCTCAGCTGCACACTGAGCTGCTGATTTCAGAGAAATACCAAACAGTGACTCTAAGATCTCTTCCCAGTATTGAAATAGCCACGTCTGAGTTCTGAGCAGAAAGTCAAGCTGATGAGCCAGGCATGATTTAGAGGAAAGGCCTTCATTAGAAACAAAACAGAACAAATCAAGACAAGACAAGACAACTTGTACTTTCCTGACACTCAGGAAGCCACTACACTCCTCATCTCTACCTGTAGCCCTGTAATTCTCACACCTTCTGCTCAACCTCCTTAGTCAAAATGGAGACCTAAACCATGCACCAGACCTCCTTCAGACACCCACTTTCCCCAGTTCCCTACTCCTCTTATCCATTTGCCATATATCCCACTTCACATTAGCAAGCCCTGACACCAGGACACATGACTAAACCATCCCCCAGTTCTTCCACTCTTCTGAACCAACCCCAGACACCCACACAATAACTCCTCACTACACTTTTTTCTTGCCAAGACTCTGGCCTTTTAGCTTCTCATTTGTTCCAACCTTCAGCTATACTTTGTTTATTTTTACCAGTTCTTTGGACATCCCTAGAGCGCACACCTCAGTGCAGGATAAAACAGTACAGTGAATGCTAAGGAGCATACAGCAGAACACTGTAGGAGCCATTGATTGCTGCCTTACACACCAAGTAGTACAAACCAGCTACTCCATGATGATTGTCTGTGCTATCCATGGCCTTGCTTTTTGTGGAAGATCATTCAAGATTGCTTTAGCCTTTTCCAGGAGAAAGATGAACTGCATCCTATGTGTTCCAGGAATGCAAGCCAATGATCACTACATCTGTCTGTGCCTGCGTCTCTAAATAACATAGAGGTAATGTTCAGAAATGAGTTGAAAGCACATGCTCATCCCAGGTGGCTCACCAGAGCGTGTCTCTAAGCCTGTTTGTGTGGCAGAGTCTATTGGGTCCATTTGGTGTATATTCTTATTGAGTTCCTATAAAGGCTGTGGCTGGGCCGTGGAGAGGAAGCTGCTCTTACCTTGTCCCTGTTACACACCCTGGGATGGGGGAAGTCATCCTGAAAGAGGGGAATATTGTGCCTTCCCTGGAGACAGCCCAACATGCACGTCACAGAGCATTTTCCAGGCTGAAATGAACCTGAAAGGGAGGTGATGGCAATCAGGAAGCCAATACTACTGCTGGGGTTAGGAAGATGAAGTAGGAAAAGGAAGTTCAGCCTCACTTCCAAACTGTCTAACTAGGTAGTGAGAGACTCTTGCTGAATGAAGCCGGACAAAGTATTATAGCTAACAGAGAGTATTGCAGGACTGGACCTGCAACCAGATGTCTGAAACTTTGTGGTGATTCTTCAGATGCTCACTGCTTTTTGTAACACATTTTCCATTATTTTAGTGAAATACAGAAGCAGATGCTGTGAATTAGATTCAGACCTTTATTTCTCAAAGTAGTCAAGTAGATCTGCCTATCTACAAAGACATTCTGTTTCTTTTGTTTAGTAACATTGCCCTGTTTTGGTGTTGGTTGCCTTGCCCTTGCTTTCTCATGAGCTTTTGTGAGAAGAAAGATAGCCTTGACCTTTTAGCTGTGGCTATACTTGCTTCTGAGTTAGGGCCACACAAGACTCTGACTTGTCTGTGGCTCCTGCGCGGCAGCTCAGCTGCTCAGATGGCCACTCTGTCCATGTACACAATATCTGTGACATGTAGTACCTAAAATCGTTTTGGACTTACTTATTAAAAGGACTCATCATTACAGAAGGCCAGTACTTACTTCATTGTGAGATAATAGAGGTGGTGGATGATGCCTGATCTATAATTCTCTCTTTGAGAAATTCAGAACACTTTTTGGCATTTCTGGCATTTCTGTTTGTGTGCATTTTTTAACTCTTTTCCATGCACTCATCTCTCAGTAATCATTAATAATTATCACCAGGTAATTAAGCAATAGAACTCACAGCAACAGGAAATTATTGAAACGAAATATCTAGGAGAACTGAGAAATGAAAATAGAAGTTCCATACATACATTTTTTAAAGGATAAATTTTCCTGTTTCAAAATATGTCACCCTTTAGCTATTCAAGACCAAGAGAGAAAAGCTAAGTGAGAAGGATTATTCCACATTTCCTAGCTGCAGGATTCCTCTGCTATTTATCGCTGGCTGCTTCAAGAGACTGTAGGTCTGGCCCAGAATATAAAAATAGTGCACAGAGCAACTGACAGTTAAAAGCCAGATCTTAACATGCAGTCAAGTCCTGCCGTTACAGCAGCAATATTTATTTTAATACTGATAAATCTAGAGGTATCCTAGGTGCAGCTTATTGATGCATCTCATATCACCATAGAGAAAGCTCATATCTGAGGAGTAGAATGATGAAAAGTTAGGCTTTAACTGTGTCAAAATGTCTAAAATGCCGTTTTCAGAAACTTTTTCTCATCTTTATCTCCATCCTTTGAAACTGCAGAGTTTGCAAGCAGACATTTTATCAATTCCTTACCCAGACATGCAAAGTACAGCTCTTTGTACTTTTCCTTACAAAATGAGTAAGTTCCTAGGTATTCTGCCACCTTATGCACCCCTAAAACTGCACCTGTTTCACGCTACACAGTAAGTACCACCGTGTGGAAAAACAACAGCACAAGAGCTGAGGAGCATGTGTCTTTTAGAGCAACTGTAATAGGCAAATCTTGCACAAGTGAATTATTTTCATCCAAGTGAAACAAAATAATTGTGTTTCACAGTAATAACACTGTTCAGGAGTTGCAAAGAGATCTACACATGGGCAAGTTTAAACTGCTCCCTGGCAGTGGAAGTGGAAGAAGGTCAGCTGTGAAATAACACAATGATCTTTTTTTACCCACAAAAAATATATCATACAGCCTGTATTTAAATAAGTAGGCCAAACTCTGACTGCTCAGGGCTTTTTCTGGTGTCTCTTTTTCACCAGATGTGAAGTTCACTGTGTTTGGATTTGCTTTTTTGGATTTCTTCCAGGTTTTTTTATTTGGCTTTTTGTTGTTGTTGTTGTTCTGGTTTGTTTTGTTTTTCTCTGTACAGAGTGGTAATAAAGAGGAGGAGACATCTCTTGAGACTGGTGTAAGTGTAAGGAAAGGGACCTGGAACAAAGTTGATCCTTCCTAGTGGTTTATGTCAAACAGAAATTTGCCTTCATGTGAGTGTGAGTCTCAGCTAGGAGCAGCCCTGGGAAGAAGGAGAGATGGAGCTGGGACAGAAGACGGGTGAGGAGTAGGCTTGCTCTTCCTGCTCCTACTGGGGACCTGGGCAAGGAATTACTGGTTTAGGAAGGTGCATTCCCTCCTCCCTTTTTCAGCCTGATCCATAATTTCAGACCACAGCCACAGTGGCTGGCAGATTTTTAGGGGTCTGCTGATAGAAATAAATAGTACTTTAGACTCTTGTGCTTTAGAATGGAGCGTACTGCAAGGTTGGCCTCTCCTGGAGCCATGGTAGGGTTGTAATAGGTAGTTTATGAAAAAATCCTGCTGATGATAACTATATCTCTAACAGATGGCAAATGTATGTTCATACCAAGGCACCTTAACTTTTCATTTCTATGCTTCTACTTTTCGACACTTTACATGTCCTTAGTTATTATGCAAAATTTGTGTTCATGAAAGTAAGAATTATGAATATAGTTACTAGTATTCATTAAGGGAACAGTTGGCTTAGAGTATATATTAGCACTACCAGTGTAAATCCAGCAGGCTGAATGTAGATTGAAAGCTATTTACATCCAATACATTTTTAATGATTCCTGTATCTGTTTGATAATGATATCAGTTAATGAGCTGACTGAATACAGATCTAGTTCTTACCTCATAAATTTTTTACCCTGCTATGCACTAATAGGCAAAGGTAACAGGTTGTCCTAAGAACCGTAACTGAATCTTGATTTTGCAGAGGTTAAAATGCTAGAAAAATCATGACAAATCAGGAACCTGAATTAAATACACCAAGGCAGTAAATGTAAGGTGTTTTTTTTTTTATTTTAGCAAAGCTTTTGATACTGTGTCTCAGGGTATCCTTCTGGACAAAATGTCCGTCATACAGCTAGACATGTACACAATATGATGGGAGGACAATTGGCTGAAAGGTTGGACTAAAAGTGTTGTTGTAAATAGGGTAACATCAGGCTGGCATCCAGCCACTAGTGGTGATCCCCAGGGCTCAATTTTAGGGCCAGCTTTTTTCAATGCTTTTATCAATGACCTGGACACAGGATTTGTGTGCACACTAAGTAGATTTGCTGATGATACTAAATTAGGAGGAGCTGTTGATTCCCTCAAGGGTAGAGAAGCCTTACAGAGAGATCTTGATAGATTAGAGCACAGGGCAATCACTGGCTATATGGAACTTAACAAGAACAAATGCCAGATTCTGCACCTGGGATGGTGTAACCCTGGATGTATGTATAGGTTGGGGGACCAGAGGTTAGAATGAAGCCCTGAAGAAAGGGTTCTGGGGATTTTGGATGATAGTAAGCTCAATATGAGTCAACAATATGTCCCAGCAACCAAAAGGGCCAACAGTATCCCGGGGTGCATTAAGCACAATATAGCTAACTGGTCGAAATAAGCGATTGTCCCACTGCACTCAACATTGTTGTGGCCTCACCTCAAATACAGTTTTGGACTACGCAGTATAAGAAAGGTATGAAAATATTAGAATATTCAAGGAGGGCAACAAAGAAAGGACTGTAGGGCATGACTTATGGGGAGCAGCAGAGGATACTAAGTCTGTTCAGCTTAGAGAAGAGGAGACTGAGGAGTGGCCTCATTGCTGTCTACAACTTCCTCATGAGAGGGAGGTGCTGATCTCATCTCTCAGGTGTCCAGTGATAGGACACAAGGGAATGGCTTAAAGCTGTGTTCAGATTGGATATTACGAAAATGTTCTTCCCTGAAAGGGTGATCAAGCACTGGAACAAGCTCCCCAGGGAAGTGGTCAGGCCCCAAGCCTGTTGATGTTCAAGAAGCACCTGGACAATGCTATTAGGCACGTGGTTTAACTTTTAGGTTGCCCTGTGTGGAGTAAGGAGTTGGACTCTGTTCTTGTAGGTCCCTTCCAACTCAGGATATTGTTTTACTTCTAGTTTTGTTTGGTCTTTTAAGCTGCTTACTCACCACATTCATAAGCTTTTCTCTGCAACAAGTACACCAAAGACAATGAAAAACCAAATCAGCTTTAAGAGTGGTGAATGGACAACAGCACCTGAAAAAGTAAGTGCAAGTGAAGCTTCCCACTTACTTCCAGGAAGTCCAACACTGTAAAGCAAAAGGTCCTGCACATTTCCCACTTAGACTCAGGCATGTTTCACCCCTGCAACTCCCTAGGAGCTGGTACGCTGCTGCCCAGGATTGCCAGTGCCCCGGGGTGCTACCCCTGCACCTGCAAGCACCAGCACTGCCACTGGTCCCCCTCCTCAGGGCATCGCTGCCAAGGTGCAGAGACAGCCACTCAGAAGCCTTTTGTAACCTCATCCTCTTAAAAGCATAAGTAAAAATTTCGAAAGAACCAAAGGGGAGAAAGGAACTGCTTTTAATTCTTCCTACATCATTTATGTCAAAATATAATTTTCAATTCCCTGAAAGAAGAAGAAGGAGTGAGAAAAAGTCTTGCAAATCACTCAGGTGAGGCAATGCATGCACGTGCTGGATGAACAGAGCATGGCCTTGGCATATAGAAGTTCTTTGCCAATACTCTGAACTGAAAGCAGAAAGCCACAAACAGAGCCATAGGCATTTCCCTGCTTCTGGATCCTTAAATGATTGGTATTACAGGAGATCTCATATCAGTTAACCTTTAAATATATTACATATCTTAATACTTCCATTAATGCCTAAGTTTTTCCCCACTGACCTTTCCGCAAAGCTGATCAGAAGGTGCTGATAAGGCTCATTGCTAGTGAACAACCACAGAGAAAGAATCACATTTTTGCTTCTCAACACAGCTGTGAGGAAGAAAATTTTTTAAAATATACAGTAAAAGCTTCTATTAATTTGCAAATATGGTATAAGAATGAGCTTAGCTTTCAGGTACATTCATTTTTACAAGGGAATATTGTTACTTTGTGAGCAACATAAGGTCTTGCCACACTTTGTAGTATCATATTATATCATCACAAACTAAAACCTCCACAGCCCAACACTGCCATAGCTTCTGTACCTTGGCTTATCTATTTCCTCTCTAATAATTAATTATTTGACTCATTTAGTTTCATGAATATTTCTCTTTCATGAATGTCCATTTTTCCCTTTTATTTTCATGATAATTACACGTTTATCTTACTATTGTTACATTCATCTCTCTACATGTTCATGTGCTACATCTTTTTCTTTGCCCTATCCATACAATTTCAGAAGTCTTATATCTGTATAAATTATATATCTTTGTTTATAAAAAATATAAAATAGTTTGGATGAACAAACATAACTTTTTCCTCTTTTCCCCAAACCTAACAATACTGCCCCTCAATTTTATAATTTTCTAATCAACCACCTAACCTCCCGAAGTTTTAAATATAACTTCTTCAGCTTCGCTGTTCCTTTACATATTTTTTGTATTTCTACTCAAAATTTACCTTTTTGGCATTTATATAATTTTAAGTTCTGGTCAAAGGTTTTGAGAAATAGAAAATAACAATCACCTTGCCATAATTCCTCATAACTCTGAAAAAAAGAATGTCAATTTTTTATTAGATTTACATCATATTAAATTTACATCAGCATCATATTAAATATTAATTGAATATGGACCTTTTCCAACTGCACTGTGTATTTTTAGCCACACCAGCCACACCTCTTACAATCACTTACTGTTTTCTTGAAGATTCATCTTCACTGGGCAACATGCTTACTTACTGATAAATTTGACCAGTACAAATAGCAATTTGTTCTAAATTTTACTACTGATATTTATTAAAAAAAAAGGTGTGAACCAAAATGACATTGAGCAACGATTAAGCAAAATGCCTGTTTTTGTAGAACTGCCCTTTGCAAACTTTCATTTTGGAATGCAAAGACTATCACTTTAATTATATGTCTATTATCGGGGGATATGAAAGTGTATATTAAATTAATGAAATGGATTACCTCAGTTACACAGTGGTTATTAACAGGAAGAGCTCCCAGTTTTCATATTATGTACATCAGTAACTTTAATTGCATTAGGCTGAGCTAGGAGAGCTATTTTAGGAGATATTTCAACAGCACAACAATTTCTGCTGGCTTTTTGCCTGCTGTAGCTCAATTTCTGAGGGTTCCCTCATAAATGCTAACTTATTATTTCTGTCAGTCATGCTTTAGCAAACACAGCCTCATTAAAACTACCCTAAAGTGGCTTCAGTTTTGAAAACTCTCCCTTGATGTCTCCATGAGACAACCGGTGCTGGAGGGCTATTTCTTGCATTTGGGTTAAGAGATAAGAGTGTTATAGAGTACAAATTTACAAAAGACCAGTTTTGGGGCCAACAGCAGTAAAAATGATGGACTGTGATGAGGTCAGGCTTTGTAGGATAGGATACAAAACTGCCCATGATATTAAAAGTACGAAGCAAATTAGCTTTTAAATTATGGTCTGCAAGCACTGATACACAAGTGTAAAATCAATTAGCTGTCAGCTATTTGTTAATAGTGACTCAGTGACCTGCCTTGCTCCTGCTGGGAGTTGTGAGCAGCGGTTTATAATGGGGAAGGCACGGTGTTTCTTCTCTGCTAATAATGTATTGCATGCTGAACTTACTTTATCAGAAGCGCCTGGAAAGAGAAGGTAATCCTCCTGAAATAGGTGGGTCTTGGTGAGACCCCACATTGTTATACACAAGCTTCACATCCTGTTCTAGGGTGAGGGGGCCTGACTGAAAGGATTTCCCAGGGCTTGTTCTTAAAGACATCAGGGCAGATTCATCCCTCATGTAACTTAAGGGAAGATACCCATCTCTAGCATACCTCTGCTTGAATACATGGACAATATCATTCCAATGACCCTACTGATCTGCTGCATTGCAACAGTGGAAATCTGTAAATGTAAGAACATTTCCCTCAGAGTCAGAGGTAGGTGCAGTAAACTCCACGGGTCAAGGCCTGAAGGAAGAACATTAACAACATAATGGAGGAGGCCCATGAGGAGGACTGCCCATTAGTTGTTATACTTTCTTACCCCAAAGGACCTGAGAGCATCCTAGGAAACATGCGAGGATTTAAAATACATGAAGAGAAAGCAGCCTCAGCTCAAATCCTGCACCAAACCAGCAGTGTTTTTACACAATTATGCCAGCAACTGGAGATCCCACTAAGCGGTAAGAAAAGTCTACTGCTTCAATAAGACTTGCGTTTGTGCCCAGTGCAACTGTGTGAGCTTCATCCCCAGACACTGATATCACATTTTGCCCCTAGGCCTAAACACACAGCCGAAAGAAGGAGTAAAATGGGATGTAGCCTGAGGAATGGAAAACTTACTCTGAATAAACTGCTAAAATTGTTCCTTAAACTGGAAAAGATGTAAGAACTGAATTGCCTATCGTTCATTTTTATTTGGCTGGGTGCTTATACAGCCTGTTGTCATAACATTTCAGTAAGTCAGAAGAATTAGTTTAGCCTCACAACCTTGTTATTTAAATCATGTACAAACAGGGAACTTGAACTTGAAACTCAGTTCCACAAAACACCTAAGATGTCTGCTGTGAGAGATGGGGATGATTTAAGTGCTGAAGTTGGAAACTTCAAAAATGCCAACTCATCAGTAACTTAAGGCTCCCAATACTCTAGCTTCTCAATTTCTTTTATTAAAATTCTTGAAATAACTCAAAGACAAGACTCCTGTTACCAGATACATAAATGCCTTTCTGGGAGTACTGAAAGGCTAAATATATATACATATATATATATATGAGAGAGAGAGAGAGATGCATGTATGGATAGATATGCTTAACATAGAAATACACTTCATGTTTTCTTCAAACAACGATATTGAATGAGAAAAAAGAAAACCCACAACAGAACCTGCCACTGTAATCCTCCCTTTCTTCATACCTATCTATTCAGTCTTTGTTACAAATGTAGCTGGGTGAGATCTGAATGCAGGAGACAAGTGCTGATCCACTTAGAACGATGTCAGGGTGGCGTAATTTGAACAGTGATAGCAAAGAAGGTGGGTCTGGCATTGCTGAGCACGCATGGATGATGGATGGTGCTAGGCGTGCATGGCCGATCTGCAGAAGAGGAAGGGCTGAACCAGGGAGGAGGATGAGGGGACAAAGAGGCTGTGCTAAGGCACTGCCCCGAGGGGAAGGAATGGTGGAAGAGCTCTTGCCTAGGGATGGGTGAAAGAAGATAAATGAGCTAAATGAGATAAATGAGATAAATGAGTACATAGACAGAGAATCATGTGAACAGACTGCACGGGGGGAAGGGAGAAAGATGAATGAGCTGAGTGGTGCCAGCAAAGTTGAATGCCCTGGTAATGTACCACGGTGTGGGGTGACAAAACTTAGTGGAATCTGCCTAGAATATGAGAATCTCAGGAAGTGCTGGTAACAATCAGGTTACTCAGATTCAATAAAGCTCAGGATAAAAATTGCTTCCCATGATGATCTTCACTGAGAACCTTTGCTAGCAATGCTTGCCACCAGTGCCAAACTGAGGCCAACGAGGCTTCTTGACATGTTTTTGCAGATAATCAAATGATTCCTTCCAGTTGTCCCCTTATTTTTTATTTTTTTTTTGTTCCCTAAAGGAATTTAGGGATCATCTTTTTGAAACAAAAAGACTATTTCCATGACTGTATTTTGGGATCTTCAAGCTTCAGTTTTTCTTTCTTGTTTTTCTGTCCCCCTTACTAGTAATTTCCAGTGACATTTAAAATAAATTAGAAGATGACTGCTGAACAATGCTTCCAGGGACTCAAGGTGTTGTCATTGTCAGAAATGACAGCATGCAGACACATCACGTTTGCTCAGAAAGGGAGTTCTTCAATGTAAAAAATGATGTGTGTTTTTAAGATGCCAATTTTGGCAGCATTAAAGCAACGCTAGTATTTTTTCTTCAGGCTTGCAACCTTTGGCAGAGGTCATATGCCTCCTCTGAGCTTTATCCCAACTTTGGATAACACTTGTATTTGAATTCTTAAGCTAAAGACAGTGTACATGCAAGCATTTCTGTTCAGTGGTAGAACTTACTGATAGCCACTCATGCTTACATTGAAGTCAGTGACTGAACTTCCACTGGCTTCAGTAGGACCAGGACTTCTACCAGGCTTGGCCCATCCTCTGGCCCTGAAGGCAAGTACCATGCAGTTAGACAGATTTCTTCTAAAAACCTGCGCAACCTCATGAATACTGCCTGCTATGAAAAGTCTTTGGCTAAGGGCAATTACAGGAACTGGAAGACCACTGTTTGGCAGGGCACAAGCCAGTGCATGGAGCCTTGGTTCTTGCTGGAGAAGCAGCCCAAATGTTACTGTTACTCGTTTGGCAGCATGGCTGTGCAGGGCAGGCTGTAGTTTGAATTTCTGTGGCAAGAACACAAACTCAAATCCAGCGCTTAGGCTGCATCCAGCACACGGGGAAAATGACACACTAGAAAAAGAATTTTGCTTCATTTGAGCCAACGTCCTGTCATGTCTGTCTGCAATACCCTTCCAGGTGGTAGGTAGGAGGCCTGTAACACTTAGTTAAAAGGATAAGACATTTTCCTATTACATTTTACTTTGCACGTGTTACAATGTCCAAGGTTATATGTGAATTACAGCACTTGCGTACACTCTCAATTCCACTATTCACTGCTTTGCAATGTATTTTGGGATCCTTGGAAGAGGAAAAGTCTGATATAAAACTCAGTTGATTTTAATAATACAGTTAGAAAAAAAGGACACCAAAGCTTAGTGCAGGAGATTCAGAGCCAAAGACCTGGAAAGATTTACAGATGAGTATTTTCTACATTTAGTGCTTTCACAGACTTTTTTTTTCCTCACTGGTCATTTGAGTAGATAGATGCTTACACAGCTTTTGCATTAGTTAAAGGAAAGAATAAAGTATGTGTTGAGATCTATACCCATCCTGATGAATTGTAGTGTGATTTGATCCTTTGTAGGTACAAAATATGTCCTCTGGGTTGTAGCAGTTTATTTAAATGCAAACTACACCAAGGTATTTGACACATTTACCAAGCCTTTCTTTTTATGTTTCATTTACTAGTGCTGCAGGCAAAAATGTTTTGGCAAATCAGAGTTACATGCAGAAAAACACTTATCACAAATGAGTCTGGGCTGATGCTTCTATTTGTACATTTAAAATCCATGTTCTACTGGAGACGACATACCGTAAAGGGGTGCATAGCAAGTTGCGTTTCTCTACCCTCGCCTCCCAGAAATGCTGTTTATTTGGCAATGAGTGAACCCATGAGCCTTTCCATTGTTCATCTGAACAGACGCTGGACTGCTGCTGTCAACAATATTCATAATTACTGTAAACTTGGCCTTCTCTTTACCTTTGTCAGCTATAAAATGAGACAGGTTGATTATTGCACCCATGTGCCTTCACTCTTCACTCACTCCCATGCACACAGACACACGGATGCAAACGTTGCTTTGGCTGATGATTCCTCCGAGCATGACTGTGCAGTCAAAGAGGCTTTGCAAATCCATTTCCCTAAAACAATCGATGTGTTTGGCTTCTTAGCTTGACACAGCCACAGCATTGAGAAGAGATTATTATTGGGGCCCAAAGAGCCTAAACTGGGAAATGTTCTTTTGTAAAAAAGCATGCTCAGTGGTAATCATATTCTCATCTGATGAGGAAGGGGATCCCACAATAGTGTGGCCCAAGAGTTAAAGAGCTTATTTTCTAAATCCCTTCATCCTTTCTAGAACCATGAGACATTGACAGCAAGTCACTTAACTCTGTCCAGCCACAGCTGTGTGGGTTTTGCATAATTAATTATTTATACCGAGGCAGACACAGTAATTAACTTCCAGATGAATATGATATTCTGATCAGAAATGCTTTGCATTTCAGCCATCCCTCAAGCAAGTAACTGTCAAAGCCGGACTGTTTGACAGAGTGGGTCCTGCCAAAATCCCTCCCAGACATCTGTTCTCAGACAAAAAGAACAGATTCTCAAAGCAGCGCTTGCAGACGTTGCCTCGTTTCAGCAGGCAAAGAATAACCAATTCACAAATTCTGGCTAATTTTGTCTGATTTCAAGACAGTATGCCGAACCTTGGAAAAAGCCAGGACCTGTTTTTTTCAGTCGTGGGCACCGGTGCAAATTGAGCGTTTCCTCATGGAAATCAATGGCCTGTGCTGATGTCAGGCAGGTGCAGGTCGGGAATGAAGCCCGGGGGATTCGATATGAGGCGGGTTTGAAGACAGCCGGCAATTTTTTGATTTTCTTTGTTTTGGTGAACAGAAACGAACAATAATCATCAGCATTACAATAATACTGAATCATTTACTTGCTATTACTGCTGTCTGCAGCATAATAGTAATTCACTGGAGGAAGAATTTTACACTGAGGTAAAATTATGCTGAATTTTTTCCTATTTCTCCTTTTTAGCAGAAATTTGTATTAATCACAAAGAATTGTGGCCAAACATTCAAAAACAAAGATAGAGAAGAACAGACACCCTGAATGCACACACCACAGCTAGAGCTGACTGCAGATTGCATTTTGTTGTTGTGATTTCTGATGCAGCACCCGTATAATCACAGCGCTTTAATGCTGCGTGCTGGCTGTAATGGAAGGCACAATGATGACTGCAACGAAGAGGTTACAGCATAGCAGAGACAAGCCTATCTAATGGATGTAAATCTGTTTTATTTGTGCACAGTTCATTGACCACATAGGAACCAGGAGGATGGCTGCTGGTTTGGCAGGTCCTGGATGCTGTGCTCAGGGAAGGCTGAGCACCCCAGGGTCCTGGGGAGGTTATACCCTTTTTCAAGAGCAGCTCAGCATCTGGGGTGGGAGGGAGGCTATGACAGCCAGGGAAGGACAGACAGTGGTCAGCCAGCCTCCAACTACTCCTGGAGGCTGCAGTTTTGCAATATGGATGAGATGGTCTGCCAAGAGCAGGCATCCCTCTTCCACCACCACTCCAGATATTCCTTGAGATGGCATTGGCATCCATCTGACCTTCAGTGGGCTGCTTCAGCGAGGTAAATTTGCTGAAAAAACCCCACTTGTTGTTGTTGTTGTATCAGTTTTCTGCTGGCTTGGCTCCCTGGATCAATTTGCTATCAGATTGTAATAAGTACCAAAACAAGGGAAACAGAGGGGACAAGGAGAAGCATTTGTCAGATTGGCTTAGCTGTTTGTCCAAACTGCATACCCTAGGAGAATCAAAGAGCAGTCACACACAGCCAGACCTCAGCGGCAAAGCACAGAGACTCTCCTAGGGGTGCAGAGGGGGCTATGTGGAAATTGTTTCAACACGGAAAGTCCTTGAAAGCTGCTTAGTCAAGGAAGCCTCGCATGAGCAAGTTTGTTTACAAACCATTATTTAATCTTGTTCAATCAGGATTTTAATTTTTTACCTATTTCTCAATTATTTCAGCTGTGTTAGTAAAAATCTTGGTGATGTTTTGGAGTGTTTGCCTTTAAGACCCGGATACAGGTATACCAAGCCAGCTCAAGATGCTGTCCACCTTAGCCAGAGCCCATTACAGGCAGCAAACACCCATGCAAACGTCTCAGCAGTTAAAATGTGTATTTGTTAGAATACGCAAAAAGAGGGACAGGATTAATACATTTGTGTGTACCCAGAGGGATCTAGAAATTTTTCTAACTTCAGTTCACCATGGGCACCTGAAAGACCATGGGACACAGAACAAGAAGCTGTAATGAAGCTCTTGTTCAGATTCTGTCACAGCTGCCCAGTGGCACATTATTTTCCCATCCTCCGATGTGTGTGACACTGGTAATCTGGACTAGATGGCACAGAGTTTTATTCAGGGTGGCAATTCTTATTTATGTTCCTATATGATCTTAAAGCCTGGTCTATAGGATATGGAAATCAGAAGAAAGACTTAACTGACGCTGCATCTATTCTGTTATGGCAATTCCAGAATGGCAAAAGGCCATGATTTCAGCAAAAATGTTCCCAAAGTGGTAAGGAAGAAATTTTAAATTGTTTTCACTCCAGTGATGCCACTTCTCCCATATAGGCAAGGTTAGAGTGACAGGCAGCTGGACATTTCATCCATGGAATGTCCTATTTGTAGTCCCATTTAGTTAGTTCTGCCAACATGCCTAAAATTTACAGGAATTGTGGACTGTCTGGTAGTCTCTCATCAAAGTTCAACTTTGTACTTGCCTGCTCTACATCTATGAAACAGTATAAAGGCTCAGTCATTTAGAGAAAAACATTTTCATCGTATCATCAGGAGCACAATAGATTTTTTTCCCCTAATGTAATAATTCAAGCTCATAGAAAAATTTCACAGCTTTGCAAAGCGTCGTGGTTTCACAACTAGAGTGTGTGGTGATTTGTCTGGGGAGGCCTGTAGTCTCCAGTGGCACCAAGTACAAATTGCACCTTCAACCTGGCTCCCAAAAAATCTGCTGCTGCTCCTCAGTCTCCCTGCACATTCCCCCTTGACGCAGCAAATGTGGCAGGGAGGAACCATGTGGGAACCCTGCACTATTTACTGACTGTAAAGCCCAAACATGCACACCCTATTACGTGTGGTTCAGCTATCTAAAGACAGTGAGGACACTCAAGGTACTCCAAAATGTTTGGCAAGGTCACTAAGTAAATTCTTTCAGACCACCAGCCTCAATTTCTCATCCACTGCCGTCCCTACCACACA
>NW_009258947.1:5172877-5189842 GCF_000687185.1 Egretta garzetta
CAGCCAGCCTCCAACTACTCCTGGAGGCTGCAGTTTTGCAATATGGATGAGATGGTCTGCCAAGAGCAGGCATCCCTCTTCCACCACCACTCCAGATATTCCTTGAGATGGCATTGGCATCCATCTGACCTTCAGTGGGCTGCTTCAGCGAGGTAAATTTGCTGAAAAAACCCCACTTGTTGTTGTTGTTGTATCAGTTTTCTGCTGGCTTGGCTCCCTGGATCAATTTGCTATCAGATTGTAATAAGTACCAAAACAAGGGAAACAGAGGGGACAAGGAGAAGCATTTGTCAGATTGGCTTAGCTGTTTGTCCAAACTGCATACCCTAGGAGAATCAAAGAGCAGTCACACACAGCCAGACCTCAGCGGCAAAGCACAGAGACTCTCCTAGGGGTGCAGAGGGGGCTATGTGGAAATTGTTTCAACACGGAAAGTCCTTGAAAGCTGCTTAGTCAAGGAAGCCTCGCATGAGCAAGTTTGTTTACAAACCATTATTTAATCTTGTTCAATCAGGATTTTAATTTTTTACCTATTTCTCAATTATTTCAGCTGTGTTAGTAAAAATCTTGGTGATGTTTTGGAGTGTTTGCCTTTAAGACCCGGATACAGGTATACCAAGCCAGCTCAAGATGCTGTCCACCTTAGCCAGAGCCCATTACAGGCAGCAAACACCCATGCAAACGTCTCAGCAGTTAAAATGTGTATTTGTTAGAATACGCAAAAAGAGGGACAGGATTAATACATTTGTGTGTACCCAGAGGGATCTAGAAATTTTTCTAACTTCAGTTCACCATGGGCACCTGAAAGACCATGGGACACAGAACAAGAAGCTGTAATGAAGCTCTTGTTCAGATTCTGTCACAGCTGCCCAGTGGCACATTATTTTCCCATCCTCCGATGTGTGTGACACTGGTAATCTGGACTAGATGGCACAGAGTTTTATTCAGGGTGGCAATTCTTATTTATGTTCCTATATGATCTTAAAGCCTGGTCTATAGGATATGGAAATCAGAAGAAAGACTTAACTGACGCTGCATCTATTCTGTTATGGCAATTCCAGAATGGCAAAAGGCCATGATTTCAGCAAAAATGTTCCCAAAGTGGTAAGGAAGAAATTTTAAATTGTTTTCACTCCAGTGATGCCACTTCTCCCATATAGGCAAGGTTAGAGTGACAGGCAGCTGGACATTTCATCCATGGAATGTCCTATTTGTAGTCCCATTTAGTTAGTTCTGCCAACATGCCTAAAATTTACAGGAATTGTGGACTGTCTGGTAGTCTCTCATCAAAGTTCAACTTTGTACTTGCCTGCTCTACATCTATGAAACAGTATAAAGGCTCAGTCATTTAGAGAAAAACATTTTCATCGTATCATCAGGAGCACAATAGATTTTTTTCCCCTAATGTAATAATTCAAGCTCATAGAAAAATTTCACAGCTTTGCAAAGCGTCGTGGTTTCACAACTAGAGTGTGTGGTGATTTGTCTGGGGAGGCCTGTAGTCTCCAGTGGCACCAAGTACAAATTGCACCTTCAACCTGGCTCCCAAAAAATCTGCTGCTGCTCCTCAGTCTCCCTGCACATTCCCCCTTGACGCAGCAAATGTGGCAGGGAGGAACCATGTGGGAACCCTGCACTATTTACTGACTGTAAAGCCCAAACATGCACACCCTATTACGTGTGGTTCAGCTATCTAAAGACAGTGAGGACACTCAAGGTACTCCAAAATGTTTGGCAAGGTCACTAAGTAAATTCTTTCAGACCACCAGCCTCAATTTCTCATCCACTGCCGTCCCTACCACAAAGGATCACCTAACGAAAACACGCCTTACTTTTGAGTGCCCAGCTCGTAGCTTTGCAATGGCGAAATCCAAAACACTGTTTTAAAGCATTTGGCCTTATACAGATGCTTTATCAATATATTCTTAAATTATCTTCAATAACTAATTTCTTAGAGGAGCCACTTCCCAAACTAAACATCTTGTTTCAAGTGCCAGTTTTTTTAGTTTAGAGCTAATTTTGTATCGCACTGTCCTGTACATGGGGCACACAAACAAACAACTCTCAAGGAGATTTACTGGTAAAAAAGACAGGTTTTTTTTCAGATTTCATAATCCATATGTTATTTGGAAAGGAAGGCCTTGGCCATGGAAATATTTTTTCTACACTTCTTCTTAGTCTTTATGAACTTAATTTACCTTATTCTAACAAGGATAGTAAAAGGACAGATTTTCTCGGAGTCACAGCTCTCCTCACAATAAATGCTCCAGGACTACCCCTCTTCCTACAAACCATAACAGAAGGGAAGATCAGGCTCCTAGCTTGAAATTGTAAAGAACTTTGCACAGTCTGAATTTCAAGGCCTACATTTCTTGTATTTATTGAAAAAGCATTAGAAATCCCAAATTCCCAATACTGAGGTCAATACATGTTTTGGCTGCTTCTATTTTCAGTATGGGAGAGCTAAAAAAAGTATGCTTTTGAAATAATACATTGTTCCAAATGTTATGTTACTCTAAGAGGATTCACATAGTTAATATCTTACATGATGTTTGGAAATGTGATGGGTTTGTATGCATTTTTTTTCCCAGAAAAGGAGCAAAGTCATGCAAACCAGGACAAAATACAAAATAGATATGATTTCCTCACTGATTTTATTAAAGCCTCAGAATAGTGATTCAGTGTGCTGGCCAGGAAAGCCAAGACAGCTCCAGAGAAGGGGCAGAACCGTATTCTAGCATGCCAGTATTCTGCTTTTTTCTTTTTTTTTTTTAATGCTTTTTTTTCTTTTTGTAATAATATTTAAGGTGCCTCTATAACCATCCATCAGCCCAAATGCCCTCTGTCCTGGCCTTCTTTTCGAGGCTCGCTAAGTCAGCAATTTCAGAAGCAATATCTCCTGCAAATCACTCCGCAGATCGCTGTAGTGCATGCAGTCAGAGCTGATGAGTCAATGAAGTGTACGAGGCAGCAGCCGGCAAGAAGATCCTTTCACTCCCATTTTCCTGACACCGGTGCAGTGCCAGTGACCCCCTGAAGTGTGAGGGGACAATCATGCTCCAAGTGACCAGCGTGTGGGGGCAGAAGGGAATGGCATTCCTTCTACAGCGTACACATCATGCACACAACATGACCAATGAAACAAGAAACGGATGATCGCGACAGGTGAGTAATCAGCAAAAGCAGAAACTCGTGGTGCTTGCCAGGTTATTTGAACACATCGAATGCGGTGTTATGTCTAATACGCCTCTTCTCTTAAAACATACACCCCAAAGGAGCAAGTGTCTGCAAAGGAGAACAGTGCCGACTCCACTTTGTCCGAAACATCTCTTTCCAGCACAGAGAGGTTATTTTTCTTCTCTGTAGAATATGAAGGCACATGAGAGGACAATTAATAGTGAAAACCCAGCAGGGCTGCTGTATGCAAGTATGCACAGCGTGCTCCCCCGTTGCTTCTGGACTGGCACTAGCCTGTCAAATGCCTGGAAATGAAGCTTTCTGGAGCCTTTAGTAAGATTCATGGGAAAGGCAGGCCTCAAACCCACAGACAGCATCAGCATGAAGCATCTCAGCCTCCTCTCTCCCATAAGCACTGCCAGCACATCTGGCTCAGGCTCTAGAGGGGAATGAGGAAACTGGGAAGGAGTATAAAGTGAATCTGTCAGCATTTACTTGCATGACAATCTGCCATGTAGAATACGTGCCATGCACAATACAATGCTCTCAAGTGCCTGATCCCCTGCTACACCCTGGCTGTAGGCTAGTGCACTCTCATTTCTCCCATACATGCCAGAGAGGGACTACAAACCTACATACAGGGCTTCCCAAAGGGCTGTGATGCCCACATAGGGAGGAGATGGCTTCTTTTTTTTGCCTTTGTGCTCTTTTGTAGGGCCTATAGCAGCCTTAAATCCCATATCTTCGGAGACGCTTCTGAAAAATCTCAAGCCTCTCAGGTGATTTGAAGTCCAGATTTTTGAAACTTTGCTCCTTCCTTCTGTTTGTCTGACAATTTGATTAATTATTAGTGGTTCATGTGAGTGTGTGTCTGCGTGCATCTGCATACATCCTTAAAACTTCATGATTCATGTGCACCAACTCATGCCAGATGTACATATAAACACATGGTGCTTTCTGATAAACTGAACTCTAAAATAATGTCTCTGATTCTCCCTTTTCTTGCCACTTTACATGGGCCTTTACAGCAGGGCAAAAATTATATAAAGCAATATATTCCTTTGGCATTAACAGTAAAGACGCTTTTTGCTGAAGTTACAAATAGTACATTCATGAACCATAAAAAATACAAAGGTTGTTACCTCGAAGAGCCCAAAAAGGTGCAGAAGCTCTAGCAAGTACAAAAGAAGTCTCTTCCTGGGCTTTCTCGCTGCAGCACTTGCAGCAAACCCAGCTCCCTGTGGTCACCTCGCCAAAACACCCAGGCCTGAGAGGCAGAGGCAAGTACGTGCCACTTGCTGAGTGAGTGGGAGAAGAAGCAGCGCTCCTGGATATAAATGGATCTGTTATTCCTCACATTTCCACACTCGTGCCTCTCAAATCTGATTTTTAGTTTTAAAAAAGTACTTCATCTGCAACAGACTTGGCAGATAATATTGGTATCTGAGGGCTTCTGATGTGTGTTAAAAGCACTATTTTCTGGGTTCATAAGGGACAGAAAAAACATGAAGTTCTGCCTATGAAGATAAGAAAAACAGTTATTTACAGAGCACATGAAGTTTCCAGAAGTGTCTGCTCATGTCTTAACTAGGTTAGTTAGTTAGACACACTAACTCTCTAGGCAGTAAAGTATAAATTTCAACTTAGCACCTAGAGGGCCAGGCTCTGTGGTCTGTGTTGTTAGACTTCAGATTAAATGTCACACCAGCCACAGTGGCTAAGTTCAGCATTGCCACAGAGACAAACCTGAATGCAGCCTTCGTACCATTCACACCTCATCTCTGAAACAGTGTTGGGTGCTCGCAAATCTGCAGTACTTTCAGATCATCTCGGTCCACAAAGGGTCTAGAAAACAGATCTCCCCCTGCTCAAGGGCACTGCTGTCCTTGGCACCTTCTCAGTGGGGCCATCACCTGGCCAGGTGCTCTCTGGTGTCCTCTGTGCTGCTACATTGCTGGGTGCTCTCCTGAGATGCTGGGTAACAGCCCCAAAGCCTAACCTACAAATCACCATGACATGTCACTGTGGGCACACCGCAGTGTGCCCACCAACCAAGCATAGGTGCCAGAGAAAGCCACGGGCTGGCCAAGGGTGACCTACAGTGTTGTAGGCATCTGCAGAATGTGGTGATGCTGAGCAGTAGGTTTCTTCTTCTTTGGTCATCTGAATCATCAGGTGATAAGTTACATTTCAAACAGAATTTCCACTGTGTAAAAAACCCATAACATTTTGAGAAAGTTAAAGTATCCTCTTTCGTTTCTGAAATTGAAAGAAGTGCCCCACAGCCCTTCATTTTTATGAAGTAAATGTTTCATTTTCATCATGTTAAAACCAACTCATTTCTATTTGTTTTGACTACTAATGCAAAAATCTAAATGGTTAAGCAAGAATGAA
Source organism: Egretta garzetta (assembly GCF_000687185.1). Taxonomy (NCBI): domain Eukaryota; kingdom Metazoa; phylum Chordata; class Aves; order Pelecaniformes; family Ardeidae; genus Egretta; species Egretta garzetta. The sequence goes on from NW_009258947.1 coordinate 5,178,449, forward strand.
ATGTTTTGAATTTGACCTTATCAAGATGAAATAATTCAATAATTGCATGAAAAATATGCTGTTGGATTTTATATACTATTCAGAAAACACATTTTTCTATCAATCAGCAGCTTCTCACAGAAAACATACTACTCATAGCTTGTTGACTAGTTCTGTCCTTAAACAAACACTAAAATAAGACTATACTGTTTCTCATATCACTGTACTTTTCCAATTTGGCTGCTCTCAATGAGATTTTTGACCTACTCAGCATTGCAACTTACCCATTGTTGCCCAGAAAGCACAAGGTGGACCTTTCCAAAAAGAAACGCTAATTTTTTCAATGTATTGCTAAATACTCTGTATTTCCTTGATGAAAAAAAAAATGGTAATGTATTCAGTAAAACTCTTCACTCAAAATGTACGCTTGCCATATTTGTCTTAGCTTAGAGAAGAAAAATAATTTTTCCATTTTCATTTTCTTGATGTCTGAAAAGAAGTCTTTCAGCTGATTTTTTTGCAGCATGGTGAGAATGGCCCAGCTGCAACATAAACTGAACACTTAGCCTTGCATTCAGAAATCACCAGCTTGCATTCAAACGTCAGTCAGTCTCGTATTCAGGAAGCAAAGATCATATGAATGATAAATGATTTGTAATGCAAGATGCTTTTTTCCAGATCTTTTCCAGAGGTCAAAGGGCTCATCATTTTATGCTTTTCCAAAATTACATTTTTCTTTAAAAAGCAGTAAATTATTAAAATTTAATATAAAATACATATTTTAATAAATAGAATATGGAAGGTATGACCTCTGTCACTTGCTAAGTATATCAACACCTTGCATTGTCCCAGTGGTATATTTTAAGGAGATTTTAATATCAATCTGGTATTGAATGTGAAGATCTTTCCATTCTAACACATTTTAATGAACTACTTTCAATGTCATGATACACAGTCAGGATCTTAAATTTGACTTATTGCTGCACTACAGTTTGTAAGGCACGCCATTTGTGCACCGCAGTGGTGATTTTCCTTTGTTAGAAAAACAGGGTTTGTATCTTAGCTTGGATAGAATACCCTTAACCAAATCGTGTATACATATTTTAATTACAGATAAAACCTTCAGCTGCCTAGAAGTAATCTTCATAAAAAATGAAGTAATAATTGTAGCAAATGGACATATTGCACAATTATAATTTAAAAAATAAAGACAGATGGTTTGAATAAGTGGCAAACTCATATTTTCATTGACTAGAAGCCTACATGTATTTGAGAAAATACTTTGAAATTAATTATTTGCCAAAAAAATATGTCAATGTTCTGGAGCTCTGCCACACTGTAGCATCTTGCCTGGTTATGTGAATGCGTGAGGGGAAGGCAGATATGGACTCCATAATGATCTGTCATAATTTAGAGCAGTGGGGCAGCTTCAAAATTAAAGCCAGCTCCAAATACCCTGGAGGAGCCAGTTTCACAGTGCAATATGTCAATAGTTTGGGAGTATCGCTTTCTTCATCTCCAGTCTCACGTTCAGCCCCACTCCTCCTCAAAAATCTAGTGTTTTTCTTTGGAAGCACTTGTTTCTCATTAATCCTCTGTGGAAGGCCATCTATTTACTACATTTTGGCCTGGTACAAAGAACCTGAGTGTGAAGACCAAGTCTATGAAGAGCCCACAGCACCTTGTGTGAGCTGAGGTGGGAGAAGCTGAATCAGGACCTTGCTCTGCTGCTGATGCATCATGTAAGCATGGCGATGCCTGTCCCCCTGCATCTTCTCCAAAATGATGATAATAACATTTATGCCTTTCCCAGGATTTTCAGGAAGATTTTGCCGTTATCTAGTGATGTTTCCTAAAATGCCCATCATTACATGAAGGCATTTAAGTTGATAAAATAATCTTTTTCCTCTTCAGCAAGGGATATAATCACCTGTCTTAGCACTAATGGGGTTTAAGCACCCATACTATGCTGGACTAAAGCTTTTAGAAAGATTCCAGTATATTTCGCCCAAACAGCAAAATAGGAAATGTATCATTTATGATATATGGTTTCCATTTAAAAAGAAAATTAGCTCCACAGTTTAATCTGGTATACTCTAACTTTAATTAGCTGGGTACCACAGAGGGTTGTGGGGTATGGGCTTGTTTTGGATATACTGACTACTGCATCTGTACCCAGCAAAGTAAAGCCCCATTGCTATCGAGTAATAAGTGTGCCTAAATGTCTACAATACAAATGAAAACACGTGAAAGTAGCAAAGATTTTACCCATGCTACTTGCAGAGTACTGAATACTGCATATCATATAATTTCCTGTAAATTGCTTTAACTATTGCAAAAATAAATGAATAGGTAGAAAGAGCAGTTTCTGTTCAGAAATGTCTGACTTTTTGATGCTTTAGCAATACTCTTTCTATATAAATAATTGATTCTTTTACAATAATCCTATGAAGTTGGAGGTTACAGTGATTTCAAATCCACGCACTCTTATTATCCACCCAGTACTAACAGGTACATATAGATCGATAGTGAGGCATTCACGTTTTCTTATACAGAGAGGAAAACCTGGGATGTTTGTGAAAGGAGGGTTGGTAGGTCTGGGGTATGATCCTGGCTAGAAACTGAAACAAAAAATTACAAAGTTCTGGGGCTGTACAGCTAAACCTACAGAAATACTTCTGTGCACAGCCTATTCCCAGAGCTATGTATGTGTATACCCTCATGTACAGAGAGGGTTAACTTATTTCTTCAACACAAATGCAGTATATATCTCAAAACTATAATCTTGTTGTAATGAGCAGCTGTTTCTAATGATAATAAAGATTCTGAAATTACACGTGCGTAACTCACAAGGTGAATGAAAGAATATATAGAAGAGAGCGGTTTATATCAGGTGCCAAACATTGTACAAAGCAAGGTAACCCAGGATTTGCTTGTGAATGACCACCAACCTTTTCCAAAAAGTCAAGTGCAGATTGAAAAAAGTCTAATTTCACATCCTTTAACTACAGACATGCAAATCATTGCCTTCTCTTGTTTTGGCTTTTTTTTTTTCCTTAATTATTTGCTTCAGTGTGACATTCCTCCTTGTAAGCAAGGAAAGCCATGTGTTCTTTCTGACCTTACTCTTTAAGAGAGTTTGAGATATTTCACTGACCCTCCCCCCTCGACTCTGGGGCTAATATGTCTCATTATCTCAGTGCATAAAACTGATTATTAAGTAGTCTTTGATGAAGCAAACAGGCTTCCACTTGTCCTTTTGAATTATCTCAATATCATTAATTGTTTAAAACTGACAATGAGGTCATTCAATTACAGTATTCTCTATACAGTCTGTGCCTAATGTCACATTGAGGTTGTTATCCAGAGCAGAGGGGGTTAAATTATCAGTATGCTGTTGCCGCTGTGATCCTAATGTAAATGAACATTTGGTGGTTTATTTTTTTCCTTAGCTGCTGTTTACTACGTTATTAGCATATTTGATGTATTTCTCAGCTCGGTTAATAAGCAGTTCTGAAGGCTAAAGATTGATGTTTTAGAAGGGGGTTTATAGACCGTTCTCCCTTGTAACAATATCTGGAACACGTCTATGCGCTATTATGACTGACTGACTTTGGGTTTAGGCCATATGCACGACTGACAAAGCCTAATCTGTGTTCCTGTCTGCTGCTTAGGTGTTTTATTGCTAGACTACGGCCATCCTATGAATTCCAAACATTTCTTCTTTCCTCTCTAGTTCCTACTGAAACTAAATTCTGCCTTGATATTAAAGTGCGTTAAAGCATTTTGCATGCTTCAGGTGCATTTAAAATTACCTGACTACCATTCTTTGCAGCAAATGTGTTCAAAGCCCTGAAGTATATACGAGTAAGTTTTGTAAAGACAACTCTAATAAAATATTAAGGAGAGAATATATGGAAATACAGGAAATACAAACCGGTGTATTCTTATTAGACCTAGAGCATAGAATAGCACGGAGAAGCAGATCAGTGTAATGTGTTCTTATAAAACTCCTGCTAGAAGAGCAATACAGCTAATAGTAATGGAAGTGCAGGGAACAGGCGCCGCAGCTGACTGCTCAGACGGGGAGCTGGTGATGGTCTTTCTTCCTCAACAGCAGTGCTTTCCTGCCTGGGCACAGGGTGAAGCACCGGAGGGATGTTAGAGGGTTTGTTAGGGAGGGCGGCAGCTGGGACCTGGGGCAGGCGCAGCCAGAGGGAGAGCTCTTCTGGTGCAAGGGCCAGGCTTGCCCGGAGGCTGTGGCACTTAGATCCTCTCCATCTCTTCACTAATTCTCACTCGTGTTGGGTAGAAACTCACCTGAGGAACTCAGACTTTCTGTTCAGAAAAATAAATTAATTTTAGCTCACCAACTGCCACTCTTCTCCCTATTATACTACTGATTTTAGTGCTGCTCCAATGCTCTGGGATCCTGAACAGCTTCCAAATCTATAACTGAAACCTGTCTCTTTGTTTGAATAGTGTCCCAGGTAAGGTGATCAATATAGTCAGCATTAGAGCTTGCTAAATGATGGCAGTGCCTTTTGGTAATGTCTTGCGAGGTTTCAAATTCTGCTTCAGGAAATAAGACTCTTCAGACAGTTTTGTAAAAATAGGCTTTTGTTGAGACAGTTTGTCTTCAGATTTTTCGAAATCGTTCCACTCTCTCCTCTGCCTTTTACCTGTCTCTGCCATTTCAGAAGTAACCAGAAAAATTGTGATTTTCAAAGAAACCTTCCAGGTGAAAAAATTTGTCAAAACTGTTATGTCTGTGCAAAACATTTTGTCTTTGGTGGAGCAGGGTATTTGACAAAATGACATTTTGTCTAAACTCTTTCAACCAGCCCTCACTAACAAGCTTTCCACAGATAAGCAATGTATATCCTGTTTTTTCTTCATCAAGCTGGGACACTACATGCATTTTGCCAAGCCTCTTGGCAGCTAATATTTTTGTTAAATTGGCTAGTGCATCTGTCAGCCCTGGGACAAAGCTAGGTTTCCCACCCTGAACCTTTCAAGCAGAACCTTTTGTAAAAGACAAAATGCTGTATCTACCTTAAAACATAAAGGATCCTCAGGGCATTGGAAACTAATGTGCTGCTTTAATGCAAACATCCCTTGTGAGGGCTCTCGGTCCTTGTATGCTCTGAACAGCAGGAGGAAGAATACATGAATATAAATGAGCTGCACAGCAGTATTCAGAAAATGGAGCTATAAGAGTTAATGAGATGGTGTCCTGCTGCTGGACGCTTGCATGTTAAAAATCCTGATGGTTTTATCCAGCAGCAACTTTGAAAAACCTGTGCAAAGCTAGTGATTGTGGAGCACTGGTGACTACCGAACGGTGCCTTTTTCCGTACAGCCTTGCTACAGGCACAGAACCTTTGATATATCTAAATCTAACAAGGGAGAAAACAGAGGGATTACTAGAAATCATTGACCATGGAGGAACCAAGTAATTATTAATAGCATTATACACCAAACTGCACACGGCTGGTGCGTATACTCAGCTCCATGCATCTAGCTGCATACAGCAACTGGAAGATGACCCTGTAATCAAAAGCCACTGCACATCACACTTAGTTGTGTATCTTTAAGACTCACTCTGTGGCAGCTGAATGCAAAGGGGAGGTTCCCATTTGTGTCACTGTTGGCCACAAAACTGCTGCCCCACTCCAGAGACACAATTCAGGGCATCCCTTTCTTGCAACCAATGGTGCTTTCCCATCAAGAGCCACCACCCTGAAAATGTCCCCTCCAAGCTAATGCTCAGTGTATTTCTAGCATAGATCAGTCGGACCTACTGCTCTGGTGGTATCCTGTTGGTTTACAGAATTAACAGGATGCATTACAAGGCACTAATACATTTGCTGTGCAATGAGACAGCTCTCTATGCTGCAGAGAGTCTCCTCTCGCTGTGCTTGGGTGAGATGCAGAGCTGCTTGGCACAGGTGCTGGTGTGATGGATTTGCTCTGCACAGAGTCGGGCACGTCCCTACTCTTCCCAGGGTCTCCCAAACCCAGGAGGCCACCTTGCTTAGGCGGTCCTCCTGTTCAGGAACCCATGAGTAGTGAGAGTTGTGTATCTGAATGCCCCACGGTGGCCAACCCTGAAGAGCTTAAGAAGAGCTCTACGGTCTGTGGTCTTGCAGGATGTCCACATGCATTGCACAAGGTTTGATGGGGAGAGAGTTGCCTGAAGCAATTTCATAAGCTTGTTTACCTACAGGAACAAGCTGGTCTATTAAACATTATTTTAAAAGCTTGGGGCCCGTAACCAGCATCAGAGTGAAGATTAGCTAAGCATGGGGCTTGTTTATACATGCTCAGTGATTATCACCCAGCTGGTGCGTTTTTCACTCTTGGTATTTGAGAATTAATAAACTTGCTGAGTGACAATTCCAACCTCATCTCTAATGAAATTAGCTTCCCTGGCAGGAAGTGATGAGCGCAGTTTTGACGGGAGCTACCAGGTGTCACTCTGATATGTTTCTTGCAAGTTCTTTTTCTAAGGACTTGTTGACATGCTGGAATAGTCTAGAATAGTTATTCAAAAAAAAAAAAAAAAAAGCCTGCAGGGATACTTTTCTGACAAGGGTATGTCTATGCAGATATTGAAGGTCATGTGCAGGCCAGGGTTTGCCAGCTGCCTGTGCTGAGAGCACCTAAACCCAGCATGCTGTAACTCTTCAGCCACAGGTCCAGTTCCTAGCTGAATACCAGGGTCTATGAAGGAACCTGCAATATCATACTGTCACATATTCATGGAGCTCCTCTCTACATTGCAGACCTCAAGCAGATATCTAACAGCTGCAACCTTGCCATTCTCTGTTCCTGCCTCTCTGCATTTTGCTTCTTGTTTCTGTTGCCAGAGACAGCCTGATTCTTAAACGGGACCTGGAGATCAAGCACTGACATCAGTGGCTTCAGTGCAGATGCTAAGATATGGTGCACTTCTTAGTGAGGAATAGCAGTGTAAATTAGTGCTGAATAGTTATTGCTCTTTAAATTCCTATGTTAGCTTATTTTGTAATGGTTTCCCCATGGAGATAAATCCTAAGGGCATAAGCATCGTTCAGTCTTGCAAGAAGTCATACAGTTTCATGATTTGAGTATTTTTCTTAGATGAGATCTTTAGTCTTCCTAAACAGAATCAATTCTCAGGGCAGAGGAGCTTTCTATAAATCTGCTAATAACATTTTGGTTGAAATGCCTAAAAGAGATAATTGCCTAAAATGCTGCTTGTGACAACTTCTGTTCAAAGACGGATTTCCCTCCCCAAAAAAATCACCTCTCTCTGTGCAGTTTTGAATGATGTATTTGGGAATCTCTACCTTGTTTGCTGGAGAGATGGTGAGTACAGCTTTGTTAGTGGACTAAAGAAAATGTCAACAGTTGTCAATATCAAACAGTTCTTTCTAGCTGGAAGAAGAGGTTTCCTATTTTTAATTTGGAGTTGAAAAAAAACACTTTAAAGGAAAATGTCTTGGACTTTGAACAGCTTGTTGCATAGCAATTTCTTCAGGAAAGACAGAGTTTTGAGGGGAATTGGATGGCCATTGGTTTAAAAGAAGCCCGCTCGCCTAAGCAAAGTGCCAGCCACCCTCCCAGGACATGCAGGAGCTCAAAGCCAGGAACAGCAGGAAAGGTTGCTCAGCCGAGAAATTCTGACCAAACCCAACAGACACACAAGGAGTAAGATCAAACTTTGGAGGCTGAGGTCAGAGTCTTGCAGTGCAGTGTGGTTTGTTAAGAGTAAAATGCACAATTAAGACAGTTTCTCGCTAAATCTCTGCTCTTTGGGGTTTTTTTGTCAATTAAGGGGATAACTGGAGACCAGAGCTGCAGGATTCAGCAGAATGCTGTAGCAATGAGGCTCTGCAAAAGCTGCAGTACTAATTTGAGAGTCTGCTGCACCCATTTTACCACCTCCTGTTCTAAAACACAGAGGAGTGCAAGTCAGGTGCCTATATGCAGGTATTTATTAGCATTTGATATATCCTAGAATACTTTGCTCAGCCTTAGGCTGCCAGTCCAGAAGAGGACATATCTCCTGTGGGCCCTGTGTCATATCAGTCAGCACTGTTCAAATGCCAGGTGTCCATCTGGAGAAAGAGGAGAGGAGAGGAAAACAACAGCTCTTCCATAAGGCAGGACCCTTCCATACTCTGAGTCCTACTCAGAAATCCACTGGATTTCATGCGTTTGCAGGTAGATCATGTATGTGAGCTAAGCACTTCAGATTCCCCTTACAGACCACAGAGAGGTATAAGCAATGTTAGGGAATGATTCTCCCAACTTCAGAGGGCTAAAGCAAAACGAGACAAGTTACTCCCTAAGAGTACCTCTTTCCTTCCACTGATTGAAAAGGGATTGCAGACACATGTTTGCCTATAGAAGAATGTTTGCATTTGGTCAACTGAACTGCACCTACACTTCTAAAACCAAGTATATATCCAGGCTCTGAATCACTGCTGTCTTGGGCGGGGGGCAGGGAAAAGACAAACCCAATCTCTTCCCTCACAGATCAATGGCAAGACTTTAAACAAACCAAAGCACTACACATTTAAGACCACCAACAGATGATGTTGCAGATCCAGAAGATACATTATATTGAAAAAAAAAACCAAACAAAAAACCAAACCCAACTTATACAGGTATGTTTAAATGTAGTAACTTTTGATTTAAAACAGCTTCAATGGAGATTTCAAAGAACAGAACTATTCAGCTGTGAGCAAAAACAAGCATATCCTTCACTACTCTGAACCTACACTATTCTAGTGAAATCCAGCTAATGTGACTTAGTACTTGAGATTCAGCATTCAAAGCTTCTCACCCAGCCTTTTACATAGAAAAGCAACCTGAAGAGTGTATTGAAAATGCAAGGATAGAAAGAGGTCAATGAGAAGCAGTTCTTCTAAATGGCCTGGCCCCTTTTTTTTCTCAGTGTGCTCCCGGTCAGCATGCAGTTAAGGAGGGGAAAATGGAACTAAGGGAAAATAAAATGTAGGATTTTTTTTAACTGTTAGCTCTAAAACAAAACACTAAAGCTTCAGACAAGTGAAGGGAAAAAAATCAATTTTGAAAACTCTTTAAACACAAAAATAATGTACTAGGTTTGGTGGTTAAAAGGGGGATTAGGTTCACTAAAATAGGGGTACATGACAAGGACAGAGGCATAGCTTTTATGTCAAGCCAAAAAAGTAGTTCAAGATTAGAACATTCCAAATTGTTTCAAGTAAAAGCTGTAATGATGATATCAATAAAAGAAAAAAAAGTCACATTTAAAATCAGGAATTTCCAAGGATAGGAGACTATTAAAAGGAACAAAGAGCAGAGATACAAAACACATTTGGAACTGGAATTAGATTATGAACTTTTAAAATATTACCTAATTATATCTTTTGTTCATAAAAACACTGCGACGTAGGAGCTTGAATTCACACAATTTTTTTGTTACTCATTGATATTCAGACCTCTGCACAGGAAACCTTCTGCCTTATGAATCTCAGGCTTTTCAGGTATGAAGACTAGTCCAAAAATTCTTACTGGTAGTATATGACCTGTCGTTTGCTCTTCAGTCATCTGGCTCAGGGGACAATATCAATTTGTCATTTATGTTAGGTAAACATTTATATGGCAAATATGTAGCAGCAAGGGAAAATTCATTAACAAGTCATGGTTTGAAGGTAATTCATCTGAACTATTCAACAAGCAATCATCTGAGCTGAGGAGTCCTGAGAGCAGTTCACAAATGAGATCTTTTCCAAACAGCTGGAAGAGGAAGGAGTAGCTCTACAGCTGGCATTGGCTTTGTTTTAATGAGCACTAGCATGGTCTGAAGCAACAGTTTACTGCAGGCTGGCGCAACTGGACTTGGTAAGTTTGTACCCATTAGAGCTCCCCTCAGCAGAACAGATCCAGAATCTCTGCCACTGCCAGAAGCAGACAAATAGAGGGGAGTGAGCAGGATGAGAATATGTGAAGGCTCCCGCTGAGACACATGGGCTGGATATCAGAAGAAGAAGAGGTTAAAAGGAGTTTTCAGGGCACAGTCCCCTCTCTGGAGTTTCTAGTTGTTGTGCTGGGCTCCTGCCACCCTTTTCTCATTGCTGGGTATCAGCTCTCCCCCAGGTTATGTATTAACTTCTGATTGGAAGGATTTAAAATGAAACATGGGAACATACAAATGTGATATTAGAAGAGGATAAAGAGCCTTATTATCTTAGAGCCTTGCTATCCTTGTTATCTAAGGCAGGGTTTTCTCAGCTTCTTTGCTGTCTAAGAAAAGCCACCTTAGCCAGGTAATCTTTGTTGCCCATGCCCTCTGAAGACAAGACTGTCTTTTAAGGTGTAATATGCAGGGCAATTACAGAAAAGCAGTACTGAGATAAAGAAGGTTTATTTAATTCTTATAGTTCTTGATGAAGTTTAAAAGCAGAAAATGAGGAGAAAGAAGAAGGTGGGCCAGCATCCTACAACCAGTCAGGTGCTCACAGAGCAGAGCCAGGGCTCTGCAAACTGGTCCTGTTGTTTAAATAGACATGGCAGCAGTCATCGCAGCCAGCTTTGGACATGCAAAAGCTTTCAAAAGGGGGTCTAATAACCCTCCACTCCCTCTACTTTCCAATCAAAACAAAAGCATTTTTCCCTCATCTTAGCCACCTTTCTCGGGGAAAAATTATTTGTATCTGGAAGCACCAATTTCTCAAAAATTAGGTAAAATGAAGCCCATCCTGGCAACTGGTGATGTAAAAATACTCTTTATGCCAGTGTTTCTGAGGAGGTGTGCCATAGTCAGAAACAAATGTATTCCAACTCTATCTGAACACTTTTGATTATTTTGATGAAAAAAAAAATTATTTTCATGAAAGAAATTATTGTGATGAAAAAAGTTTTGGCGATACAGATTCTGTTTATAAATCTAGCAAGGAGTCAATGCCCTCTGCCTTTGTACACTATTGTCTAGTGGCAAGAATGCTTGCTAGGCCTGTTGAAGAGTGGATGTCATAGAATCATAGAATCATAGAATCATAGAATCATAGAATGTTTTGGGTTGGAAGGGACCCCTGAGGTCATCTAGTCCAACCCCCCTGCAGTGAGCAGGGACACTGCTAACCAAATCAGGTTGCTCAGAGCCCCATCCAACCTGGCCTTGAATGCTTCCAGGGATGGGGCCTCCACTACCTCTCTGGGCAACCCCTTCCAGTGTTCCTTTCACCACCCTCATTGTAAAGAATTTCTTGCTTATATGTAGTCTTAAATCTATCCTCCTTTAGTTTAAAACCATTACTCCTTGTCCTGTCACAGCAGGCCTCGCTAAAAAGATTTTCCCCATCTTTCCTATAGGCCCCCTTTAGGTATTGAAAGGCCGCAATCAGGTCTCCCCGCAGCCTTCTCTTCTGCAGGCTGAAC
>NW_009258947.1:5190033-5292554 GCF_000687185.1 Egretta garzetta
TTGATACTGGGGGTTACCCCGACCCAGGTGCAGGACCTTGCACTTGGCCTTGTTGAACCTCATGTGATTACAGAGACCTGAACTTGATCTTTTCTCATAATAAAACAGTTTTTGGTAAAAGAATACACATAATACTCTTTCATGTGACTCAAGACCCTTTGTTTTATTTAAAATATTTTAAAAAAATTAATTCAGACTGTACAAGTTACTGTCTTCGATCAAAAACTTCATTTGTGAGAAAATGTGCACACAAAGACCTTTTCATGATAACCTGAATTAAAGTACTCTTAAATGTTTTTTTTTTCAAAACATGCACCTGAGAAGCAATCCTTGCTTTTTCCAAGGTATATTGTATTATAGCAGTTCTTGTCAGAGTGGCGGCCTAAATTCATAATGTAATTAACTCACAAGGAATAGGAAGATTCAAGTAAGGGAAAGTACAAGGCATCCCCCTGTCCCTTCAGTCCCACTGACCACTGCTGTCACCCCTTGTGTGGTTACTTTCATTAGAAGAGAGCAACGTGTTCATGATACACCTTGAGTTAAAACAAATGTAAGTAGAAAATAATAGATGTGCTAGACTAGCAAAAAAATAAAAAACCCAACCCTTTTTTCAGCAGTGGAATTTCCCTTCTGGTGTAGCAAATTATATGGACAGCACATGGACGATAGACATAGAACATGTGCTACTTCTACATCTTCCATCAGCTTAACAGCACTGTCACAGCAGAACAAATTTCAAGAGTTCCTGGGAAAAAAGGTTGTGAAAAAGTGACAGAAAACTACTTTTCCTGCTGCTAGAAAATTTTCTTGGCGTGCCTGCTAATCCAGTCCAAAAGCTGCGCAAACGTTCTGCTGCCCATCTTTTCAAACGCAGTGATGGCCAAAACGAAGCATACTTGTTGTTTCAGCCGAGTGCAGCAGACATCCTTTTTAAACACCTGCAGGGCATGAGAATCAGAAGATGCCTGAGGTACTGAAAGAGAAATTTGAGGAGGGGAGTTTTATTATTTTATTATTGTTACCTGCAAAGACAGACTTATAAAATGTTATACATATAGAGAGATTTCGAATAAATCATTGAAAAGGGTTGCTCATGAAACTTTATACCCAGAATTAATTCAGATTTGCTTGGATATGAACCTGCCACCTGGATGTGAAACACACTCTACATCAGTCACCAAAGGGCACTGATAAGCAGTAGTAATGTATTGAAATGAAAGCAAGAGGGCTGCTGGGCTGCCTGGAGATGCAGGCGTTAGGATCTGTCTTGTTTTGTCATGTTCATTAACAATGGGAAGGAGAACGACTAAATGGACCTCAGCGGGATTCTCATATTTCAGAAGGATTGATAGAGCAGGGCCAGCTATGAGAAAAGTATATGACCTGTGTAATGAAGGATTACCTTGACATTGCTGAGACATGAGCTCTGCTCCCCTCTCTGTCTGTGAGATCTGGGTCTGCCAGTAATTACTGGGAGATCAGTTCTCCCCATCCCTGAGTCCAGGAGATTGGCTCCTGGGACTGAGCATAAGGAGACAGAAAAGGACTTTTTTACAGAAAGCTAATTTTCATCAGAATCTATTTTTAATTAACATAACCAATAATTATTGATAAAGAAAAGAAGATAATAGATAATTACATTATTTAATAGTTTTCATTATCTATGTAGAATTAAGATACATTTTAGGACTACATCGCTTTATTAAAAATTCTCAGGAAGGTTCTACAGATCCCTGGGTAAGCCTAACAGTGAGCATAAAATCCAGATACCTTCTTCATTTAGGTAATAGTGGCTACACATAAACATCTAGATAAATACCAAATTTACCTAAATTTGGGAGTTCTTGTTTTAATTATGAATCTTTCACTGATTTAGTTTATGGTTTTGGTAGTTGCTTGTCAGCTGATATTTTGCTTCCTTAAGCTTTCATACATATATAATGTATGAATATGTTTTCACCATTTATATTCACTTTGCATACGTATAAATTACTAGCTCTGGTAAAATCTATTGTAAAATGATGGCTTAGGTTTCATTTTCTGTACCTGCAAAGTGGAACCATTAATTTTACTATAAAAGAAGGTATGATTATTCACTAAATAATACCTACAAATCCCTTGATGATTCTTAAGTAGTTTCAAATGGGAAAGATGCATTGTTTACATCCTCTAAGCAAACCCAAACTAGCAGAACAATTTAATTTAAATATTTCAAGTACATGAACATGAGATGAAAGAGTGAGTGAAAAACAGCATATGTAATTTAGAATTATTTTTATAGTGGAAAGCTGTTCTTTCTATTCAGAGGAAAAGTATTTACTGAGAAATTAAAATACTATTGCTCTTATAAAACTGCAAACTTTCACTTTTGACATCTCCTATAAATTCAAGTTTGAGACTGATGCCAAGAAAAGTAGTGTTTGTCTTGATCAAATGGAAATGATCAAAATACCACGTCCAGTTCTGAATCTTCATAAAAATATCATAACAATATCATTTCAGCTCCTGAAATTGAGGCTAGCAATTTCATGCTGTTTACCAACCCCAGTTCAGCAAGGTAAATGTTCAGGTACCCAACTTAAAACAATTTATTTAAGCGCATAAATACTTTAACAGAAATAAAGCCAGGGACTCGGTGCCATCTTGCTATGCAGAACGGGCACCCTTGGTCACAGATGAGCTTCCAGGGTTATTGATGGTTGACGGCCAGTCACTGCCTTTGCAGAACCCCTTGGCAGAACTGATCTACAGACGGTTCTTCTCCACGACCAAAGCCCTGGGGGGGGGCTCACTGTGAATCCAGGGAGCACCAGGGTAATGCCGCTTTGCATGCCAGCAATGCGTCCTGGGAGAACACACACTGAAGGGGAATTCCTGCCGTCTTAAATCTTCTCTGCAGCATTAGTGACTAGGTATGCAGAAACTGCCAACCAAGGTCCTATATATCAAGCTATCCATTCTGACAGCCAGGTTAGGTTAATCATTAAAACTCTGCCTCTCTCTCTCTGAGGGTCTCCGGGGCTTTGTTTAATGCAGCAGACAGATGGCACTGAGGAAATTCAGGTGGTGCATGATGAGATTTGGGGTTTTTTTAATGTGGTTGCTAGAATTTTTCAAATAGATTAAGTTCAACTGTAAATCACTCCTGTTCCCAGGGTTGGAGTCTTTATTAGCCCCCCAGTGCTTGCACGGAAGAATTGATCCTTCAGCAGCAAGCGCACTTGATGGGGGAAGGTAACGCTTTTTGTTCTTACAGCACTGCACACCATCTGTTAATACCCCGTTACAAGGAGGCGATACAGTCAAGTGTAACTAGCTAATTACCCAGCGAAATCTAACCCAGTTCATTTCACCACCCATATATAAATGCTTATTTCAGTTTTTCTTGATTTTCTTTAATCGAGGACATAACCCACATCATTACTACTCACCATCATGGCTGCTTAAGTCTTGAAAGCTACCTGGGCCTATCTGGACCTCTTCACCCAGCTTTGTTTCTTTTCCTTCCTCTGATAGTCAGGCATTTCTGTTGGTCTATGATTCTGACACTCTGCTAAATTAAACATAATTTTAAAACAGGAGAAAAGACAAGAAAATACAAGGTTATGAGCTCTCTCTTCTCCTGCGCATTGTGCAAAGGATCAGTTCCTCCACTCTGGTCCAAAAAGGACAAGAAATACAAAATGCACCCTACAGGTACAAACCTTTCCTGCAGCTTCAAGCTCTTGTCATAGATGGATCCCTGCTGCCACTCATCAGCCTGTCACAGCATGGCTATTTACACTAACTGAGGCAAAAGGGGAACTTTGGTTTAGGAGTTAGATACAACAGTAAATTCATTCCGTGGAGAAAACCTGGCAGGAAAATTATTGTTCTCAAAGATCAAGATAAAAAATAACCCATTATGGGGAAGAAAAAAATTAAGTGTGAACATAAGCAAGTGTTATTTACAGACCAAAGGTGCCTCGAAAATTCAAGAGAAAATGATGAACTGAAAGATTTTGGGGAGCAAAATTCATTCCCTCCCAAAGACACCAGCTGAAATAAGATTTCATTCTTCCATGTGAACAAGGTCTTGTTTTCAGAAGGATTTTACCAATATGTCACATTATTGGGATGGTTAAAAATTTCTATTCTCATTTTTAAAGTAATTTTTAGCCTCTTGCACCTATGAAAATGACACCTTTGTTTCAAAACAGAACAATTCAATCTAAACCACACTGGATCAGTGTAAAATAAGTCTCATCAGTGTATTGCATTTGAGTAGGTGCATTTGTAAGAGAAAACCAGTGGCTAAAACCCCCACGTAGAACTAATGTTCACTACAGGCAAGCGCTATCAGAAATTCTATTTTAGTTGAACAGCTCAATGACAATAAAAATAATGTGTTCTGGGCAGAATAATTTCTTCAGGGAAGTGTTAGAGCCAGGTATTAGCTTCTGCAATGTATGTTTTGAATTCCAGTATGCCTTTTCTTTTTTTTTTTCCCCTGGTGTCAAGACTATATCCAAGTACCAGCTTCTGAAGTGTATATTTTAACTACAGGATAGCAGTTTATACAGAGTGATTTTAACTGTAGGCAAATTTTAGACCTGAAACTGGTTGGGTTTGGATATTGCACAGTTGAATTGTGTCTTCCATTCAATATAAAAATATTTTAATTTTTCCTTTTTTGTTCCTATTTTCTCCTGTAGGTATTTAAAAAAGATATTCCCATTTTCTGCTTTTGATGGTATCCTGAAAAGAGGAAAAGAAAACTTAAATTTGTGCTCTTTGAGGTTTTCTTACATAGTCTAAAGAAAACTAGCTTCTCCAGAAAGATTTTTGTGGTTTTTATGCTTATTCTTTATTTTCATTTTTTAAAAGAAAATCATATTTATCAATGCAGTTGTTACTGACCGACTCTGTGAAATATCAAATTATTTCTGTAAAAATATGCTTCTGCAAAGATATGTTTAAGACAGGAAGATACAGATGCCTGTATCTTCACAGCATAAAAAGTGATTCAGTGTTATCTACCTTATTTATCCAAGTTTTGTGGACTTTAGAGGTTTTGAGGTTTTAGATAAGCCTATGGATATGTCCATGAATATGTTTATGTCTTCAAGAACCTGATGTGCAATGAGAGCTTCTTCCTCAGTTCCTGATTAATTTCACGGTCATTTTTTTCTGTCTGCCTCATCCCTTTGCCTCTGTTTCAGTCATATTAAAAGGCTGGGATTATTTGTTGGAGGAATTTACACATCTCAAGAATAAACAAACTTAACAAAGCTAAGGGAAGACACACAAACACTCTTCGAACACATAAAAGCCTGATGGAAAAAAAAAAAAAGGAGGGAATAATCTCTCTTCAAAAGCCAAGTAGACAGGACAAGAGGTATTAGAAATAAATTTTATCAAGAGTTATTTGGGTTAGAAATTGTAAAAAAGCTTTGTATGTAGGACAGTTAAACGCTGGTCTGAATTGTTGCCAAGGAAGGTGTTTTATGATAGGTTAAGCAAACAGCCCCGAGGAACAGCCAGGTATTCCTGGGGAAATACTGAGGAAAGATTAGATGACCTCTTCAGACTGTTCAAATAAACAAACAAACAAAAAACCCCACATAAAAAGCATCTATAATCTGCCAAATGTTCAGAGTATTTCCTTGACTAAAATTACTTAGTTTTGCAGCAGTCTCCTCCTTTAGGGTCAAAGCACCAAGATTTCATAGTTAGCCTGGCAGTCAGTGGGTGGCAGAAGGTAGTACCAGGAAAAGCTGGGCTAGCAGGCGCTGCAAACAATTTGCTAACAGGTTAAAATTTATGTCTGATGAGATTATAAATTAGCTCCTTGAAATACAGAAGATTCGCTGGAAAACATCACATGGCAATTGCATTTCTGGATTAGCGGTCTTCTACAGAAGTTTGAGAGATGTTGAACAGCCATTGTTTGTTAAATGTATTTTCCCCATCCCTCAGACATTATAAGCCTCCAGCTGCTCTTTTTCAGCAGCAAATCACATGGTTTATAGGCAGACAGAGGGCAGGTCACATGCAAAGAATAAATTGGCTTTTTTTCAGGCTCCTGTAGAATCACTGGAAGCAACTCTGCAGTTCCTGCAAAGCCTTTAAAGAAAGGAATGAAATAAGTAAGCAGCCACATAACTACATTGCACTTCTGACTTTAAAATTTGTTTCTATTTCATTTTCTGCTTTTATTCATAAGAGAACAATGAAGCATGGGAAAATGCAGAACAATTTGCCAAAACACTTCACAAATGTCAGCTAGCTTTGCTTTGCTGTCATTTTGGACTGTCCTTCACTGGCATGACTAGAGGTCGGTGGCCAGAGCCTCATCCACTTGGGAATCATGAGGTGCTTTATACTGCAAGGAGTATTCCTGACAATGCTATTGCAAGGCATTTTCTGGCCAAGGCCTGACCAGCCTCTACCCTGCGAGGTACAGCAAGGCCAGCAAGGCAGTCTGTGCTGTTTAAGGGGATCTGATTCAGTGAGACCTTTGAGCTGCAATTAGTGATGCCTTTTCATTTTCCTTACTTTTACCCTCCAAAACTTTGTTTTCTTCATCAGAAGAAAATGAGGAGGTGGAAGAGACAAAACCAAATAGAATGCACTGACTATAGCACTTATCATAGAATCATAAAATCATAGAATCATAGAATCATAGAATGCTTTGGGTTGGAAGGAACGCCTAGAGGTCATCTAGTCCAACCCCCACCTGCAGTGAGCAGGGACATCTTTAACTCGATAAGGTTGCTCACAGCCCCATCCAAACTGACCTTGAATGTTTCCAGGGACGGGGCCTCCACTACCTCTCTGGGTAACCCCTTCCAGTGTTTCACCACCCTCATTGTAAAGAATTTTTTCCTTAGATCCAGTCTAAACCTACCCTGGTTTAGTTTAAAACCATTACTCCTTGTCCTGTCACAGCTGGCCCTACTAAAAACACTGTCCCCATCTTTCCTTATAGGCCCCCTTTAGGTACTGAAAGGCCATAATCAGGTCTCCCCGCAGCCTTCTCTTCTCCAGGCTGAACAAGGAAGGGAAGGGAAGGGAAGGGAAGGGAAGGGAAATAATCTGCAGACATGTCTGAAGAGGAGTGGATGCCATGAGCAATTCTCTGAGGGAAGGTATTGAGGGAAGTAGGTGGCCACTGGCTGGGAAGCAAGGTAATTGGAATTTGCAACCTGGATTGAAGTAAAGAAGCAATGAAGAGACTGAAGTAGGAAAGTAGGGGATGCAACTTCATGAAGTCCTGCTCTGAAGAGGTGTAAAAAAAGAGAGGAGTGGTAAGTGAGAAGTATAGGACAGGTGATGTTGAGGTCCTAACGTGGGGAAATGTGAGATACAGCAAGAACTATGGATCCTGTGGCCCAGGAGTCATAAATTGGACTTTTTAATGATGTGTCTACCCGTACCTTTATGTTCTAATCCCACATCATGATTTTCCTCAGTGGAAAATGTGCTAAGGGAATATCGCTATTTACCCAGCAGCATATGGTCTCCTCCTTCACAGCCATAAAATCTTAGATCCATACTCCTATACACTGTCTCTGAGATTTTTTTCCCCAGACATCAAAAGAACTTTTGATGTTCACATTTTATCCATTTTGATATTTACCAAATTACAGAACGATTTTTTCATGTCTGAGCTTTTCCCCCATAGCAGAATGCTGGTTCCTACTATTTGCTCCTGCCCCTAGCAGTAGTTCCTTGCTCATCTCCTCCTCTCAGATTTCTCAGATCAGGACTGTTAAGGTTCCCTGTTTCTTTTCCTGTACAACCTAAATGAATTTCTCCTACTCAGTTTTCACTAAACAGTCATATGTCTTTACTAACTGACAAAGCATTTAAATGTTTCTACTGAAATGGTCATAAATGGCATCGCTAGACTTATCACCATTGCAATGCAGAATCAACAAAAGCATTGAGAAGTCATAACATTTTTTTAAACAAATCCCTTATCTTCCTGCATAAAATCTAAGTGAAATCAAATTGATATGGGCAATATACGGCCATCACAATCATTTGAAGGATGTGCTTTATATGTCCAAATCTGTAAACTTCGTAATATTCACAGGTTATTTACAATGTGAGATAAAGAGCAACCTTAGGCTCCTAGGCTTCCTTTCCAGACTGCCAGTTTAGACTGGCTGCAGCTTGGGAACGAAGTATGCATATGATACGTAGGAAAACCTGAACTCAAGCCATTTGCCCATGGCCCAAGGTGTACATACTTGGTTCACCAGGACTTGATCCATCCAGACTGTCAATCCATGCTGAGAGGAATTTAGATTTCTCTCTGGGAGGACAGGTGAGGTCTTTGCCTGAGAAATTGTTTGCAATATGGATTGAAGACAAGCCTTAACAACAGGTAGAGAGATGCTCTTTCCTGACTGTTTAGACATGCCTTCCACCTTCCTGGGTGAACTTATGGGCAGTTTATGTTGGAAAAATATGAATAATGCATATGTAGACATATCAAGCTATTAATCTCTTTTCCAAGTTGATTAAGACATAAATTCTACAAGGTAGTCTTTCCCTCTTTAAAGGTCAGGTTACTGATAAATGTTTTTTTGAAGAGTTACTCCATTTTAACAGAGATTTGAATCATAAATAGAAATAAACATTACAAGGTAGTGCAGCCACTGATTTCAGTGGAACTGTAGTGATTTACAAAAAGCAGTCAAATACATATATTTTAAAAAATTTATAGGAACCTTGTTGGTTGGTTTGTCATACTTTCCTAGACATACTAGATGCAATCACTAGGATTTTATGTTATCCTGAATGGAACAGTGTCTAGACTGACAAAACAAACAAACAGTGAAATCACTAGAAAAAAATAAAAGAAAATCTGGCCACTGAAATAATCTGTTGTTTTTAAGTCTAAAAAAGAAGATTTAGGAGGAATACAGCCTTTGCTTCTGTAGATCAAGAAAATATATTGAAATCTGTAGTTAGTCTTAAGATATGATCCTGCAGCACTTGGAAGAAGTAAAATATGACATTATTTATGTAAAGAAGTCACTGGGGCTAGTCACACAAAGGCTGCAGAAATGAATATTAATCACAAGATGAGTTAAAACAATATTACCTATTAATAAATTATAGAGAGCTATTATCACAGTATTTGAGTGCCATTAGTGACTTCAGTCTGTAAATTAAGAAAGTTTTGATATCACCTTTTAACAGATGGGGAAACTTAGGTAGTTGAAGGTAAGGTGCCAAAAGGGTTCATCACTTTGCAACGTGGGCAAAAGCACTGCAGTAGGTGCTGTTCTCAGAAAGTCTGGACTCAGCAGGGCTGCAAAGCAATTCAGCCCCTGGCCGGCCTTCTTCTGAAAGCATGGTCCCGCATGGCTCCATGGGAATTCAGTGCCACCAGTGGGGACCACGCTTCCAATCCCTGGGCCTGCTTATGTCTACAACCCCACAAACCAGGGGTTTTCTCAAGGGGCCATTGGAGTGGCAGTGGTGTGCACTGCCTGCCTGCTGTTCAGCCTCACGGCCAGGCAGATGTGAGCATGGCTAGTGGTGCACCCAGCCCAGGTATGGACACATAAAGCTCTCCTTACAGAGCAAGCTGGATCAGGACAGTAATTCAGAACTGCCTTCCTCTTTATTAATATGTAAACTTCAACTTGGTCAGCTTATTTTTGTCTATGTCACCTCAAGAGGCACAGTGGATTTTTATTTATTAATATAAAGAGGTGTCCTGGTTTCAGCTGGGATATGGTTGATGTTCTTCATAGTGGCTTGCATAGCGCTGTGTTTTGGAATTAGTATTAGAAGAATGTTGATAACACAGTGATGTTTTGAGTTGTTGCTAAGCAGTGCTTAGACTACTCAAGGGCTTCTCAGCTCTTAGCTCTGCCAGGTGCACAAGAAGCTGGGAGGGGGCACAGCTGGGACAGCTGACCCCAAATGGCCAAAGGGCTTTTCCACGCCTTATGATGTCCTGCTCAGTATATAAGCTGGGAGAAGAAGGAAGGGAGGGACATTCAGAGTGATGGCATTTGTCTTTCCAAGTAACTGCTATGTGTGATGGAGCCCTGCTTTCCTGGAGATGGCTGAACACCCACCTGCCCTTGGGAAGTGGTGAATGGATTCCTTGCTTTGCTTTGCTTGCACGCACGGCTTTTGCTTTGCCTATTAAACTGTCTTTATCTCAACCCATGAGTTTTCTCACTTTTACCCTTCTGGTTCTCCCCCCCATCCCACCAGGGGGGAGTGAGCAAGCAGCTGCGTGGTGCTTAGTTGGCAGCTGGGGTTAAACCACGACAAGAGGACAGACTACCTGTAAGGGGGAGAGGCTGTGCAGAGCGTCTCATCTTTCTTGGTTGGTTGTGGCCACGCATTGATAAGTCCTGTAGTTTTTAGTGCCATTCACATCACTCTTTATACCTTTCTTCACCTGCCCTGGTTCTTCCTCATGTCATTACTCATGTTCTTGGATCACTTGCTTTCTTAACATTCACAAGCACATGCACTGCTGAGCTGTGTTTATGAATTAGAGAAAGGGATTGTTTTTAAGGCAATGCTTTTGTGTGATGCTTTGGCGCAAAATATTAGGATGGAACACCCTCCCTCCAGTCTGTTGTGCACGGGGCATACTGTGTGCAAAGTGGGATTGTTTAGCTGTAGTTTTAGAGTAATAACATTTGAACACGGAACAGTAACAGAATAGTTTTCTGAAAGCTTCCCATATTGTAGAAGATTTCCCAGAGATCTGCTCTGACAAAAATCTCGTGAGTTTTTTAAATTAATCGGATGAGCTCTCTTTTATAAATAGGTCTAGTGCCATGTAATTTGCAGCATTATTTTACTGTTTAACTATCCATCCATCCATCCATCTATTTGTATGTGTATAAAGCAGTCACAGAATCTGGTGACTGTTGATAGATCATAAATCAGTGTCGGCTCTCTACAACATGTGAATACAAATGTGATTAAATTTGACACCGTGCCCATTTTTCATTTATCAGGTTTCAAAATACAGTTCTTTGACTTCTGTTACGCTTTCACATTTAGTACCTTAACTTCCTGTGTATCTGCTGCCTAAAAACTCAAAAGAAAGGAAAAGAAAAAGCAAAACCAAAGAAAAAAAACCCACAGAAAAACAGAAAAAGAGAAAAAATAGACAGACAAAAAGAAAGACATTTCAAATACTGTTCAAATGTTTTCAGGCTATAAGCTAACCAGATAACAGAAATTTTTATCTTTTAAAACAGGTCAGGTTATTTGAGAAATGTCTTTAATAAAGTATCTGTAGAAAAAAACCAGCCAAAATTATTCACATACATACAGTACTGTCCCACTAGCAAGGAATTGCCTGTGGCAGAACCTAGGGAAGTGAGACTGCAGATGAGGATATTCACTCTCAACCTTGGATCAACTGAAGGCGCATAGATAACTTCATTTATCGACTGCAAGTGGCACAGGGAAACTCAGAGTCAAAAAATGTAAAAAAATGTTGCAACCCACCTGCTCCAAATAATCTGTACATATTTATTTCTTTCCCTTTTGTACACTATCAGATGTAATCTTTAAATGCATGCTACTTTTGAGGGTTTATGAACCTTGGCCTTATTTTAAATACAGGTTGCACCGCAGAAAATATGTCTTAGCTGTTACAAGCTGACTATTTTGACTATTTGGCACTCTCCACTTCCCCTCATTCGTTTCCTGTTCATCGTCTAACTTTCAAGACAGAATTAAGAGTGGATAGCCTTGACTTATTTTATCTTCCTTTTACTCTCAATTCCATTGTGCATTTGTCATGTAGGCTTTTTTTTGGCTTAAATGTTAATACTTTCTGTATGAGAAATAGAAAGCAAGCGAGAGCAAGAGGGAAATGGCATGGTTCTGAACACCTGCAGAGACAGAGGAGTGGAAATTCACTGGGTAAAGATGCCCTGCTGAGAATCTGAATTGTAGGAACAGCAAGAGTTTTTACCATGCTATCTATTTTGCTCCTCTGTTTTGGATTCTCTCTAGCTGGTACTTCAGAGGCTTACAGAAATATAATACCTAAATATTTCACACATATTAATGTATTTTATCCTTCCATAACCCTAGTGAAATAAGAAGACATCTCCACCTCACACATATGGGAAACTGAATACATGCTAGATTGTGGAATGGTTATAGCTTGGGTGGCAATTAAAGCCTGAGTCCCAGGTCTCGTTTTATTGGCCCACAAATAGGAAGACAGGGTGTCCTGAAATATTAATATTAACTGAACCTGCTGAATAAAGCTTCCCTATTCCACTCAAATTTCCCTGTTCATAGCCTTAGTTTTTTAGGCCGGAAGGAGAACAGATGGTCTACTACCCTCAAAACACTCCTCACAGCTTTGGTTTTCTATTAAAACAATGACTCTAAGCAAATCCCCAGCTTCAGATCCTAAACCTGTCAACAAGAGTGGCAGAAAAAGGTTTCTGCTTCTCCCAGTTCAATACCAATGCAAGCTGGCATGCTCATGATAGCTTGTTTTCTTCTTTCTTTGAAGAATCAAAGATTGGTCAAAACAGTCAAATGAGTTGCACAGTTGCTTTAGGACAGAGCAGAAACGCTTTAAAAGCCTGAGGGCATTTCTTGCTCACAAACTCCCAGTCAAACTTTTTCTCATGTTTGGGAACTGTCAGGAACACTGGGGACCTGTGCCAGTCTGCGCTGCGTGGGACTCCTACCACCTGCTGGGATGGGCATCTCTCACCTGAACAGTGTCCTGACATCTCTCGGCTGTTGTTGGCAGAACTGTTGCTCTTACTCTGTCTGGGAATGAGTTTTAAAGACTGGGTTTATTTAATGTAACTAGAGTAACTGGAAACAGTACAGAATCAGTGGGGTTAAATGCTGTGATGGCTATGTATGGCAAGACAGAGTGGATGACCTGCTCAACCTTTTGTTGTTAGATGCTAGACCTGTTGGCCACCTGGTCTTGAGCCCAAATTAACCGAAAAGAGCCACATTTTTGGGACACAGCCCCATGGTGAGGCCCAAGATTTGGACAAGCATGGGAGAAGAAAGTCTTGAACTGGGCACATACACACCCCTCAATTTACCATGTCAATGATCCAGACTTTAGTAAGGATGAGCCTGATGGGCTTAAACATGCATGTTGCAACAGCAGAAGACTGAGATAATCAGACAAGACCTTGCTCTTGTCTGCAGTATGGCGATGTGGGTCTTTTAGGATGCCTGACCTCATGCAGAGCTCACATTGTGAACAATAACAGACATACCATACCGAAGCCCAGACATCCTAGAGTCAGCAATGGGGACTCACAGGTAGACACACAGCTTGTCCTTCTTTAGTTCGATCTTGGGGGCAGCTCCTCTGGACCTTGTCTCATACACTTATACAGATTATAGTATATTTTAGAGAAAATTCAGCTTAAGCTTTTTCAACTACACGTATACAAAATGCTTGAGGTGTCCTTTATTGAGTATGCAACTTCACTTAACTTGTATAGATATAATGCCACAGTAAAAACCTCCATCTCCTCATAAAGTAAATATCAAAAGCAGATTTCATTAATAACATCCTCAAACTGCTTGTTTCTTCCCAATGTCTACAAAGGAAGTCTCAAATGCTTTGCTCAGATAGGGGCCTCTAGCCTGTGTACATTTACATTCAATCAGATGAGGCCATCCAATATTTTTACTCTCAGTCTTTGAACTTCATGCTTACACTGGCTGCATTCATGTTAGAAATGTACAGAGTAAAATAACCACCATTCTATGTTATTTCATAGCAGTAAAATGCATGCATAAAATAAGTTTATAAAATCCTGAAACTCGCCTATATCAGAAAAGAATTTCAGCAATGCACTAACCTGAAGTCCAAGTATGATATTCAGACTGCCCAGTTTAGGTGCCTAATGTAGCCATTACAACTATTTCTCTCAACTGATATTTACAGAACCGACATATATATGGTCTGGCAATGCAGCACCAAAAGAGCTGAAGGAGAATTAATTTCTAAGACATCGAAGTCATATTGCTTAGATTAGTCAACTATAAGGAGAACAGAGTGTGTGTTATCCTATGCTCTGAATGTGATAGTCTATCTTTATTCAGAGCAGTGTGTAGATATATGTACTTTAAGCATATATGTGAAATAACAACAGGATTTCAACATATCTAAATGGTTTTCTGAGTAAGGGTAGGATAAAATACATTTTGCTGAATTGGTTTTTATACACTTGTCAAATTTCAAGTTTCAAACAAAAGTTGCCTAAGAAATAACATTGTTTAAAAATAAATAAATAAAACCCCCAAAGCAATAATGGCATAAATGCTTTCTCAGCTCCCTTCCTAGTATGCTGGTGGCTGAAGTGTTTTCCTGACGCTTCCCGTAATTGCTATTTTTTAGTTGTGGGGGTTTTTTTTCTGGTTGACTTCAGATATGCAAAAATTCAAGCTGGAAGATGATCATTTGGGAAAAGTATAAGCTACTCAAAAGAACCCACAGAATGAAAAGGAAATCTTAACCTGTCTTTCTGTGCAGTTTAATCCCAGCATTTATTTGTAAGCGTTGATTTTGCTAGCCCTTTTGTCTAATAGTTAACTGCTTCTGGCAAGGAGTTTTTAATGTCATACATACAAAGAGATGCAGGGGGTTAATAGCATGAATCCCGAATTACTATCCAAAGAAAGCTGTGATTATCCAAACAGCAATTTCAATTCCCAGCCGACCTCCAAATACAAAAGACTTATAACCAAAGATATGCAACAAGGAGACATTTCTCTGCATTTAAACATTTAGAGTACAAACATCTTTTAGCAGCGTATGGCCTTTTTCTCCCAAGAAGACAGCACCTGCTGGCAGGGATTTAGCTTTGCTCTGGTGTCTCAAGTGTGACTGTATTTATGTGCTAAGGAAAGCACACAAAGCTGAAAATTAGTTGCCTGGTCACTCACATAGACATTAAAATGTACACGTACTTGCATTAACAACCTGCAGTTTTCTGCTCGCTGCACACTGGCTCAAAGAAGCTTGCACCCATATGTCACAATTATTGGTTTGCTGTTAAGCTCCAGATGATCTGTTAAATGGCAGGAAAAAAGTGTGGGAGGACAGCTGGTGGGCTAACACTTCTTGTTATCCTATATCTTTTGTTCCTTATAAATCTTTTGGGTTTGTTTGCAGTGGTTAACAAGGAAAACTACTCCTGATCTCTGTTTTTGTTGTGAAGAACCAGGTGGACATTTCTTCTAGCTTGTAAATTGCTTTTTAATAGCTTGCTTCCCCATAAAATGAATATAGCTCAGGCTGTTCCTGTCTCTCTATTTATGAGTAAGAATTAAAATTCCCATTTTCTTTCCGTTTCTCTTACTCTGTTTTATAAAAACTTTCAAAAAGGTGTAGCTGCTGCTTGGTCTGAAATTCTTATTTCCACATTTTGGGAAGGAATCAATTGTAGGAACACAAAAGAAACTGACACACTGGAAGGCAGCAAGTTGTTTTCTATGAAAAGTCCATAGATTTAATCTATCTATTTAATCTATTTAAATGGCTTGAAGGACATGAAGAACCAAGTGTGCAGACCACAGAGTAGACAGCATGGATCTTGAGAAAGCAGTGCTCTGTGTCTCACTTTTCCTCCTTTAATACAACAAGTCCGACTTCTCCATTCAGGTAAATAACTTCACAGCTTCAGGATTACATTCAGAAGGAGCCTTGGGGGAGCAGCAAAGATGGGTCTTGATAAGAAACATTCTCCACCTTAATATCACAGGACAATGCCCTCATGGAAGACTACTAGGATCCATCAAGCAGTATAGACAGGCAATGAAATGGTTGCAAAAACATGGAAGAACCATTCCACTAACAAAGGAGCTGCAGAAGTTTCCCCTTGTGGCCTAGTCCTGTCTCCTTCCCTGACTGGCCCAAGTGCTGGACCAACATGCTAGATTGCACTTTTGAACACTATGGTCGTCTAAGCCTTTGAAACATCTCACAGGTAGCTTAAATAGTTCTATTGCAGATGTCTTACAAGCCCCAGCTAAAACCTCTGCCCCAAGCAGACACTATTAGCTACTGTTGGAAAGAGGACACCAGCTTAAATCAATTTCTGTAATGAATGAATACAACCATATTTTGTTATTATCTTCATTAAAGGCAAGTGTTTGAATCAGTCCAACATGGGAACTCATTTTGCCTGGTCTGTTTCTGGACATTTTTGTCAATCTGCTTGAGGATATTAGTTACTGAAAGCTGAACATAAAAAATATTGATTATTGAATTTACTGCAAGACGGCTAATACATAACGCATTGTACAAAAGGGCTTTGAAGTAGTATGAGGATCCAAGTTCTGGCCTTGTTTTTAAGAAAGATTTTGTGTTGGCCTTAGCTTAGGGAAGATTTCTTATAAATATTCTAGTCTATCTGTACCATGAAATGTACTGAGCATGATGTAGACATTCCCAACCTGATGCAAATCCAACTTCATAACCTCCTGTGGTGAAGAAAAGAACCATTCAGATAAATCAAATTGAATCCAGAATCAGAACAGCCTTGTGCTGTTAACTCTGCCAAAAGGCAGATTAGCTTGGGCGCAGTATCAAACTATGCTGCTTCTAGGTTCAAGCTGGCTTGCGCAGTATCAGCTATAAGAGTGAAATGTTGAATTTCTGTTTATGGCACCAATATGGTTTGGTCTTATGATATCAGCCTTTTTTAATAACTTTTGCTTATTGTAGCTCTTTCCAAGTGCCAAGAGACCGCATTTTGCTCACAATATGAAATAAACTGGCAACTAAGCCTCAGGAAGTAATTTACAGCAGGGCTAACAAACTCTTTCTGCCATCAGCAGTTGTAGTAATTGCAGGTACTTTCATCAGCAGTAGTGTTAAATGTGAATACCATCATCAGCAATGATGGGTAGCAGCGGCAGCAGTAGTTAGGAATCCCACCAGCAGCACCCGGTGCTGCTGGCTCGCTGCCACAGCGGTTTCGCATAGCTGAGATCACACTAATGATGCACATAGTAGTTTGGGAACCTTTGACTTGCAGTGCCATCATCAGAACCTAACTCCAGCTTCACAGCTTCTATAAAACAGCTTTTTTCACATACAGTGGTTAAAAGTTCAAAGTCCAATAAAAAAGAGAGATAACAGTATACCTTGTGTAGAGAGTTAATTTCATTCTTTTAATCATTAACAGGTAAACTGAGCAAGAATTACATTTTTCCTAAGCTTAGCAAATGTTATGTACTTCATACAACGTGCACTTTCTCGCTAGGAAGGATTTTTTGAATCACTGCACTTCGGTACCTGTATTTTCAGAAAAAAAAAATAAAATGTTTTTTGTGCTGTAATATAGAAAAACAGCACTCCTACCCTGAATTATAGCAAGGCTAAAAAATCTAAGGCAGCTACATACATCTGTCGTAGGTGTCTCCCTGTCGTGTTTGAGGCGGGGAAGGAGTAGATATGGCTAGTGGAGATGGGGCCTCTGCCTAACCCTGTGGCTCATGAATGTAGCACAGCTCTTCTGCTTTGATTCTTAAAAGGAACACACAAACAAATTAGCCTTGAGTAACCAGATCCACAAAACTTCTAATAACTTATCAGCTGCATGTTCAAGCACAACACTGTGCAATAAATGCTGTGCATTTCTTTTTGCTGGATACTTGATGCACTGCAAATTTGTTCTCCATTTTATACTGGAGCTGGGACTGCAAGGCCAGACCTTCAACCTCCCTAAAGTAGAGCAGAGAGATAAGGATGAAAAGCTGAATTGAGACTGCTGCATCCCAATGTCAATTGCCGTTTTTTTCGCCCCAGTAGAAAAAGTGTCTCTGCTCAGCCAAAAAGGAAAAAGAACTGGGTGTGGGAGGTGGGGCGTACATAGAAAGCTGCCAAACATGTGTGGGAGACATTAGGATCCAATTAAAACAGTGCTGGTTCAAATAAAGAGGTCAGTCAGCTTCCAGTTCCTCTTGTCTCCTTCAGCAGAAGAATTGTGGAGAGGCAACAGGAGAAAGGTGCAGGCCTGGGCTGTGGCAGAGCAGGATTCATGGTTCAACCCTTTAGGTTCAGCTGAATGCTCTTTAGTAGGACTTTCTCTTTTGCTTGTTTCTGTTACCAGCTGATAAGATACAGAATTTGCTGCCTTCCATCTTTGTTTTGCTCTCTCTCCCTCTTTCCCCATAGAGCCCCTGACAGAGTCACACTGGTCAGGAGCACTGAACCCTGGACCTGCTGGGTGCAATTGGTCTCAGATCATCTCTGGAAGATGCCTGTACAACCTGTTCTGATGGGAAAGTCTATTGTTTCCATTTGTAAGCTGTTCCAGCATTTGATTATCTCTTTACAGAGCCAATTTTTACTAAAATGTAATGCAAATTTAGAGTGCTGCTTTTATCCCCTTTTTTTTGCCCATCAGCTGACATGATTAGCTGACCAATCTTCTATACATTAGAAAACTGTAAACATGTCCTGCTATAGTCTTCTCCTTTATGAATTAAACAAGCCCAGTTCATTCAACCTTTCTTTATAGGTCACATTTTTAAATGTCTTACAGTGTTTGCTTTCCTTTAGGTTTTTTTCAGTTCCCATACATCACTTATTAAATGTGATGCCTTAGCACACTGGCGTACTCCAGCAGATGACTGATCAGTGCTGAGCAGACAGAGTTGCCTCCTGTGTCTTACATTAAATATTCCTGTTAATTTGCTCTGAGTGACATTTGCCTTTGTTGGTTTTGGAAGGGTACCACTTTGTCAAGTCAAAAAGTTCAGCTTCTGATCCATCATGATCTCTTCCACATGTAAAGCCCTCTGCTTTCAGCTTTATCATTGCAGCACATCTCTGCACATCACTGAATGTCTCTCACAGCGTGAATTCTCAGCCTCTGCACAACTTCACTGCTGCAGAAAATGGCAATCTGGCATAGGTAGAAGTAGTAACATTTCAACTTTCCTCTTCAACTGGATCACATTCAGACAATAAAATAAAAAACCCCAAAGCCTCATCTCCTAATAAACCAAAAATCCCCCATGGTTTTTTTTTCCCAATTCTTGTAGCAGAAAAATAATTTGATGGGACTGAAATAATTTATGGATCCAGTCCAACATCTTATAGATCTATCTGACATTGGGCTTGATCAGACTGATGTTGTCATTATAGAAGAACATCATTATAATGAAAAATAATACTTTAAAGTGGTGTTTCTATTATGAGAGCTTTCCTGTAGTAGTTGATCATAAAACAGATATGTTCAAGCTCGTATTCATGTCAGGAATTGACAAATTGCAAGATGAAGCTTGAGCCAGGTCTCCCAAATTATTTAGATTTTCACCCTTTCCAGTCCACCACTAGCATGCAAAAAGTGCACACTACCATACTACAGAGAAAGCTGCATATGCACATTTCCAGATAACTCACAACACATTGAAAAAACTTTGACAGTATGTTTTCCCCTGGACTTCACTTTTTTGTTAAAAACAAAACTTTCTAGGAACATTTCCCTGTGTCAATGGCTCTTGAGCCCTGTTTTTGCCAGGCAGGTTTGAAAGTTTTGCAGTTGACTTCTCAGATCCTTGGCCGTGCAGTGGAAGTACTGTCTCTGGGCTGGGGCTCCAGTACAGCCAGGACCCACAGATCTACTGTGAAAACTGCCTGAGGTAAATAAACCCATCACTTCCCAGTGTCCAGGACAGCCAGCTCTCCAGGTGGTGGGACAGGCCTAGGGGACACCTGATGGCCTCCATCCTGACACACCAAAGAGTGAACAGCTTTGACACCACAAGCACAGAAGACCTTTCAAATTAGTTTTCTCAATATTATTCAGAGGTAGACAGCACTGCGACTCTCAGAAAATATGATAATTTCATCCAGAAAGTGTGATTGGGAAGAATGTAGTTTGTTCTAGAAATATCAAGAGTCTGAAAACATCAAGTCAGTCTTGGCTGGAGGACAATTTTCAGTCTGAACTATGAATATTTTTTTTCTCCTCTTCAAAACCAGAAATATTACAGCCAACCAGATTTCCTCTATGGCTTTAATTGTTAGAAAAGTGAGAGGAACACAGAGAAGAGCAACGAAAAATATGCAGGTACAAACCCCTCACCTCTGTGTGTTGGCCACTAGAGAATCACATCTGCAGGGAAATGGAGATGCTGCAGGGAAAGGAGTGAGAAATATTCTCTCTAGCAAAGCAAATCCCACATGCACCTCCCTTCACCTCAGCTTTGTCCATCCAAAGCTGCTCTTGCTGTGAGATCCATGTGGGGTTTTCTATTCTCTCAATGCCTTTGTGTTTATTGCCTATGCTGAAACTGCTGCTGAAGAGAAAACAAGATTCATTCCTGCAGCAAAGACAGATTGAGTGATGAAAGTTTATTATATGATTAAAAGACCTAAGTATTTCTTACTCCTTGGCTGAGAAACGAAGAGGGAACATTTATTGAAGAGGAATTATACAGATGGGAGTCTGACTACAGGTAATGAGACTTTCTCTTGCTGTTATTATGTTGCTAAAAATAGAGTAATGTAGAACAAATATTAGAAGGAAAACTTACAATGGAAGAAAAGGAGAAAAGGGACATCCCTTGGGATACTGCAAATAAGCACGAGATATTGCAAAAAATCAATCCTGCAGCAGCAAAACTTTTGACTAGAGGACATACCACTGCGTGTATTGTAAGCAGCTCTGAGCATCTGTGCTGTGTTTATTATAACAATGTCTTCATTATTGGGCTGGGACCTCTCGGGGCTACTGTTTATGACTATGACTCTATGGCACTGAAGTGACACCAAGAAGTCAACTCTACTGTAATGTTTCTAATACTCTTTTTTCACAGACCCAGAAATTTCTATGCAGCAAACTCCTGGTACTCTTGCTCAGACTGAGTGACTCATCACCTCTCAAAAGGTCCGAGAGAGTTCGGGGTGCTGTGTAGTGGAGAGGAGCATGGGGTTATTCGTCCAACTATGATTTCCATGTATTCCATAATTACTCATATGCTAAAGATTCAATTTCCCATTTGGAAACCTGGCCTAATAAACTAATTTCTGCAGATGCCAGACTTCTGGCCAACCATCTGATACGTGTATCCCACCATACGGTTTCCCATATGTTAACAGCAATAAAAATAAAGATGAAAACAAAAAAAGTAAAACAGATAGAATAATAAAGTCATAGAATGCTCTGGGTTGGAAGGGACCTTAAAAACTGTTTAGTTCCAACCCTACTGCCATGGGCAGGGACACCTTCCACTAGACCAGGTTGCTCAAAGCCCCATCCAACCTGGCCTTGAACACTTCCAGGTATGGGGAGACCACAACTTCTTTGGGCAACCTGTCCCACTGCCTCACGACCCTCCTAATGAAGAAGAATTTCTTCCTTATATCTAATCTAAATCTACCCTCTTTCCATTTAAAGCCATTACCCCTTGTCCTATCACTACATGCCCTTATAAAAAGTCCCTCTCCAGCTTTCTTGTAGGCCCCCTTCAGGTACTGGAAGGTTGCTATAAGGTCTCCCTGGAGCCTTCTCTTCTCCAGACTGAACAACCCCACCAACCCCTCCTTGTTGGTGAGAACAAGGTTGAGCATAACACCTCTCTTCATTGGCTTCTCCATCACTCGGAAAAGGAAGTTATTATCAACGCATTCCAGGAGCCTCCTGGATTGCTTATGTCCTGCTGCATTGCCCCTCCAACAGATATCAGCGTGGTTGAAGTCCCCCACAAGGACCAGAGCTTTTGAAGATGAGGCTATTCATATTTGTCTATACTGGGCCTCATCTACTTGGTCTTCTTGGTTGGGTGGCCTGTAGCTGCCCCCACTATAATGTCACCTGTTCTGCCCTCCTTTTAACCGGAATAGTTGAGCTGTTTGACACTAAGGTAATTCACTTTCCTCTTCAAAGGCAAATGAAAGAGAGCACCACACACTTCCCATGGAAATCACAGGAAAAGCATAAACAACTGTTAGCTAAAAAATTGAGCTTGTCACAGAGTCTCTAATGACTCCTTTTTATGAAAAAGCCTTGTAGAATATTAGCTCTGCTTAAATAGGCAGTTTCAAAATCAAGGGAAAACAGCAGAACAAGCTCTCCCAGTGTATCGCCCCTGAAATCTTCTAGAATCTGGTGCAAAGTTTTTAAAAGCAGCTGAAAAAAGTCACAGCAGCTGTCACTCACAGAGATCTCCAGTGCTTTCAGCCCCACTACCATGCAAAAGGGACTTTGGGACATTGCTTCTCACTCTCCTTTCTATTACCCCTGAGAAGGTCTGCTGGGAAGGCAACAGTGACCTAAGAAATCGGCAGGACTATCCATCTGTAGCCATTCACCACTAATGGAAAATGTTGCTGGAAACAGACTGGAGCTTGATAGATGAGGAGAGTCCGTGCCTCTCAACCCAAGCGATGCTCACCCTGAGGCATTACAGGCATGTGCTGCAAAAAGCCTGGATTTGATGTCTCAGCCCCAGTGATGCTGGTAAAGCTGTAGCCACAAGGGGGAAATGAGAATGATAACCGCTAGGAAGCTAGCAGGCAATGTCCCATACAACAGGGACGTACAGGGTGGGAGGAAGAGCACTTTTTACTCAGGTACGACTCAGGTCTTGTTTTGCTTCTAGAGAGAAACTGTTTCAGTGAAATCCCGTATCATGTGTCCCGTTGGAGCACAAGGGTTTCAACTGCAACTCTACATCTAATGTCCTGTAGGGTTAGATTTTGCCACTCCACTTGGTCACTGTTGGCAATGCCAGTATGAGTCTCTTTCACTCTCTGAGGTTCTCAGATTTCATACACATCTGTGACATATGAACAAATAGAATCTGGTTCACTGGATTTTCTAGAGTTTGCTACTGGTGGCAAGAGAGTTTAGGGAAAAAAAAAATCAAATATATATACACTGATCATTGTGGAAGTAGATAAGCACTAATGCTGTACATTTAAACTATCTTTGGTAAATAAATTACCAAAAGTAAATCAACACAAATAAATAATACTACCACTAATAAATAACAGTAAGGAGGAACCATTTCTGTATGCACTACATGGTTGCATTTTCATATTGACTAGACTAGTTTATGAGCAACATGTCAACTGTTTACGATTAGGGCTGCTTCTGTATTTAAGTGGTGTACACTATAAAATTCATGGGATTTAAAATGCTATCTGTGTTCTGTCTTGTGTAAGGGGTGATACCTTTAATTTGTAAGCATTAGCAAAATGAGATGGAGTTGCAGAAAATGTAATTGGATCATCTTTGTATTTTGTGTCAGCATGTCTAAATGTTGTTAAAGGATGCACAACGCATACAATGCAATCTGACAGCAAATAGAGTAGCTGTTGTAGGCATGACAAATAATAGCAGACTTCACTTTTCATTGTCATTTTTTCATAGGCAATATCCAATAAACAAGAAAACTATAAGACTTCCTAGAAATGCAATAGTTTTAAAACCTTTATTACATTATGTCCATAATCACAGTTCCATTTTGAAAACATGGAAGGCTGTCTGTTTCCAATCAGAGAAACTATTTTAATTGCAATCTCATCTCCATTTATTATTACCTTGAAACTTCAAAACATATGTCATTAAATGACGTGAAAGACTCAGCTAGAGTATGTTATATTTTTGAACCCAATATTAGTCTGTCAATAACACAAGCTAATCAAATTACCTGAGTTGCTATCTACATTTTGAAGTAGCTTATTGGCATCATCACTAGACACAGTTGTATAATTTGAAGATTACTTCAGGTTTTCTTCTGGCAACCACATGAGGTGTCCTCCCTTCATCCACATGGTCTCCATGCTTCAAAGTAATTGACTCAAGGTAAATCAATTCTGGGTGCATCTTCCAAGGATCACGCTTCCAACTTAGCTATTAAAGTACAGACTGTGGAAAATTATGAGTCTTCTGTCACAATCTCTGCAGGTGAGAAATCTTTCAAGCTCCAAGGATGAGGCTGCTTTACAGAAAGGTGAAGAGCTGCTACTGACTGTGGAATGTAACAACCAGCTTCCCAGACCACTCTCTCCTTTCTTAGTACCTTTAGCATCAAGAAAAAATGAAGGTGTTTTGATTACATTGCTGTTTCTCATTGCATACTAGGACACACACAAGTATCTGAGTAGAAGGCACTAAAAGAGATGATGATGCTCGTAATGGTGCATTAAGAAGCAAGGAAGTGTCTCCAAGGAAACCTCTTCTTTTACAGGAACTGTGTTCTGGCAGACCCCTTCAAGTTTGCCATTTGCAAGTAGGTTTATTTGATTTTTGTATTTACTTTGTGTTTAATGAATACCTTTTAAAAAAACCAAGCAATTTTGTGGATTTCTTTTTCTTTTCCTTTTCCTGTTTTTTTTTCATTTTCTCTTTCTTTTTCTTTTCCTTTTCCTTTTTCTTTTTCTTTTCCTTCTTCTTTTCCTTTTCCTTTTTCTTTTTTTTTTTAATTTCTCATTAAATAGATCCAAAACTTACATAAACTGGGTTTGGGTGGGTTTTTTGGGTTCCCCTTTCATTGCATTACACTATCTCATTCTTTCCTTTAAAACATGAAACAGAGTCAAGTCATTCCTCTGTAGAGGGTGAGGGCTAGAATGCAGAAAAAGCAGAGGAGACCCAGGGATGAGTAAACTGAAAAGAACATAGGGAGCAACAGACCAACTGAAGTCTGTTTTGTTTATTTAGCATCTCCTTTTTTTGATCAAGGATGGTCTCCCTCAAAGTGCCGAGAACAACTGGAGTCCTAAATTTTCCAGATTCGCGAATGCAAGACTTATACAAGACATTTATGCCAATGACACTTCAGTGGAAATACCTGCAAAACCATTCTT
This sequence comes from Egretta garzetta, assembly GCF_000687185.1. Classification (NCBI taxonomy): domain Eukaryota; kingdom Metazoa; phylum Chordata; class Aves; order Pelecaniformes; family Ardeidae; genus Egretta; species Egretta garzetta. The sequence goes on from NW_009258947.1 coordinate 5,214,854, forward strand.
CCTCTGTGTTCATCAAAGACATACAGATGGTATTTGCTGTGATGTACGCACAGCCAAACATTCCTCTTGTTTCAATGCAGTGAGGTGCAGTCTCACAGCAGAGGATATCTGTGCACAGTGCTGACTGTACAGCAATGACTAGAATATAAGAAAAAAAGTTTAAAAGGTGCTCAATTTATTGTATTTCATTTATGAGCCTGACAAATTATAAGAGCACCCAAAACAGTTTATGAGCATACTCCTCTTTTGAGAAGAACATGCAAATCATACTAATTAAAACATGTGTTCTACCACAATTTTACGAGATCTTGAATGACAAACAGAAAAGCAAGCAGGTAGGGAAAAAATACAAAGCTTTTTATCTGTATACTGAAAAGTGCACCATGCTTATAACTGACAAATTTAATTTCTGGATGCCCTTGAGGATTCAAAGAGTTCTGTGCCTTGCAGGACTAAGGCAGTGGTTATAAACTGTCTGGTGGAAGGCAGCTCCCGGAACATCGGGCAGCTGCTTTTTATTTCAGATGCCACCAAAAAACAGACCTTTTTCATTCTGCTGATAAGTAACTAAACATTTATATATAAAGCACTTACAACAGGAATTTCAATCATCCAACCTAGTATTTACAGCTAGACTATACAACCCCTCAGTGTAACCTACTTAAAACTGGCTATAAGAGAATTCATTACTTTCTGTGCATTAACCTCCTTCTGCCTGTTATGATGCTCTCTTAGCTGCTGTGTCTGATGGCTATTGGCTTTGTATCTTTTATCTTAGAGTTGAGTTATTTTCCTCTGCCTGCAATATGTACTTATTGCAGGCAATAACTGTGCTCCAAATAAAAATGTAGAAATTCATCATGGGTTTAAACATTCTTTCTTTATTACATAAAAGCAAGAAATGCAGGCCTGAATTACCATGTATTTTATTTTTGTTAAACTACAGAGAGGCAGAGAAGGATGCTGCACAGGTCCCCAAAATAGATAGCAATCATGGGTTTAAACAAAGTCACTAATTTTTCAGTGGATAAACATACTCAAAATCAGATAAGAGCAGGAACTGGAATTCTCCTTCCTTGGGAAAGTGTGAGACTTGAAAACAAGTTTCTTTCTAAAATGGAATTTTAAAAAAAAGTTTACATTTCCCATGGAACGAGAATTTGAAATCTTTAATGGAAAAAATCAGGAAATGCATTTCTTTTCTTCCTTTTCAAAAGGTAGTCAACTACCTTGGGTTCTCCAGAGTCTGGAGACCTACCAAATAGGCATTTCTTTTTAGGGAAAAAAGGCAGACAAGCTCCCTGGCAGACAGGAAATCTTTAGCCCCAGAATAATCCTCCAACAACCTTCCTCTACAAGCACTGAATATACCAGGACTTTGTTTCTCATGTCTATGGGAATAGAAGAGAATGTCCAGAGAGCACTGGTCTATTTTATCACAGTTATGGAACAACCACGCTAACTAATCTGTGATGGCTTAACCTTGGCTGGACACCAGGTGCCACCAAGCAGCTCCATCACTCCCCTCCTCAGCTGGATAGGGGAGAGAAAAATATATCGAAAGGCTCCTGGGTCAAGATAAGTACAGGGAGAGACCATTTGCCAGTTACTGTCATGGGCAAAACAGACTCAGCTTGGTGAAATTAGTTTAATTTATTACCAGTTGAATCAGAATAGGAGAGAATTTAAAAAACCTGAACTTTAAAACACCTTCCCCCCACGCCTCCCTTCTTCCTGGGCTTAACATTACTCCTGATTTTCTCTACCTCCTCCTCCCCCACCCTGAGCAGTGCAGGGGGACAGGGAATGGGGGTTGGGGTCAGTTCATCACACATTGTCTCTGCCACTCCTTCCTCCTCAGGGGGAGGACTCCTCACACTCTGCCCCTGCTCCAGCAGTCCTTCACAAAATTCTCCAGCATGAGTCTTTCCCATGGGCTGCAGCTCTTCACAAGTTGCTCCAGCAAGGATCCATCATTTCCATGTGGTGCAGTCCCTCAGGAGCAGACGGCTCCAGCATGAGTCCCCCATGGGTTCATCAGCCCTGCCAGCAAACCTGCTCCAGCCTGGGTTCCTCTCTCCACAGGGCCACAGGTCCTGCCAGGAACCTGTTCCAGCATGGGCTTCCCACAGGTTCACAGCCTCCTTCAGGCATCCACCTGCTCCGGCGTTGGGTCCTCCACGGGCTGAAGGTGGAGATCTGCTCCTCCATGGGCCTCCATGGACTGCAGGGGGACAGCCTGCCCCACCATGGGCTGTGCCAGGGGCTGCAGGGTAATCTCTGCTCTGGCACCTGGAGCACCTCCTGCCCCTCCTTCTGCACTGACCTGGGTGTCTGCAAGGTTGATTTCTCTCACACCCTCTCAGTTGTGTCTCTCTATGGCTACTGATCTTCAGCAGGGTGGGGGTTGTCCCTTCTTAAATATGTTATCCCAGAGGTGCTACCCACCTGGATGATGTCCTGTGCAACCTTTTCTAGGTGAACCTGCTTTAGCAAGAGGGTTGGACTAGATGATCTTCAGAGGTCCCTTCCAACCCTTGCCATTCCGTGACTCTGTGATTCTGTGATCACTGATGGGCTTGGTCTTGGCCAGCAGTGGGTCCGTCTTGGAGCCGGCTGGCATTGGCTCTATTGGACAGAGGGCATCTTCTCACAGAAGCCACCCCTGTAGGTCCCCCCCCCCGCTCCCAAAACCTTGCCATGCAAGCCCAATACACTACCTTACCAGGTCTTGAAGAGCTCTGAAATCATGCAAGTTGGGCTTGAAACAGGGATTATAGCTTCATTACAAGAGGACACTAAGGACGACCCAGCTCTTGGTAGATGTGGTATTCTATTTGATTGGCAAGTTGGTTTTAAACTGATTTCTAGAATATTTCCATTGGTTATTCCTTTTTTAATTGCAGTATCATTTCCAAAATTTAGGTTTAACAGGAAGACTTTAAGGCTTCTCTTGAAATGACCAAGTGAAACTATGAAGTGTGCAAAAAAATGCCCCAAAGATGAGGCATTTCATAAAAATTCTGGAATTGTTTTAGTCAATGTAGAAAATGAATGACAAAATTATAAATAATTTGAAGCAATTATTTCATGTACTCATGACAACAGCAATGGCTTTATTAGTTTATACATTAAATCAGTACAGAGTTATGTTAATGTAAAAATGTATATAGGAATTCATTCTGTTAATGCATCATTAGAAAAGAAGAAATAAACCTAGACATCACATGTGGCATGTCCACTAAGCAGCCCTTTCTGAGCATTGTGCAAGCCTCACAGAAGAGCAGGATTTTGAGGAAAAAAATCAGTGAGGAAGACATTCTGCTGGAGAGACACCTGAACAGAAGACTACCACAGAAAGAGAGAAAACATGAGAATAACTTTGCAAAAAGTTCAGGTCCACTGACTCACACATGAACATGAGACTGCTATTTTTTACTCCTAAATACTGGCAGAAAAGTCCAAATAGGACACAAACCGTGATTGCATTTACCTGTGCATCAAGGGATCAGTCAGCGAGTGGCAAGGAGAAAACACTGGGGACAAGGAAAATGTAGTGCCAAGAAACATGCAATATCTCATCCAGCCATCAAGTTCTGATGTAGTCAGATGTTAATGCAGTTTGAAACTAAAGACTGCATTTATTTTTTCATTGACCCTTCTCCTGATGGAAGAATATTTTCCAAAATGTTCTCAGGCGCAGGAACGGCCAGGGGAAAGGGAGCTCAGCTGCCTGGGGGTGGAGGAGCTGGAAGCCATGCGAGCAGTCTTTCCCATCAGTGTCTCTGATCCCCTGGGATTTCTGGGACCAAATCCCTTAATGTCCCCTTTCGGATGAATCCCACATCTGCTCCAACAGAGTGATCTGAGGAAAACTCTGGCCAGTTACAACTACTAGCAGGTCTGATCCAGTAATGTTTTTTGCAGGAAACAGTAGAAACTCTTTCTTTCCCTTGCTCTGCCGTTATTTACACACAAAAATGTTCATGTCAGTGTTATCATTTCTTTCCTGACTGACGACAGAGAAAGGGGGGGGGAAGGAAAAAGAGAGACTCAAGGTGACGCTACTTACCATTTCTTTATACATTTTTATTAGAAATCCTCTCCTCAAGGCAATTGGATCATTTCTCTTATCTACAGAGCTGAGACAAAGAAATGACAAAGAAATATAAAAATCTGCCTATGACAGAGAGTAGAAAATGAACAGAAGGATTTGGAGGTATTCTGGAGAAGGAAAGAAAAGATACATTTAGTTATTTTTACAGTTCAGAGCTGTTAATGTTTCATAATGCTGAGAAATAGGGCACAATTCACATTTATGTTGATTTGAAAATGCTGAGAAGGGAGGCTTTCAAACTTATTAACAATACCTTCTTGAGCTCTTTCCTACAGCCAATTTGTGGGCCTTAGAAGTCCACTGTACCTTCAGAGCTTTAGAGCTTTTTATTCCTGGATCACCCAGACTGACACAAGTATCCCGAGGTTCAACACATCCCAGGTTATGTTGCTGTGGAGCCTTTACGGCCAAATAAAGAGTCTGGGTCTTGGTGACAGGGGTTGGAATGGATCCCAAATGAAAAAGAAACTGGAGGAACTGAGTGAACCATGAAACTGCCTAAATGTATACATTAGATTATGTGAAACACTAACATCTCTTTTGGCCAGTAACTTGACAGCTTTAAGTCTGATACTTAAGCCTGATGCTTTTATTGTTTGGATATGAAAAATATTCATTAAAATGGATGGCTGCAGGGTTATTATATTTTTTTTTTCTTCTGGAAACAGACTTCCATTGCAAGTCATTTGGCTGATTCTCAAGGACAAGGTAAAAATGAGAGATCCCAACCAACTGGTAGCTCCTGATTTCATTGCAAGTGAAAGGAATTCAATGCTTTGTGGGATCAAACCTTCCTGGAATTAGGTATGGGATAATCAAAAGCAAACATATTCAGACTTCCAGATGTTCCCAATAACAATCTGGATACAAATGTAGTAGTTCCGCCTATTTCTGATTAACTGTGAACCTTGCAATAGTTAGAAAATTCAGTGGTATGGTATACATATGCCTTCTACATCCACAGAATCGCTTTTGCTTCCACATTATTTGAAATGAGGCTTAGCACAATGGGGCTAAGGTAGAATTATATGTGGAGGAAGAAAGTGTTCCTATATAAAATATAAACAAAATGGACTGAGGTCAGTGGTCTAAAATGGGCACCAAACTGGAGGATTGTCTTAGTCCCTGGGTATCTTATTCAAACAATCATATGGTTTTGTTGTGTAAAGCAAGTGTAATACTGTGTGATGAGGCCATCAAAAGAGACCTTGAGATTTCTCTTTCACTCCATAAACAAATAGAAAATTACATAGAGCTCTAATTTTCAAGGAAATTAAGGCTTTGGCTCCCCTGATTTCACATAGACCTCACTGGCTATAGAATCATTGCCTTTGATATCACTGAGACTGGCAGGGTATGCAGGAAACACCTATTTCCTCTGCCTTTTCCTGAAAGGGGGCAGATGACAGCTAGAAGGAAGAGTTGTTGTACATGGCAATGAAGACATAGGTTTGGTTAGCCATTCTGACTGGAAAGCATAGTTAAAAAAAATTAATTTTTAAGTTCTTACATGTTATCTTGTTTTGGATACCCCCTGTAAAATAAATTTTGTTTAAGCAATTAAACATCATTAGTGTTAAAAGAGATGCAGAGTATGCATTTGCATTAAAAGCAACAACTTCCTTATCACATCATCTGCTTGCTATTACTTTTCCAGAGCAATTGGAAATGGCCAGAAAACTAAAGTTGTTAGAATTTTATGCTACTGTCTGAACATGTAGATAGTTTAAAAATCAATAAAATGTTAATTAAAGTCCAGTTTTTAGACATGCTGAGCAGGCAAATTTCTCTCTAATTCAGGAGGCACTGCAGTTTCTCAACACCTCTGAAAACACAGAAAAAAATGTTTAAGTAACTACACAGATCCCATAAATGCCAAATAGGACATCATATTTAAAAATTTTGCCCCAATTACTTTACATATAGTAGGCAATGGTCTGTTAGCTAGAAACCATATGTCTGGATAAAAATTTGTATGCAATAAATTTAGATTAATCACATTGAAAGACAGTGGAATAGAGCAATAAAAATTCCTAGAGAATAAAAAAAACAATAGAAAAGCAAGTGATGCACAGTGGAAAAATAGAAACTGATGTGTTCCAACAGTCTTACCTAGAATGTGTTCTCCCCATCTCTAAGCACGGACTGTCTGGGCAAAAAAATGTCCCTTTTACTCATCAAAAGTATTACCATAGTGTCTGTGTGATATATGCACCTATCTGGACTCACAGTGACAATAAAACTGATAGCTGTGTGGTTTATAATGTAAGAATCTGGAACTAGTACAAGATAGAGCTGTATACCCAGCCGTTAACTGCATTAGATATTGGTTCCTTCTCAAAGCCTACTGGGGCTTTCCTAAGATATAACCTTACCAGTAAAGTATGCTATAATGTGATTTGGCCTTTCTCCAGCCTGAAACAAAGAAGCCATAGTTTTGCTTAGGTCTATAGGTTAATCTGACTTCACTTTGCTCCACAAAATTAATTCTGAAAACATAAGAAATGAATTTTCCTGATCAGTTGTGCAAATATGATTAATAAAAGACATATTTTTTTCTGTTTAAACATCACAGTGCCTTAAATATCTCTCCTACTAGCCTGGAGACAAACTTTTGGCACCAGTGCACAATGTGCATCTGAGTGGTTCTGAACCATTGCAGAGATCAAACTGTACTTGCATAATCCCAGTTCTCATGAAAAGCTGTTTGACATTATCTGTCAGCCTCTTGCTCTTTATGATCAGTGTAGGACAGATGTGTCAGAAAAGGAATCAGCATCATAGCCCTGAACTCTGCAAGAAAGGGAGCTCAGGAGAGGAGGGGGGAAAAAAAAGGAAATAAAGAGAAGCTATTCAGTGGTAAAAGGAGTGCTACAGAAAACAGGAATTGAATTTCATTGAATACCTGGGTCTTGTTAGAGCTGCCTGTAGTATGGTTTTTCCTTCCATGTAATGTCTATGCACACACAAAAAATATGTTGCACGGCAGGAGGTCATTGCCACAAGTTAAATGATGTGATTCCAGGTAGTAAAAAAAAATCTCATTCTGTAGCATACACTTTAAATACTTAGACATATATTGTACATTACACTGTATGCCATGGAGTTCTCATAAATGTGTTTTGTTCATGTCAAATTTTAAAGTCCCAGCTAACCTCTGTATCCATTCAGAGTACCTGTAAAACAGCATCTGGAAAGCTGAGTAGAGCCACATAAGGACAAAACTTTCTAAAATGGATTGCACTGGCATGGAGTTCCATACGCTAATGTCAAAGGTGATGCACAAATGCACCTCAAGAGTAAGAAAACAAGATGAAGGAGTAACACTTCTAACAAAGTCAGGCTTCATTAGTATTCAGTGTTAGATGAGAGATATTGGGAAAAGAGCTTAGTCAAGGGAACATAAAAGTGATTCGGAACATGGCTTCTCATAGGTTGGATGCTTAATAATTTCTGAAAGAGTGGAAGCGATTCAAACCACAGTTTTCTCATGTTTCTTGCATATGACGTTTTCTGTGGGGGAGGACAAAAGAAGGAAAATGCATCTTTGCCACAAAGAAGATGAATGGGATGGGGAAACTGTGTGTAGAAGAAAGGGTAAGAAATGTCCTGAAGGGGGGCATTTTTTCAAGGTAGCTGCAGAGCTTACATATGCTTTCTGTAAGGCATTATTATTACTTTTCCTTTGGTGTAAAGCCTCAATGTTGGCAGTTTTTCATCCCAGATGATCTAATCTCTTTCCAGTCCAGGTTTTTCTCCCCTTAGCTCATTTGTCATATACTGTAAATATGACAAATAATGATACAGTTGAAACACTGAGAGCCCACAGAGGGCCCACATCATTCCTTATAATGGGTTCATCACACTCTTCTGCAGAAAATTGTTCAGGATCTTGTTAACTTGTGTTCAGTAGGTCGTCTGTGTCTGACATTTTGCTCTGTGTGTCCTGTTACCTGGGAGAAGAAGCTATTGCACTCTATAAAGTATATGAATCGCTGCATTCTCCCCCAGGCAAAATGCATCCATGTATGTAAGCCCCCAGAGTGCAAAGGCATTTGGAAGGTGGTCTATGCTGTCCATGCTGCAAATATAGGTCAGCAAGAATATCTAGTAGAGAGTAGATCTTCGTGTTCGCCAGGAGTGAGTAAGAGCCTGGGTTCCAATTCTTGTTTCAATAAACTGCTTTGGTTTCAGCGAATTATCCCCCATTTTCCAGCAAGAAGCCCTCTGGGGTTGGTTGTCAAACTGAATTCCTCAAAGTGGTTCCTTCCTCCAGTCCACATACTCCCCAACCTTATCAGATTCAGACTGAAACACATGATTTTCATCCAGTTACTGAATCTCTAACAGCAAAGAAGACCACCTAGTTCTTGGAAATATACTTTTGCTTGGGGGAGGCAGAATTCAGTAATAACCCTGTACTCATTCTCAGAGAAACAACAGAAGCAACATCCAGGCACTTCCTTCAGGAGCACGACAGGTTTCTGTAATAGGTCACTTCAAACGCAGCACACAGGTCCAACAACTTGAATGGGAACAGAGGGACTTCATGAAGAAGTCCCCCCCCTCCAAAAAAAATCAAATCACCTCAGTGCCATCATTTTTACATGAAGCCAGACCAAAATGGTTGCTTCAAATCCTGACACCATGTTCATATGCTGTAACACTTTTTTTTCTACCAACTATATGTTGAACTCTTAAAGTAGCTTAAATTCCTACACCATTTAAAGAGTTTAATGCCACACAATAGTTCAAATTACTTTACGGATTCAAAGCATCTTTAAAGTTTTGGAGTAGCTTAGAACCACTTCTTAAAAAGGTTCCAATCTTTCACCAGCTGCCTGTCTCCCATGCAGGGTTACAAGGGAACCCCAAACATCACCCAGTTTTACATGGATTTAGGGTCCTGCACCTGTCAGTCTCAAACCCCTGGTCACAGTCATAATTTTAAATGCCCTCCAGGTCATAGTAGAAGACAGTGGCAGCAGCAGAAGTTTTCTAAAGCTATCGTATTGCTAATCCTCTCTACTTAGAGTGTGAGTTTGACATGAAGAATATCTATTTCTTTTCCATAATTTACTAAAGCTCGAATACAGTTTCCATTTGGACAACACTTTGGCTGGTGAAAACATTTTAACCAAGATTTTTTTTTTTTTAGTAGAGAAGTGGCTTTTTGACTGGTAAGAATTAAGGACCAAAAACTTGACAAAAGGATTTTGATTATGAGGAATGCAAATGTAAGGGGGTAGAGCCATGTGTGTGCACGAGTGGGTGGTTAGTGAAACATTCATGGAAAAAAATCATCATTGCCAACCACATTCTTCCTAACACTTTATGGTTGGTGAATGAAATAGCATAAAAATATTTCCTGACCCTCCTCTTTTCAGTAACATAGACAATTCTCCTTCCCACTGAATTTTTAAGGTTTTGTATGCCAGTTTTGATAATATTTAGAAGAATACTTTTGCATTCTCACCATTTGGATAAGTACACTAAAACTGCACAAAGATGATATGTAGTTATAAAATTTCCATGTAGTCTATTTTTTAAAGATAAGGGGTACTTAACCCATTTCATCCCCTTCACTGATAACTGCTTGACTTTGATACATATGAATGGTCAAAATCCATCTGAAGGTTTGCCAAGCTGATTATTTATAACGTTTCTTTCATAAATGGATTGTCTGATATCAAACAAGTTGTAAATTCACATTGTAACCTATGCCTTAGGTGAAAAAGTTACTGCATCTCTTTCCTTGTCTGCCCACCTGTTTTCATAAAAAATTACATCTGAGGACTGAATAATGTTTGAGATCTTAACCCTTTTGTCAAATACAGAAACTGGGTGAGAGATTCACAATTTGTTGAGAGACTGTGAGTGGGGAAGCACGGGCAGGCAGGTTGGCACATACAGAGTGTGATCATACAAGCTGTCTTTGCTTAGGGAATGAATTTAAATGTAGGAGGAGTAAGATCATATAGATGGAAGTGAGCTTACACCCCAGCATATCATCAGTAAGATTTCCTCTTTACTTCCATTGCCCGGTTCTTGATCTGGATTCGACCCTTCTACCTTTAATCATTGTTCTAATCATGCAGTTACTTAAAATCTTGTGAAATATAACAATATTTTAATATAAATATAATATAATTAAATATTAAATATAATATAATTATGATCTAAATATATTGTGGGCACATGCAAAGAATGTACAACCCTCCTCTGATACAGAGGTGACTGAGGTATTTATTTTCCTGGCTTAGAATCCTCACTTAAGTGTCTAAACTTAGATGCAATAAGCCCATGCTAGCGTCAATATGCTAAGAATATGGACATTTTGGTAGAGTTTCACTGGACAGTGGATATAAGGCTCACGGGACCCAGGCGCTCAGCTAACCAAAGAGAAGCTGAGATGTTGATTGGACCATAGTTTGTGGAGGAAAACACTGACAATTTCAGGGATTTTTCTATCTTTCTCTTGATCTTGAATAAGATACGTTTGGATTGAACTGGGTGATGGGGTAGTCTGTCTGCCTCACCATCCAACGGTATGTACATTCTCCTAGTCATCTTTTTTTTTCTCAGTCTTGGAGAGAATGGGTTTACTGATGTTGTACCTGGCATTCACAGCATGTGCAAATGTCATCTTTCAAGCCTCAAAGAGTCACCTCAAACTGTTAGAAATCGGTTTTCTGTGAGCATACCGTTGTCTGGCTTGCATTCAAGGGACTGTGGTTTTTTCTACCTTCCTCTAAGAAATGTCCACAGTTGAAGAGGGAACTCAGAACAAATTATATCCATCTCGATAAAAGGAAAAAACTCAATAAAGATAATATTGTTTCTTAGATGCCCATCTGGTGTGTGCCTTGATCTTGTGCCATGCTGATTTCAAGGGCCATGCTGATTTCTTGATTTTGGATTGGGAAGGAATCTTTTTCTAAATCCAAGGTTTTCGAAGACAGTCCAAGTTGCTTTGCCCTGCACATGCAGTGTGGTTTGTCTCTTGGGATCCCCTATGTCTGTTTTACATATTCATTTTCCTGTGTAAGTAATAGTTCAGAAATGCATAGCATCATGGATTATCCTCTTCTGTGTCTGTAAAACACAGCTTATTTTCCCCAGCACAGAAATGCTTTAGCTTATGTAAAATCTGTGGCTTTAGAACACGTAAAACTTAGTTCCATACAGGAAGATCAGATGGTCACTAGTCCTCTTAAATTAATATCATGAAAGTACAGAGACAGTTTGTAATGAGGGCCCTCTAGCAACAAGATTAGGAGAATTGCTTAAGGATACAAGCTAAATTTAAGACTGTGGAAATATAAACTGTACCTCAAAACTTTGCCAAAAAATTCCATCAGGGATTGCAATATAAAAATTCTGGACAAAAATCTTACTCTTACATAACCACCCAGAATTATGGCAGGATAATTATTCCTTTGGTGATGGCTTTACACTTTTATGAAAAAAACTCTATGGATTTGGATCTTTCTCACTAGCTCCCGTCACCTTTGCCATCATGTGGGTGTTCAGTCTAGAGTCTGTAAAGTGAAGTGCCTGTACATATGGATTGAGTTTCCATGAAAGAGATTGGGGAAAATAAAAGCTTCTAGATGCTAAGGCACACTTTGAAAATTAGGATTTCAGTCTTTCAGTACCTTGAAAATCCTTCTCTAACCTGACTGTGCAAGCTATTTCTTAAGAGAACTGTAAGTCAAGAGAGAAAACTACTAATCTGCACCTTATTTTTCACAATAGGCTTGAATTTCCCTTTTTCCTTGTGGAATATCCCTTTTTATTCCAAAACAAGCTCCCCTGCCAAACCCAGACACCAGGTCCCTCTGGATTCTTCGTGATCAGCCTCCAAACCCTGTTTCCCTGAAGTCGCGTCCTTTCTTGAGCCTATTGATCCCCACCTACATACACTGATATGTCCCTGATACTGCAGCTGATGGGAGTTAAACCTTCTGGGGTGAATTAGCTTCTGCTTTGGGTCAGCAGGTAGTAGATAGAAAATAAATGGGTTTGGGAACTCTGGGGACATTAGTGGTGCTGCTTTAAAGGAGCCAATGGAAAATAAATATAGCTAAATGAAAGAAAAGATATTTACTTTAGTACATCTAAGCTTTGCTTTCAGGCAGAAAAAGAAGTGGGACTGGAGAAGGGGAGGAATCCAGGTCAGCAAATGATGCCCCCAGAGTCACACAAGATATGAAGTTGAGCCTGAGTATAATTTGGCTCCTGCGTTTAACTACGTTAGTCCAATAAACCATTTTTATTACTACACAGAAAGCAGAGTTGCCAGCCATCTCTACATTTACTGAAGGTCATTAATTTCTTTTTAAAATATAATGCATTCCTCCCTGAAAAAACCCTCATGAAACATAAATTTTAAGTTTAGAGAGATGTAGTTACAGATGAACATTTAAAAATAATATCCACTATTATTCACTTTTTTGGCACTATTTCATACAGCATTTCAACATATATTTTTAAATGTTTAAATAAAACCAAGGAATTAGTTTAGCAAACCACTTTTTTAAGCAGATGACTTTCCCTAAAGATTTCTAAAATCTAGCATTTGGAAAAATGTGGGGTCATGTCAGCAAAATGTATGCTTTGTTTCAATACATTCATTAGCAGGTGGGTTGTTTATTCTGATGCAAAGTGCCAAGTTATAGAGGTCAATGGATTTATAAGGTTCAAAGAGGAGAATTTACAACCCCAAAGGGGAGTGGCTGGCATGAGGCATTGCTCGTACAACTGTGAGCTGTTAGAGTCAGAACAGGACTCCTGACCAACAAAAACTTGTCTGGCACCAAGCAACTTTGTTCATGAAAGGTTTACCCCATAGCTATAGCACACATAAATTGTACAAGAGGCTATTATTATTATTGCCATTCATTTACACTGCAGAGGTGCCCAGAGGCCCCACACAGGATCATGGTCCGGCTGTGTTTTGGACTATGCAAACACAAAGATTAGTCTACCTTGAAGGCACTTTTAGCCATCAGAAGAAGTCATATTTGAAGAGATAAAGGTAAGATATAAACATTTTAAAAAAGCAACTCTGTAGTGACTTTTATACACATTAGAGGTTCAAAAATTTGTCCTTACAGTTATTTCTTTTTTATGGAGACTGGCCTAGGGAAAATATCTAAAGGTGAATTAGGTAGCTTTCCACCAGCTGCAGGAAGGGTTTTCCTCACTTCAGGAGCAGCACAGGAGGCATGCAGAGAAAAGCAAAGAATTCCCTTGAACACAACTGCAGGGCGATGAGAACTCTGTAAAACCTTTGCAAGGAAAAGAAAATCAATTTCTAAGGTTTGAGGTTTGGTTAGAAGCCAAGAAACTGGATTCTTCTCAAGGTTTGCTGAGCTTTCCAAATCCTCTCACAATGCTAGGAGAGGTTTGCAGGGAAAGTAGGCTGACATATAGTTTACAATGGATTATGCATAGTCTTGATCCAGTTCTTAAGATTTGAGATGAAATTCTCATTGGGCCTTGAGGTTTATTCAAATCAAAATGATGGGCTGTAAACCCACTCAAGCCTGTTAAAATGATTCACATGAACCTCTGCAAGCTGAAATCAGATAGTTGCACAATAAAGCTCTAAGAAATGTTGGAACCGTTGAAAACAATAAGAGTTTAATACTGACTTGAATTAGAGCCGTAGTAGATGTAAATTTGGGCTTTTAAAATTTATAACAAGCAGAAAGTGCAAGAATCACCCGAAGAGCAAGGATTATGCAAAGGCAAGGAAAGCTTCTATTGGCAGCTGTTGTCAGTGCTGGAGTTTCCACCAGCAGCACAGCTATTTTCACTACAACATCAGGAGATTAAGATGCTCTTCCGTACTCTCCAGACTCTTTTGCTCCATTCACTGCTATGATGTTTATATTTCTCAAAGCTAAACTTTACCATAACTGTAACAATTGAACTTTCACATGACTATTATTGGTCTGCCACAATGAAAATTTCCAATCTTAAGAAAAGGGAAACACATACCCATTTAGGAAAAAAAAAAAAAATGTATGTGTACATACTTTCAGGGCTTTCTTGAAATTCAATTAACATCAATATAAATGAAACCAGAGTCACCACATATTAAATTATTGACTGCTTAGAAATAAGTCAATGTAGAATTAGAGACACTCTGCAAAGTGAAATATCTTATGCTCACATGAGCCATTTTTTTCTTTTAATTTCTAGAATTTAAATTAAAAATCAATTTTAAAGACTTTCTAGGTGAAAAAATACATTTTATATATTCTGTCACATGTCTGATATGCATATTGTACTTCTGTAAAATAACATGAGTGTATCTGTCACAGGTTTCTGAAATGTACAAAAATGAGTAGGTTTCTGACTGCAAATAATATGTGGCATGAAACCAAAATAATTTAAAGTAGTTTATATGGCAAGGAGGTAGTTTTGCCATTTCAGTTCCTCCATGATTTATACAGCTATTATGTCACAATACAACTAAAAACTGCCCTTAGGGTCTGTTTTTTCTTCATAATAATTACTATTACTATGAGGTAGGAGATTCTGTATTGGCTGAATGTTGGAATAGTCCCCTGTCTCCCACTCTGTCCATTAAGAAAGCTCACACCTCATAAATAAATGCAGCTAATAATGCAAACCCTCTTTTTTTTTTTTTTTAACTTAGCAAGAACAAATACAGAAAAGTTACATTTGCTATTAACACATGGATCATGATGAAGTGTTTAACAAAAGCAACGCTGCAACAAAAGAGAGAGAAACTTTGAAGGTAAAGCTTCAACTGAGCTGCATAGTTTCTGCTGGATACTCCTCTCCCTGTGCCAACTGGCTACTTGCTTCTTCTTCTTCTAGATATTCACTCTGACCACAGCCACATCTGGCTCCCTGACTCCGATCCTGCTCTGCTGGCTCTGCTTACCTTCTTTCAGTGACTTGTCCTATCTGTTTAGTTGTTTCCTACCCAGCGATCCTCCTTTCTCCAACTGCAACACAAATGCAGTATTTGTCACAGTAAAATGAATTTCAGAATGCTTTTGAACTATTTAAATGACCTAATATTTTTCTGTATATGCCTGTGTACCCTAGGTTTATTTTCTGTATGTAGCTGCCGATGGATTCAAATCATAGGGCACAGTTATTACTTCCAAGTCAGCTGGTTTTTTGCTCTCTTACTGGAGTTTCTTGGTATATTAATGGTGACCTCTACAGAATCATTAACAAAAATAATGTAGACTGAAAATCATCTCTTCAATGATGATGGCATTTCTGTGTGAAAGTTTTATCACAGGAGAAAATTGGTTTCCTCATGAAATTTTGAAATAAAATTTTGGACATTTTGGGTTGGTTTTGTTTTGAAATTTGGAAATCTACACCATTTTAAAAATATTTCACCACCAGGAACAACAGTAGTGATGAAAAGACACATGAAATAAGATGGGAAAAAATTCCTTCTAACGGGGATGAGATGTACACTTTCATTTTACATCAAATACAAGTCTTCAAAACTTGCCTCTGGAATGTGTCCATTAAGAAATGACACAGAAGCAGGAGTCCAAATAAGCAATATTTACTTAAAACCTATTTAAAAGTCAAGAGTTCTCATTTCCAGCCATTCTAAGGGGTGACAGCCTGTTAGTCCGAACCATAGGCCACTGGGAGTGTCTTAATGGGTTTGCAAAGCCTTAATCCACAAGTGTGGATTGCCACATGCCTTTTTTTACAGCCCAGATCCAACCCAGAGCAACAGCTGCATGCGTAGCCAGAGCTGACGCTGTCGTACAGAGAGCACAGGCAGTTGCCTATGACAATGTAATATTAGGGGCAATAAGGTGTTTAGTAACTGTTTATGATACAGATGTGAGAACATGGTAGCATTTGAGGTTTTCCAAATGTCTCAGACTGTTTCAGAGTATGTGGGGGGAATATATAAAGCTCCGTTTCTGAACATTTTTCCCCTGTAACCTAAAGCCATGTTCCTCCCCCACCTCACTCCTCTTTTTTCTTACATCCTCTGAGTGTAATTCAATTAAATATAAAGACATGTTTTCCTACTTGCTAAAGGGAAGCATGTGTTATTCGTTAAAAAATTGGCTGGCACAAATGGGTGGCCTGTAGATAACATACCAGTTTATACTGCATTCCGTTTTTTTAATTAGACTTTCCCTCTTGCCCAAGTCTCTTTTCCTACCCCATTGTTTATCATTTCCTTCTTTGTAGCTGTCTTTCCCCATTTATGTTGAAATGGGACATGAACCCAGAGCAATAACTATCCCACATGATTCAAGTTAGGGTCAGAAATGGACGATCGTTTTGCCCACACACTTCTAGTTTATTTGTTAGGAATGACTTTCGCTGTCAGGACAGACCCAAAGCAACATGGAAGAAGTCCGAGGAACACAACATCTTTATTTCCTTGGGGGTAGATGGCCTCCTCCTTCTCCAGCAGCTCCTGGGAGAGCTTGGTTAGAATTCCAGCCACCTGCTTTGCTGTTTTCCATCAGTATCACATCTGATGTCTTTTGGGTGGCATAAGTACACAGCACTGAAAACAGGGCTCCTGGCTGGTCTTCATGTTTTGCTGGAAATGAACCCCAAATTTCTTAGTTCAGCTCCTTTTTCATATTAAAAAATCCTTTATGATAAATGGGTATCCTTTGATGTCACATAGGAAATTGCTTGACTTCTTATACTCAGAGGTTCCCACAGCCTAGCATTTCAAACTGTGGCATAAAGACAAGGAACACTACTGTTACCATTATTCTGGAAAAGGTCTCTGTTCGTGCAGGCAGAAATGTTAAATCCCATATGTAGTAAGCAAAGCACATAAAAACAATTCAGACTTGAAGAATTTTATGCTCTGAAAAGTTGAAAATTTCCGTACAGAAAGTGGGGTTAAAAGGAAGCAGTAAAAATGCTAAGCTATCTTAACTAGAGTAGGTCAGGACCTTATAAAAGGAATGGTTCTCCCTAGCGTCCCAGGTAAAAATAAACAGAAATTTTCCTAACAGAACTGCGATACTGTAAGCCAGTAGCAGAGCACTGCCTCTTCTGATCGCCAATGCCTTGCAGTGGTGAATTCCCCAAACCTGCTCACTCTCCTTCATAGGATCATAGAACCATAGAACCATTTGGTTGGAAAAAACTTTAAGATCATCGAGTCCGACCATATCTGTCCACTACTAAACCATGTCTCTAAGCACTACGTCTACCAGCCTTTTAAATACCTCCAGGGATGGGGACTCAACCACTTCCCTGGGCAGTCCATTCCAGTGCCTGATAACCTTTTCAACAAAGAATTTTTTCCTAACATCTAATCTAAACCTCCTTTGGCGCCACTTGAGGCCATTTCCTCTTATCCTATCACTTGTTACCTGGGAGAAGAGAGCAACACCCACCTCGCTACAACCTCCTGTCAGGTAGTTGTGGAGGGTGATAAGGTCTCCCCTGATCTTCCTCTTCTCCAGGCTAAACAACCCTAGTCTTCGTAAGACTTGAGCTCCAGACCCTTCACCAGTTTCATTGCCCTTCTCTGGAGACTCTCCAGCACCTCAATGTCTTTCTTGTAGGGGGGGGCTCAAAACTGAACACAATATTCGAGGTGCGGCCTCACCAGTGCCAAGTACTGGGGGACAACCTCTTCCCTAGTCCTGCTGGCCACACTATTCCTGATACAAGCCAAGATGCTGTTGGTCAGCTTGGCTGCCTGCACACACTGCTGGCTCATATTCAGCCGCTGTCAACGAACACCCCCAGACCCTTCTCTGCCAAGCAGCTTTCCAGCTACTCTTACCCAAGCCTGTAGTGTTTCATGGGGTTTTTGTTACCCAAGTGCAGGACCCAGCACTGAGACTTGCTGAACCTCATGCAACTGGCCCCAGCCCACCGATCCAGCCTATCCAGGTCCCTCTGTAGAGCCTTCCTACCCTCAAGCAGATCAACACTTCTACCCATCTTAGTGTCATCTGCGGACTTGCTGAGGGTGCACTCAATCCCCTTGTCCAGGTCATCAATAAAGATGTTCAACAGAACTGTCCCCAACACTGAGCCCTGGGGAACACCACTTGTGACTGGCTTCCAACTGGATTTAACTCCATTCGCTACCACACTTTGGGCCCAGCCATCCAGCCAGTTTTTTGCCCAGCAAAGACTATGACTGTCCAAGCCACGGGCAGCCAGTTTCTCAAGCAGAATGCTGTGAGAAACAGTGTAAAAGGCTTTACTAAATCCAGTTACACTACCTCCACAGCTTTTCCTTTGTCCACTAAGTGGGTCACCTTGTCATAGAAGGAGATCAAGTTAGTCAAGCAGGATCTGCTTTTCATAAACCCATGTTGACTGGGCTTGATCCTGGTTGTCCTGGATGTGCTATGTGATGGCACTCAAGACGATCTATTCCATGACCTTCCCCAGCACTGAGGCCAGACCAACAGGCCTGTAGTTCCCTGGACCTTCCCTCTGGCCCTTCTTGTAAATGGCCATCACATTTGCCAACCTCCAGTCAAGTGGAACTTCCCCAGTCATCCAGGACTGGGAAAGGGGCTTGATGAGCACTTCCACCATCTCTTTCAGTACCCTTGGGTGGACCCTGTCCGGACCCATAGACTTGTGTATGCCTAATTGGCCAAGCAGGTCACTAACCATTTCATCTTGGATCATGGGAGTTTTGTTCCACTCACTGTCCCTGTCTTCTGGCTCAGGGGGCTGAGTACCCAGAGAACAGCTGACCTTACTATTAAAGTCCGAGACAAAGAGGGCATTAAGTACCTCAGCCTTGTCCTCATCCTTTGTCACTATGGTTCCCCCTGCATCCAGTAAAGGATGGAGATTCTCCTTGGCTCTCCTTTTGTTGTTAATATTTTTCTAGAAACATTTTGTATTATCTTTCACTATTTAAGTCCCAGTTGGCCTTTAGCCCTTCTAATTTTCTCTCTGAGTGACCTCACAACATCCTTGTAGTCCTCCTGAGATACCTGCCCATTTTTCCAAAGATCATAGACTTTCCTCTTTTTTCTGAGATCCAGCCAAAGCTCTCTCTTCAGCCAGGCCAGTTTTCTTCCCTGACGGCTCATCTTTTGGCACATGGGGGTGGCCTGCTCTTGAGCCTCCAGGATTTCCTTCTTGAGGAGCATCCACCCTTCTTGGGCTCCTTTTCTCTCTAGGACTGCCTCTAGGGGACTTTGTCAACCAGCCCTCTGAACAGTCCAATGTCTGCCCTCCGGAAGTCCAAGGTGGTTCTGCTGACCCCCCTCCTTACTTCTCCAAGAATCAAGAATTCTATCATTTCATGATTGCTGTGCCCTAGACATCCTCCAATCATCACATCACTCACAAGGCCTTCTCTGTTCACAAACAACAGGGCCAGCGGGGCACCTTCCCTAGTTGGAACTGAAAGCTAGGCAAGAAAGACTCTGCAGGCATGTCCATCCTTGATAATAAACTGGCCTGAGTCCTAATTCTGTACTGTCTTTGTTCTCCTGTGAGCCCAGCAGCAGAAAGCCAAGACATTGCTGGGCCACACGGGTGCTAAAGGCCTGTGGGAGCTCCCTTCTTGAGGACCATCCACCCTTCTTGGGCTCCTTTGCTCTTTAGGACTGCCTCCCAGGGGACTTTGCCAACCAGCTTTCTGAACAGTCCAGTGTCTGAGCTTTGGAAGTCCAAGGTGGCAGTTCTGCTGACCCCCCTCCTTACTTCTCCAAGAATCGAGAATTCTATCATTTCATGACTGCTGTGCCCCAGACATCCTCCAACCATCACATCACTCACAAGGCCTTCTCTGTTCACAAACAACAGGTCCGGCAAGGGGGGACTTTGCCAACCAGCTTTCTGAACAGTCCAGTGTCTGAGCTTTGGAAGTCCAAGGTGGCAGTTCTGCTGACCCCCCTCCTTACTTCTCCAAGAATCGAGAATTCTATCATTTCATGACTGCTGTGCCCCAGACATCCTCCAACCATCACATCACTCACAAGGCCTTCTCTGTTCACAAACAACAGGTCCGGCAAGGCACCATCCCTAGTTGGTTCACTCACCACTTGTGTCAGGAAGTTGTCTTCCACACACTCCAGGAACGTCCTAGACCGTTTCGTTTCTGTTGTATTGCACTTCCAGCAGACATTTGGTAAATTGAAGTATCCCACAAGAACAAGGGCTAGTGATCATGAGACTTCTCCCAGTTGCTGGAGAATATTCAATATGTCTCTTCTTCCTGGGTGGGCAGCCTATAACAGACTCACACCATGATATCTGCCTCGTTGGCCTTTCCCCTAATTTTTACCCATAAACACTCAACCCTATCATCACCATCATTGAACTCAAGGCAATAAAAGCTCTCTAATATACAGGGCTACCCCACTGCCTCTCCTTCCTTGCCTACCCCACCTGAAGAGTTCATAGCCATCCATTGTGGTACACCAGTTATGTAAGTTGTCCCACCACGTTTCTGTGATGGCAACTATATCATAGTTTTCCTGCTGCATGATGTCTTCTAATTCCTCCTGTTTGTTGCCCATCCTGTGAACATTGGTATAGATGCACTTCAATTGGGCTAATGATCCTGCTACTCCTCTGAGGGGAGAAGTCTTAATTCCTAAGTGACTAATTGTCCTGGTTTTGGCTGGGATAGTGTTAATTTTCTTCATAGTAGCTAGCATAGTGCTGTGTTTTGGATTTAGTACCAGAAGAATGTTGATAACACACTGATGTTTTTAGTTGTTGCCAAGTAGTGCTCAGACTAGTCAAGGACTTTTTGAGCTTCTCCTGCTCGCCCAGGTGCATAACAAGCTGGGAGTGCAGCACAGCTAGCACAGCTAACCCAAACTGACCAAAGGGCTATTCCATAGCATATAACGTCATGCTCGGGGAGGGGTTAGTTCGGTCGGTTGGTCGGTTGCGGGGAGACTGCTCGCGGCTCGGGGACTGCTTGCGGCTCGGGACGGGCTGGGCATCGGTCGGTGGGTGGTGAGCAATTGCATTGTGCATCATTCGTTTTGTATATTCTGTATATTCTGTTATCATTCTCATTATTACTATTATTATTATTTTCTCTTATTAAACTGTCTTTATCTCAGCCCTCGGCTCTAACCTTTTATTTTCTTTCCGATTCTCTCCCCCATCCCACTGAGGGAGGGGGGAGTGAGCGAGCGGCTGCGTGGTGCTGAGTTGCCAGCCGGGTTAAACCACGACACTAATCATAGTTGTTACTAACCCATCTATAACCTTTCCATCTTTGCTGCCACTTGGATTACTATCGGCCACTTCCTCTGAGGTGACAGACACATCGGTGTGCTATCCCCAGGCTTATTTCTAGCAAGCCTGATTTCATCCCCCTCCCCCTTCATATATAGTTTAAAGTTCTTTCAATGAGCCCTGCTAACTTCTTGGTAAGCATCCTTTTGCCCCTTGGAGACAGGTGTACGCTATCATTTGCTAGCAGACCTGGTCTTGTCTAGGCCAACCTATGGTCAAAAAAGCCAAAATTCTGCTCTTCACACCAGGCTCAGAGCCAGGTATTTATTTCCTGGCTCTTCCTGTTCCTTTCCTCATAATTCCCTGTAATAGGAATGATAGAGGAGAACACTACTTGTGCACCTGATCCCTTCACTATTTGTCCCAAGGCCCTGAAGTCCTTCCTAATTGCCCTTGGACTTCTTGTTCGGATTTCATCACTGCTAACTTGGAAAATCAATAAGGGATAATAATCTGTGGGCCTTGACAGAGCTGGAATATTTCTTTCCAGTTCTTTCTTTCTTCACATCAGGCTAAGCCTTCCCCTATAGAAGACTGTAGTTTTCCAGTGCCTGTCAAAAAATATGAGGAAAGAAGAAAGATCAGGGTTTTGGTAATGAAAAATTAGCAAAATACAAAGTACTGGTTTCAACTTTCTCTATTTAAAGTATGTGAAATCTGTATTTTTCACTCAATGTATTGATTTTTACAAACAAATCTATTAATAGTGTTGGTTTTTTGTTAAGCTGGCCAACTTTTCGAAGGCTGTCAGTGTTGTTAACCATAGATGGAACAAAATTATAAATGCTCATCTCAGAATATTTTCACACTTTAATTTTTATTTTTAGAACAAAATATTTTATTTTATCAGAACAAAATATTTTCTTTTCTAATGAATTGCAAGTTTTAAATTATTTCAATATGTGCTCAGTTGAAAAAGAAAATAATAATGTTGGATTCAAAATTGATATTTTACTTTTGTTGGTTTTTTGATTGATTTTTTTTTGTATTTCATGGCAGATAGTAGTGCTTACTATGATGTCATATCAAAGTATTATGATGTCTCCAGAGTAAGTTTAACTGTCTTTAACATCTTTTACACAGAACAGAAAAGAAATATTTTAACTACTGCACTGTTAAATGGCAAGTTATGAACAAGTGGCAAAGTAATGAAAAATCATAAAAATAACTTACAAAATGAAAAATACTACTTCAAACACATGATTTTAAAACAGTTTTTAAATCACTTGTCATAAGAAATACTGGAAAACATTGTTCTTTATGCATGAAATGTCAGAAAAATTCATAATTTGGGGAATAAAATAAATCAATTTCCTCAAATAGTAATTTCCCAAGGACACTTGTTCCACTGAAGAATTTTCAGCCAGGCATATATTGATTTGTTTATCGGAGACACTTTTTTCCTTCAATAATCATAAACCCATCCAGCCTACCTCTTAGACAATGAAATGACCAACTAAGTAGAGGATGCTTATGAAGAAATTCAGACCAATTCCTTCAGCAAAGCATGAAGCAGTGATGCAGCAGAGCATCTTTCTTAAAATATGTACATGTTTCAAGTGCACAAGGAGGAGAGGGCCATCTGTCAATAAACTGAGATTCTTACAAAGAACTAAATAAACACACACATACACATGCACATTCACATATACATATACATATGCATATGCATATGCATATATCTTGGCCTGAAGAAGAAATTATGTGCCTGAGAGCATGCCTTTTTTTTCCAAGTAGATGAAGCGATTTAATAAAATATATTGGTTCTTCCTACAATCCTTGACCGTCTGGATATAAGTAGGCTTCTCACCATTAGGAGATATGAGAAGTAAATAAATATACTATTAAATTACAAAAAACTCTTAGAATATAGAAAGTGTCATGTCAAAAATTTACTCTAAAATGACGCAAAAAGTTTTGAAGAGTCATTCTGTGCACTCACTTTATATTCAAACCTACAAACTGCCAAAGGAACAGCAAGTATAATTCAACTGCATAGATATTAAGCAGTCTAACCCAGCAGGTTATTGGCTTTCGTACAGGACACAACTGACTGATGAACGTTTCTGCTGCGTGTCGGTGCCAGCGACACAGCTCTCATCCCCGGCCTCACATGCCTGCTCTGCTGGGAGGCTTCCCGTGCTCTCGTTGCTGTGCTTTGGCCTCTGTCTTTTTGCTTTTAAGGAATTCCATACTACAACAACAAAGCACAAGAGGTGAAACTTGCCTGCTGAGAAATTTAAAAATTTCTGTTCCGGTCAATTTTTCCCCATTTTCTAACAGTGAGATTTCATTAATGATACAAGCCAGAGAGAGACTATTGCAGGTGACTAAGACCATGTGAGGTAGGAGAGATGATTGCTTTCACCAGTTCTTTTCACAGTGATTAAAATAAAGTATTTAGAGCAGGAGGAGTGGCATTACATCACAGGTATACCGACAGGAAAAAAGATAACGAATGATCCAAATAGGATCTAAACAGGTTTGCACTATCATAAAAATAATTCTTGCTGCTTTTCTTTTACTATTTATAATGTTTCCTTGCAGCACATGAGAAAAGAGATTGAAAATGGGATGTGATACAGCTCATTGCTTTCTAAATCTCCTGCTCCTGCTCATCTGCAACAAAAGTTATTATTTGATCAGCTTAGAAGGGTTTCACCTCTTTTCTCAAATTCAGAATGTCTTGTTACATGAAAATCTGATGTTTTTCATTCTCACCTAATCCTATAACAAAAAAGCAGCGCATCTGAGATGAGCTGGAAATTGCACATGCAATGTTAAACACCCACCCTTTCACAAAGTCTACCCCCCCCAAGAAACAACTGTTGATGTGCTTACGCAAGCTAATAATGTTTAAAGAAATGCAACTCATAATATTATTCCCTCTAGCCAAAATTCAGGATCTCTTGGAATAAGAAGCTGGTGAGCAGAGACAAATACCTTCTCTGCATAAATCATCTTATTTGCACACAGTTTTGCTCAGTCCTGTTTCTCCGAATAAAGCAAAAATAAATAGCAGCCGGCAGTTTCCTTGCTCAGAAATCCCCACTGTAACCCCTGCAGCTTGCTCTAGGCCCAGAGAAGCTCTTGCTTCTCCTTTCTCTGAGGGTTGCACTTATGTTCCTTCAGGGTCCCTGCATCCAAAACACAGACAGCTTGCTACTAATTTCCTAACCCCTCTGCATGTCTCCCCTACAGCTGGGAAATCCCTGGTTAGATCCACTTAAGTCAACCTTTGCATGCCAAGCAGCTAGTTGTTTTCCAAAGTTAACCCTCTAGGAAAATCAAATTATTTTTACTATAAAACCCTAAGCTCCTCAGAGCCCTGGAAACTCCACACAGGAGCCCTTTGAGGAGGCACATATTTGGGGATCAAGAGATTTTCGTAGAAGAGGCTGAGCTTCATTTACCTATCAGTTATAACTCAATATGGGACATTTAATGAAAATAATAAATGAAACCGTCCTTTTTTTTCTAAAGCTGAGTGAATGTGGCTTTTGTATCTGCATGTACAAAGAGGGAAATGGGTCCACAGTGCTTCAGTCTGCCTCGGGAAGGTGAAGGAGGGTGAGGCACTCTGAGGCAGTGGACGGAGATTCTGAAGCACTACACCAGGCATCACAACAGCCACAGGATGATCACCAGTACCAATCTGGGCTGGATGTTCTCAATTCAAACCAGGTCCAGCTGGTGCTTCTCCTGAGAGCCACACACATTTAGCGAGGCATACCACTGCAAGAGTGCTGCAGAGGTCCCAGCTGTATAGGGACACTCATAAATGAAGTTCTTGTGGTCTGGGCTGCAGACGGCGAGGTCTACCATTCAGTAACCCTGAAACGGATGAGTGACTTGGATGTCAGCAACCTGGAGTCAAAACCCCTTTATTTCCCATTGAAAAATGAAGCAGCACTGTGATAGGCAGCAGAGCCTTCCCAAACTCTTCAGGAATGAAAGAACAGTCCGCTCAGCCCACGACCTCCACATCATAAGGGCAATTAACTCATGTTCTAGTTGTCTAGCGGAGCCTGGCTACTTCCACTGATGATCCAGCACTACTGACAGTACATCCTAAGTGACCATGCCTCTTCGTCTCAAGTTTCTAAAGCTAATATTTTACTGTTTTCCTTTTCTGCACAATAAAATTTATCCTTGATTTAATCCCACTGTTTAAAATCTTTGCTTGTAATTGCAAATGTTCTGCTAACACACCATGATTCAGGCAGTGTAATAGAGTTTGCCAAGACTGGAGGTGGATGCTAAAACTGGTGTCAACTAAAATTTTAGAGTGGTTGTTTTGCTGTTGGACTTTTTGCAGTCAGCCCCAGAAATTGAACCCAGCTGCCTTTATTGCCTAACAGTGTCTGATAGAAGGGTTATGTAGATGACAGAGATATGAGGGTTAAATAAGAATACAATTATAGTTGTTTAGTGCATTTGAGCAGCCCACGGTAAAAGTAAACCACTATATTAATGCTTTGTGGTGGACCAATTACTTTAGCCTTGATATATTCAATTGTGTTCCAGGCCAGGCTCTCAACTGATTTAACATTAGCATAGCTCAATTATATTTATATTCAGTGAGTTATAACAGTATATAACAGCTGAGGATCTGGTACAGTCTGGGTGACTCGCAAATACAGTCACTGAAGGCTGCTGTTAGCCCTTTTCCTGTTCCTCTGAGCAATGGTGGAATTTTTGTCAATCACTTCAGAGACATTGCTTTTGGATGTGCTCATTTAATTCAGTGGGACAGACAGATCCATAGCAGCTGGCAGCAGACAAAGGATAGGCTGAAGGAGGTTTTCTAAAGTTAATACTATTCTTGGTGGAGATAATTACAGACTTTTAAAAGCCAACCAATGAGCTCACAGGGCGGCAGTAAACCCGCGCGCATCCAGGGGAGCCGGGGAGAGGCAGCGTTGTCTTCTGGGAGAGCTCTGCATTCGGAGCTATGTGACTCAGAGGAGAAACTGGTCAGAGGAGTTTCAATGGAGCCATCAGTTCCCTGTCAGGACTGAAATGCTCTGCTGAATCAAATCATTCCCGCTAGTGCCTCGCTTAAGAAAACTGGGGGAAAATACTGAATTAAAACTTCTCACCCAGCACCAATACTAGGTTGCACATGACACAATTTTGGATGGGTTGTGAACGCTCTGGACAAGAGGGTTATATTTACATTTGGACAAATTGAGGAATGTATGAAAAGCTTTCAAAAAATGAAATTAAATAAAGCGCAAAATGTTTTCGTAGGAGAGAGGAATGCCCAAATCGTACGTGAAAAATGGAAGAGCAGACGGGAGACTCTGGACAAGAATCTGCATGTTACAAACTTAGTACTAAGTCAACCAGCTGGTGCTGTTACAATAATTAAGTTATTCTTGGATGTATTGACTGGCATGTGATACTTAAGAAACAGGAGGTAAACTGCTCTACGCATCATTTGTGGAGCCATGTCTAGAGAACTGTATCATCATCTGAGCTTCCCACATTATGAGAGCTATAAAAAGTTATAGCCAGAGAAAAGAAAGAGGAAAAACTGAAAATTCCAATTAGTCCAGAAAACATAATATGTACCCTTTTTCTACATGCCTTTTCTTGGCAGAAGTGCTAGCCTTCCCAGGTCCAATCCTTTGTTTCCTCTCACCTGTACCTTCCCTATTGGTTTAAATCTTTGAGAGAGGTTGTGGGTTTGGTTCTTTTTTCCTTCTTTTTCCTTTCGGTTCTATCAGCTCCTAACCTGGTTCACAGCGCAACCATACAAACAGTATGTCAGCACTGAACGGACAGGTAGGAAGGGCTAGTCACGGGTGAGAACACCTGAAGCAGGGATTTTTGCTGAAATTAAGTAGTACTCTGAGGCTGCACAGGGTATAAATCTTCCAATATGCATAAAGCTGTTTTAATGATGATTGACTGTCCACATTCCCACCAGCACTGGCTATGATCCAAATGGATTAATATTTAACAAAGGAGATATGGGATGTTAGATAAACTTCTGACCATAATGACAGATTAGCACTGGAACAGGTTATACAGTATGGATATGAAATCTTTATTCTCTAAAGGCTGGTTAAACTATATGGCTTTGTAGTACATGTATGTGTTGTTTAATTACGTGTAGGCTATACAGTTGACTGACATACGTAAGAGTCAGCCTCAGGGCAGAATGTGATGTAGATGACATGTAAAGGCAACTAACCCATGTCATAACAGGGGCCAAAGCCAGGCTTCACAGTGCAACACAGTATAAATAAAAACTTCTGATCATCATTGAGTAGTGTGCAATGCTCATCTCTCATCTCAGATTGGACTGTAGTTCATGAGTTTCCAGGATTTTTTTTTCTTTTTTTTTTTTCTGAATAAAACCACTATTAGCAGTGGCAACTGATTCTACTACCAATGGTAGAAGCTGCACTCTCTGACAGCCTGGGCCATCCTAACTTGAAATGTCTCATAAATCACTAATGGTTCATATACCATAGTACCCTCTTATCTGGTCAGACAGAGCCGAGGTAGCTCTGTTTGTGCCTGGAAAGATGGTCAGGAACATTTAGAAGCAATAGGAACTGCTGCCAGTGATTAAGTGTATGGCATTCTTTCTTCAGGCAATACACAGTCAATCTCTCCTGCAAGGTAGTCGGAGCTTTGTGCCGCTGACAATACTGTCTTTTGGATAAAGTACAAAATTGTACTGTAGTCCTGTCCATTTGTCATTTTAAACTCCACAGCACTTTCCTGGAGGAGCTATGAAGCCAGTGCTCAAAAAGGGGAAAAATAGCAGCTCATCCTCATGACTTCTTCTTGTGATTAGTGTTTTTGTTTTCAGCCCAGCTGTCAAACTGACTATCCAACCACATATGTTATTTCTGTTAATTTTGATCTACATACCCTGCTCTTGCTTTAGGGAAATGAATCTAGAATCCAGCCCAATAACCCTGGCTTAAAATACTTACAATGTAATTCAAATACTCTGCAGAAAAGAATTATTGTTAAAAGGTATAGCATTATTGTGAATGAGACCATAACTCCCTGAACTGCAGCCTTGGAAGCTGAGAAGGTCCATATAGCTGCAGTATTAGCACTTGGAAAAGGAGATTCAGATTCCACTTCAGAGTTATTCTGGTACTGGGAGGACCCCTAATTAACTATACATTTATATTTTCTATTAATTGACAACCTCTATAAAAATAGCCCTACTTTTTAAAAGTTCCCAGTGTAGCATTCTTTTTCTTATTTTTAAATGGGAAATAGCTGAACAGACAAGCATATGAGCTAGACTTTTCTTGAGGTACTGATGGAGTTTTGCAATATCATTATCACTACATCATTGTTATTTTAAATCAGCTATCCCCCCAGTCTCTAAGGATCCAGCAGTGCTATCAGTAAGAAAGTCCTGAAAGGGAAGTAGGAAATATCTAGATGGCTTTATGCCATGTCCGCAAACAAGAGATGGCTTCAGAAGAGCAAAGACTGTTTGGGGACAGGACTCCTTGCTCCTGAGAGGTAAGCCAAATATAACCAGCTGGCCAAATAAAAGGAGCTATAATTCTTCCATGTGTTGAATGAACAAAAATCAAGCACCATGGATAACCTGGGTCATCAGCACTAACATTTTCAGGAATATCATTTACTGTTTAGCCAACCTGATGGCAGCTTAAAACTTTCTGAAGCAATCTTCTGTTGTAATTTTCAATAGCTGCTTTGTTTGAAGGCTGACAACAATAAACCTCGAGTTGTTACAACTTTAACATTTTATGTTAAGAGATGAAAAAATTATTTCAACTGTGACACCTTTATTGGCACAGGATCCTATATTATTGCATCCAACTTGTCTATAGTGGAATAAGTACCTTCTGCATCCACACAGGAACCTAAATAGATCACCTGGCTGAACAAGAAAGTTTTATTTAGAGCTCTGTAACCTCAGGCCATACTTTGGCAATCATTCCAATAAAGCCTCCATATGCTGGAAGTGCTCTTGGTTGGTTTTCCAGCTGATTAAAGTGCCAGCTAGGGTGACAAATGACTTTTCTATACTCTGTGATTTGACTCATTAATCTCAGGTATATATTGATGGCATAAACCATATCATATCAGAGCTAGAGGAAGTGATGCACATACTTTGTGAATTAATTGTGATCAAATATGAATTTGGACTTTCAGCTCACATAATCTGCTGACAAATTTGTGTTTTAAATTAAGATTGCAAACAGACCAGGTATAAGTACGATCACAACTAAGTATGGGTCACCAGAATAACCAGAAGCGAATACATATACAAAAAGATTCATTTACTTGCTGCAATCTTTCAGACACTGCAGGTATCTGAGACACAGAAAAAAATAGCACACAGGGACTCCTTACTGCCATGGTCAGACTTCTTCTTATGTCTGAGCCAGATGGTTTAAAACAAGCTTAGCTATTTCTACATTTTACTTTTCAGTCCAAATTGTTGACTAGAAGGGAGCTGACTCAAGGCATAGGCAAATTAGACAGATAAGTAGAAGCTGTCTAATAGAAGAGATGAAAACAGGATTGTGTAGCCTTCTTCCTGCCCGACGCTCTCCAGTCCGGCTGTGTTGGAGTATCCAGGGGATGACAGTGGGGCTGTGAACTGCGATAGGGAGCGTCAGGAACCACCACCCCTGGCAATCCAGGAGACACAGACGATGAGTAAGAATGGGTCCAGAAAGAAGGAAGAAAGAGAGGAGGAAATGATTGCCGCTTCCATGGTGTGTATGGTGAAGCTAAGCAATTCATAGGAGAAGGGGCATACTCTGACTTCTGCAGCCTACACCGACCATTGGAAGTCCTTTCCAACCTCACTCCAGCTGGGGCTCTAGGCTTTGCCTGTCTCCTAACTTAACTCTAAACCTAAACTTTGGGCTGGGCCTTTGCCACAGGTCCCCATCAGTGGCCCAGGTGATGGACTTCTCCAGAGAGAACTTTTTTTTGCAACCTAGCCCTTCCTTTAAGTCTCCTTCTCGCTGCCACCCAGAAGGAGCTTTGTCTTTGTTTTAACCATAACCTGAACTCTAACACCAACCTTAAACATACATCTGGGCAACCCAGGTGAAGCTGAATGTCTCCATCTATCGCCTTCTTATACACATCCTCCAAAATTCCATGAACTCCTGCATTACATTATTCCTCCCTAGGAAACTATTTTATTAGGCTTGACATCAGAGGTGAATCTTGCCTAAATATATGAGAAACTTTGTGCCATGTCATGCTGGACTTGTTACCTGTGATCTACTCCTGAAAAATGCACCTGTCAGGATGGAAATGTGTACCTAGGTATTTTGGAAGTTTGTTGCCATCTGTCTTGTAGCTAGTGTATGGACACAATCACAAATCATACTCATTGCAAATGTGAGACCACATCAGTCTTTTCTTCAGTTTATGGACCATCTATTACTCTTTGTAGCCACATTTGTCATACTTTGTAAGCCATGGGTTTATCTGTAAATTCTAAGGTGATAATCAACTGGCTTTGTGTAGTCTCTTCAAACCAAAGTAGCAGATTTTTATAAGGAGGAACATTCCTCTAAGAGGAAGTAAAAACAGGAGAAAATCCCATCTCCTGTCAAGGGCAAATTCTGACCTGCCAAAAATAACGTTCTCTGTGTGTGAGTCTCATTGGATCCCAGAATTTGGTTTCCATGCCCTGCTTCCCTGCATTTCAAATATTTGCAGTGTGGCAACAAGACATCACCCTCTGACTCCAGGACCACCATCAACCATGCCATATGCTTCAAGTTTGCTTTATCTAGCTAATCACTGATCTCTGATCACAATTTGACATGATTTGGGATCTCTGAACAGTAGAGGGGATAAGAATGCCTTGGCTTCAGCTGCAGATGAGGACCCAAATGCACAGCCCTCTGCTTTGCAACATGCCTCTTCTCTCATATGGCTGTCGTGTAGCTATCAAATGCTGAAGAAAAAGTGTAGAGGCTTCTACTTCGCCACACTACACACTTCCCCAAGTGTATATACATTTATCTAAAAACCTGGTACTGGTACTAGTACTAAACCTGAGGTTTCTCCCAGCAAGTTGTTCCTTGTGACCCATTCTTTTTGACAAAAGAAACCCTCTTTCCTCTCTTCACCTTATATACAAGGTGCCATTACCACGGGTAACAAAAAGGGACAGTACTGTACATCCAACACTACTTATTCCCCAGAATGTCACTTGCTTAACTATTCTATATGTCTTTATAGTAGGTTCATAATAGAATTGCTATAATAATACCCTCACAGGTATTCTATGAAACACTCTGCTGGATGTCTGCCTTGCCCAAAGCTTTACAAAATCTAGGAGCTGTCTATCTGCAGGCAAATAGCCTTATATTTAAAATAATGAAAGATTTCTACTGAAGATAAATTCAATTGCACCAAAAACTTAGCTAAACTGAAATGTGGGGCAAGATTTTCCACACAGAAGCACAGAAACACAGCACTCTCAGTTTAAAACCTGCTACACAGCACCATTTTGGTTTCCTAAAATTGTTCCTAAAGGCTAAACCATTTTATGGACCCTTAAGTCTACAACTTATCACAACATATTGCCAGGATCTCCCTAGCCTTGCACCTATCTTTTCTAATAACCCATCCCTAAATGTTCAGTCTTGAAACAGAAGGACCTTTTGTTTTCAGGTACTTATCATAAGGTTTCAAAGGCTACCTAAAAATAGGTCATACCGGGAAGAGTTTTGTTTGGCAAAAGTCAGGCTCCTCTAATACTTCCCTTTGTAAGACAAAAAGCAAGCCAACATTTTCACAGCTGTCAAGTCACACTCTGCACTGAAACACAGCAGAACAAAACCTGACAGTGAACCATCACTGCATCGAAGTTCTGGTTACATAAGGTAGTATAGGAAAATGAGTGTTTCTCAGATTAACTTTAATGTCAAGGCTGGTAGCATGAATGTAATTATGGCTGATATTTTTGTGCTGCAGTCTGACAGATAGTTAGCAATAAATACACCACCTCATGCAGAAAATGAGCAGACTTTCAATAATGGAAAAAGGAGGGTGTCAAGTACTTGCATAGCTTTTGTGCATTTGCTTTCTCTTGGGTTTTATTATCCCCTTGGAAATGCTCCAGATCAATCTTTAGGTTCTCAGCCTCTTCACCTCACCTTTCAGAGAGAATTTTGAGAGCAGATCTGCCTTCCATTACCTGGCGATGTTTGTGGTATCCATCTTTCAGCTGAGAAAGTGAGACCCATGATCTTCGGGACAAAAACCATTCATGAATCATGAACAAGGAGGTGAGCTTAAAGTGGTGTGACTACCACCCACACTACTAAACAGCAAAGTCAGTGGGGCCATGCCAAAGAATTGGCACAAATAATAAATCTCCCGTGGAAAACTACAGGCTGTGGATACTGGCTGCGCAGGCTGGAGGACGGCACAGGAGTGCATGTCCGGGAGAAGCAGTACATGCAAGTGCTGTGGCTCAGGCCGTGGGAGGAGCACGAAAAGCCTTCCTCCCTTTGAGGGGGAAAGATATGTTCTCTACTCAGCCAAAGGAGCACAAGCCATACTGATAGAGGGGAAGGCTACAAGGGGCTGTTTACACTAAACAATTCCTGCCATTTTGGCAGTGTTCTATATCATGGCATTTACATGGGATTGGAATCTATTAAAAACCAGGGAATGACTCTTTTCCCCATAATTGTCCATCTTTGGTTTTCCACCATGGAAATGGCAAAACTTTACAGCTTCACCATGGTAAGCTGAGAGTTTAATGGTTTTTTTGAACAGGAGGAAGCCAGTTCAGGGCAACAAAACGAGTTTCCAATATACTCCTCAACCTTCCCTATCTTGGGACTATACACATTTATACACTGACCTCTCACAGAATGTGATTTATTTTTTTAAAAGTGCTACCTATCACTGTCATTATTCAATTCAAGGACTTTTTTAGTCAAGTAGCCAGCAGAAAAGACAGGATTTAAGTCTTACATTCATTGAACTTCAGTGGTTGTTTTAATCAAGCCATTTCACATGAATGCACTACATCTATCACTATAGGGGTTGCTTCCATGTGGTGATTTTATAATTTCTCCATTTGGTGATTTTGTAAACTTCTTCCCCCATACTCTCAGGAAATTAACTTTAATATCATATTAAAGAATCTGCTGTCATACTCTGGTTCAATAGCAACCTATTCTAGATTAATATTTATCAATAATATTGCTGAAGCAGACGGTAATTCCCAAAGAAGTCATTGGTCATTCTTCTGTAGAGAAAATTATCCAGTCAAAATAAACTGTATTCATTTTGAGATTGACATGGACAGTCAAAAGATTATTAGTGTACCTCATAAGAACATTTGTATAAAATGTATGTATTTAAATGAGCTACTACCTCATAAGTATTTATAACTGTTCAGCTTTAACAAGCAGGAACAACCATCATGCCAGTTCTTCACCAAGTTTCAGAACTGCTGACGCTACTTTTCAGGACTACACATTTAAAAAGCACAGAATAGTGGCATTCACTTCTGTGTGAATAGAAGCATAGCAATGAGGAATAATAGGATATTCTTCTGGTTTTATAACACCAGTGATTACTATAAGGTAGGAGAAATAGAACATCTTAAGTATCTAGTCTGTAGTGCCATCTTCTGTGCTTTAATGCAACACAACCATTGATTTTCATTTCCCCTTTTTAATAAATTATTACTACCTGTGGTAAGCCACATTCTCTCAGTGTTAACACTGGTTTGGAGTCTTCATTTCAGCTAATATCTTTAGATCTCTGTGTGGCAAGTAGCAACAAATACATTGCAAGTAGATTATTTCTGTAGAATTCAATGTAGTAAAGGCTATATTCATTCAAGAAAGTCATGTTGATACTCTTCTTTGATCTCTGACTAAGAAACTTCCACCCAGTTCAATAAGTTCCTTCTAAAATCAACACAAATATTTCACTGATTTCAGTGGGATGCAGTAGTTAACAGAGTACCAGCATCCCACTCCACATTAGCCGTTCCTCCCATCAGAAGTCCTGTATGAAGACCTATCTGTTGAAGCACT
Source organism: Egretta garzetta (assembly GCF_000687185.1). Lineage (NCBI taxonomy): Eukaryota > Metazoa > Chordata > Aves > Pelecaniformes > Ardeidae > Egretta > Egretta garzetta. The sequence continues at coordinate 5,249,270 of NW_009258947.1, forward strand.
AGCACCCCTAATTCCAATTGTGAAACGGAGAACTGTAGATACACAATGTTTCACAGTGGTATTCAGCAACAAGCAGAGTCAGATGCTATATATAGGCTGGAATGATAATAGTGCCTTCCAAGTCTATTTGCACAGGCATAAGTTAATTTCTAACAGTTACTCCAATACAAGTGAAAATGCACCGAGCAGAAGTAAGGATGAAAAAAATAACTCTGTTTTGAAATAGAGTGAACAAAGCACTCAGAAAGGAAACAGGGGAAATTCAGGCATGTGCAATGGATCCTGGTTTTGAAGGCATGGTCCTGAGCTTGGCAGCAGGAAAAATATGGGAATTTCCTCTTTAGACTTGATTTAAATGTGATCTAAGATGCAGATAATGAGGGAACTCCCTCCAAAAATGTTTTTATATGTTTTTAGCACTGAGGCAAACAGGATGGGTGTAATGGAGAGCAGAGTATGTGAACCAGACACCTAGTTTTCAGCACTGTGCAGCCTGTATGGAAACAAGTATGTATTTGACAACTGTGTTTGGAAGTCATTATTACAGACTCCATGTAAGAAATGGGTATGCAATAAGAGAACTCAAGGCAATAGATACAGAAGAGATAGGTCTCTAGCATTTTGACCAAGTGGCTAAAGAGAATTAAGTGTCATCTTTTCTTCTGAAATTTTTGACCCATTATTAGATTCTTGGTAAACTGGTTGCAAAGAATAACTCTATGGAGGAAAGGAACTGAAAGCAATAGGGCATATCTGTGGTGACTGTTTTGGAATGTGGTAAAGGACTGGTGTCATGGTTTAACCTGGCTGGCAACTAAGCACCACGCAGCCGCTCACTCACTCCCACCTCCCCTCAGTGGGATGGGGGACAGAATTGGGAAAAGAAAAAAAAAGTAAGACCCGTTCAGTGGGATGGGGGACAGAATTGTGAAAAGAAAAAAAAAAGTAAGACCCATGGGTTGAGATAGAAACAGTTTAATAAGAGAGAAGAATAACAATAGTAATAATAATAATGGTAAGAGAATATACAGAATACACAAAACAAGTGATGCACAATGCAATTGCTCACCACCCACTGACCAATGCTCAGCCCGTCCCAAGTAGCGGTGACTCTGCCTGAGCCACGATCACTCTGCCTGAGCTGCAGTCATTCTCCCCGAGCCACCATCACTCTCCCCCCCGACCGACCGACTAAGCATGACGTTATATGGTATGGAATAGCTCTTTGGTCAGTGAGGGAATTAGCTGTCCTAGCTCTGCTCCCTCCCAGCTTGTTATGCACCTGGCTGAGCAGGAGAAGCTCAAAAAGTCCTTGAGTAGTCTCAGCACTACTTAGAAACAACTAAAACCATCAGTGTGTTATCAACATTCTTCTATACTAAATCCAAAACACAGCGCTATGCTAGCTACTATGAAGAAAAATAACTCTATCCCAGCCGAAACCAGGACAGCTGGCCAGAAAAAAGGGTCTTTCACCAAATGAGAAAATAGTTTCGTTATCAATGAGCCATAGGAAGAACAGTGGAAAAAGTAATATGTTAAAGAATACACAGACAGGGATGGAGTGTTTTCTGCTGCAAGCGAAAATATGAAAAAAAAGACAACCTGAAAAAAATCAGAAAGGGTTACAATATTAATTACTGTCTGTGACTCGAAAATGACCATGTGTAGCCAGCTTCAGAACTGTAAGATCCAATAATATTTCCAGAGATCCACACAGCTGAAAGAACATCCTGAAAGTCAGACAGCAGGTGCCCTATTGGCACTGTGTAGTGTTCAGCCAAGCCTAGTGGGAGAGAGAATTATATCAACCAGATGACTAGTATCTTATCTATGTGCATGTTTTGAAAAGGGCAAAGAGAAGAAGATGCAGGTATTGGCTTTCCTATTGGGAAACTAACAACACAATATGTATCAGAATATACAAGTACTGGCCACTATAATAAAGAACAGATAAGCATTGATGAATGTAAAGAAAATATTTTGAACTTTTACACACTGGATTGGAGTTGGAATACATGAATTAGAAACATTTGATAACGAAGAAATTTGATATAACAGGCATCATCATAACTTTTTGAGATGCATCACATAATTGGCACATGAAACTGTTACAGTTTGGTTTGAAACAGTAGAATGGATAAAAAGGAAAGAATATGAACTCTCTTTTACAGGTACTGTTATCTGTTTAAGTTTTATTGGTGACTCAAAACCCAAGGATCATGAAGGCACATAGATCAATGTGCTAGTTAACATAGCTCAGCAGAGAGAACCGGTCACTGCCTGTGACTGTCCTCTAAATTATGAGAATGGGTTTCTTCCTAAGTTTATATGCAAGAAGAGGAATCATGCTGTTACAGGGACTCGAATTTGAGAAATGCAGACTGGTGGTCTCATGTAGCTGGTAGGGAAACTTCTTCAGAATCCCTAGAATTATGCATGATGATTTTATAATGCACAAGGAATTACAGCAGGCAAAGGTAACTCAGTTTAGGACTTCATTGTGCCAGATAAAACTGAATAACCATGGTATTGGGAGTTAGCTGTTGCCTAGAAACTGGGGATCATGACCTCATATTCAATAAGAACAAACACTGCCCCAAACACTGATATATAAAGAACTTGTATAATGCTCCAAACTAGTTTATATTCAAAATCCAAAGAAACTAAGAAAAATCTGCTTAGAAGGAAAAATGCTGACAGGAAAAAAAATGGGGTTTACCTCTGTAAAAAGAATTTAACTGTCCAGAGTTTTCCATTGCCCCCATTAAGAATGGAAACAGCCTTAAAATTTTGTCTTAGTTCACTGGCAAGGACAACACAAAATTTTAGGGGAAGTATAATTGGGGGGGGGAGGGGGAAGTGAAACGGTTAACAGCAAAAGAGCTATGAACTCCCAAAAGTACCTAAGGGCAAGAGTGGAATATACAGACTAGCAGAGCTAAAGAAATTTTAAAATTTTTTTGAAAATGGATTGGGAACAAAATAAATTATATAAAGGCCCCTTACCAAATGAAGATTGTAAAATTGTCAATGATGATATGGGGAGAACAGAAGTTTTTAATAAATTCTGTGTCTCTATATTTGGAAAGAAGCAGAGTGCTGCATTCATACCATATGAGGACAGGGAAGCAATTTCTAGGCTATTTCTAGCCTTAGGAAGAAGTTAGACAACATCTACTTAGGATAAACATTTCTGAATCAGGAGACAAAGAAAACTTGCATCAGAAGGTCACACAAATGCTGGCTAAGGAAATTTGTGGCTCACTGATGTTAATTTATAATAAAGACTGTATATACATATAATCATACATACATTCAGAAAATGCCATGAAGCCTCAAAATAGCTAAGATTATGTCAATATATCAGATGGTCAGGCAGAACGATACGGCTAAAACCAGGTTAGTCAGTCAGTCTTAAGTCTCAGCAGAAATCCTAGAAAATCTGGCTCAAGATTTAATCAACTAAAATTGCTGTGCAAAAAAAATAGCTTTTTCCAATTTATCTAACTTTGATAGTATTAAAATTTTGGTTGATATAGATGAAGTGTAGATACTACATTCTTACATATCCCTAATTCCAGACGAGTTGATAATGCATCAGTCAAAGGCATTTCAGCACCAGAATTGCTTAGAGGTATCTGTACAACTCCACATCCACGCTGATCAGCTTCCCTTTGAGAAGGACTAACTAGCCAGGGTACAGTACCATACTGCTTTTCTTCTAAAGCCAGCTTGTTCAGTGTTGGTTTAAGGCAATCCTCACTCGACCACACAGCATTAGCCCTCCCTCAGACTTTTGTAACAATTTTGGACTGCATGGCATTCTGTCAAAACATTAGCATCATGCAGTACAGCACCAGTAACAGCTGCTAAACGAATTAACATTAAATTCATTTAACTTTAATGATTTACAAGCCTCATCACACAGTTGCCAGTGAGCAATAGCCACCAAAGGGATTTAGTTTTAGTGGGGTTCCACCTGGATCCAGAATATGGAGGACACTAACCATCCTCTTCAGTAAGGGTCTCAAAGTCACTGTGAAGAAATTGGTTATAAAAATACTTCTAAAATTTCCATATGTTTTTTTGTAATGGCAGGGAATGAGATGGACAGAATGCTGAAGTCAGAGCTAGCTGAATTGCTTGGTTAACTGCCTTCTTAATTATTTTTCTTTTCATAGAATTCAATTTTACCAAAGAACAGGGAAAAGAACTCTCCACTTAGAGAATGAGGCCCTCTAACCTGGTAACCAGCGACTCAGAAAATAATGGAGATTAACAATCCAATGTAAGTTGCCATTACAATATTATTGTAAATGGATGACATGATACTTGGTTGAGAAAAAAGGTACTGCCAAACACTTTACTCCTGTGAGGGACTTATTTTAATTCGGCAAAGACATGATAATGTGTGGACCCAAATTGGTAGTGGGATACAACTACTAGGTGATATGATCTCATATTCATAATCAAAGGATTTAAAAGTTGAAGAGTGTTCAGAAACAAAGTTGTTTAAAAACTGGAGAAATAGTAATCTACTGAAAGACTTAAAGAAATAAGATTGAGAAAAGACTTGAGGAAGAACACAATTATGAATGCTATCAGGCTCTTTAATGTAACAAAGAAAGGCATAAAAGAATCAGTGTCATAAAGCTAAAGCTAGGCAAACTGAAATTTGAGGTTGAAGTATAGATGATAAAAATGAGGACAATCAACTACAAGAACAAGCTGACCATTATGATGGATTTTCTAATACTTTTCCTAATATTTCAAATCGATATCAGATACCATTCTAAAAAAACATGTTATGTGATGAAAATTGCCAATAGCAGCTCAAAATACTTGATCTGATGGCTCACTCTGGCCTTAAATCTATGAAAGCACATCAAATCATTCACTGATGCTCAGGGCTTACATAACAGCATCCACCAGTAAAATTTTCTTTCCAGCTGGCTAAAAGAGTATTTCCTGGAAGGCAATGTCCTGGCCTCAGTTATTCATGCTTTTGTCATTTCTCATTTAGACTGCAGTGATTCAGCGTTCAATATAAATGGTCACAGTGTTTCAGTGCTTACAGAAATTCAGCTACTAAAGAATGCTACATCTAATTTCACCGGTACAGGCTACTGGAAGCATATCAGATATGTCCCCCAGGCTTTTTCTTACCTTTCCATAGACTACCTAAAAAGTTCAAGGTCTTGATTCCTTTCTTTAGGATACACCATAGCTGGAGGTCAGGAATGAAAAGGTCTTTTATGTTTTATGATGAAAACCAAATTTGATAACTTATTAACAACTTGCTCTAATATAATGGATTCCCTACTCCTTGCCCATAACTATATCTAAATGGCATTTAATGGGCCAGACCAAGCTGGTTCTGCTCATGCTCCAACCCTGTAGACTTCACCCAGTTGTGATTCAAAAGTCTTATGATTATGTTTGGGCACTGTTGTATTTAGAATTGTAGAATGATTTAAGCTGGAAAAGACCTCAGGAGGTTATCTAGTGAAACTTTGAGACAAAGCTCATCCAGCTCCAAAGTTAGGTCAGTTGCTAAGCCCTTGTCTAGTCAAATCTTGTATGTCTCCAAGGACACAGTTTTTAAAACCCTTCTGAGCTACCTAGTTGAGTCTTTGACCACCCTCATGGTGATTTTTTTCCCTTATCACTAGACAATATTTCCCTTTTTGCAATTTTTAACTGTTGAGTCTCATGCTTTCATTGTATGAACTTCTCCGACAAATTTGACTCCACCTTCTCTGTAACCATACACTTAGTTTAGTTAAACACAGCAGTTAGGTTCTCCGCATAGTCTTTCCTTCTCTAAGTGGGTCAAATCCAGCTTTCTCAGCCTCTTGCTCATTCAATATATTTCTTGTAATAGGCAGCCTCAAACTGGACATAGTAGTCCAGGTACAACCTCACAAATGCTGGACAGACAACAGAAAATAGTCATCTTTCTGGACTGGCTGGCTATGGTCTTTCTAGTGCAACCCCTACACTGTTAGCCTTGAGGTCCGCAAGGGCCACCCCTGACTTATGTTCAGCTTCTTGTCCACAGGTCCTTTTCTGCAAAGTTGCTTTGATCTAATATGTCCCATCTGATCTAGTGTATCCCACTCAAGCCTGGTCACAATTTATTGTGCAGGTAATCCTGTGGCAACGTCGAGTTTTCTTGAGAAGGGAGCAATCCAAGATGATGGAATTTAAGGCCAAACCTAGGCTTTTATAAATCTAACTACTTTTTTCAGCATGTGCAACATAAACCTCAAACTATTCCTAACACCAGTGTTAAGCAACATGAATGCTAAAAGAGAATTAAAAAGCCCTCAAAAAAACCTCCTCACTAAGAAACTTCCTCTTCATCCTCTTCCTTTCCACAAAAAAAAAAAAAACCAAACCCAAAAAACCCCCCCGAAAAAACCCAAAATTACTTAACAAAACAAGACACTGAAGATGCTTTTCCTGGTGGGGAGAGAATATAAAAATAAACTGCTCAGAACAGATGTTCAAAGGCTGACAACCATGTCTTTCACTGCACTGGAAAACACATTAATACTTCAGTGCTGAGCCCAGCATAACAAAGAAAATGAGAAGAAGGGAAAAGAATTCTTGCTGCTTACCTTTTTCCTGTTTGGCAACTGAAATTATGTAATTATGAAGCTATAAGAGTGTGACAATATTTATGAAAAATTATCTACATGAAAGGATGGAAGGAGCATCCAGGGAACTATAGGCCTGTCAGTCTGACCTCAGTGGTGGGTAATGCTATGGAGCAAATCATCTTGTGTGCCATCATGCAGCACATACAGGACAACCAAGTGATCGGGCCCAGTCAGCATGGGTTTATGAAATGCAGGACCTACTTGACTAACCTGATCTCCTATGACAAGGTGACCTGCTTAGTGGATGAAGGGAAGGCTGTGGGTGTTGTTTACCTAGACTTTAGTAAAGCCTTTGGCACTGTCTCCCACAGCGTTCTCCTGAAGAAACTGGCTGCTCGTGGGTTGGATGTGTACACTCTTTGCTGGGTAAAACAACTGGCTGGATGGCCGGGCCCAAAGAGTTGTGGTGAATGGAGTTAAACCCAGTTGGCAGTCGGACACAAGTGCTGTTCCCCAGGAGTCACTACTGGGGCCAGTTCTAGTATCTTTATCAATTACCTGAATGAGGAGATTGAGTGCACTCTCAGTAAGTTTGCAGATGACACCAAGTTGGGTGGGAGTGTTGATTTGCTTGAGGGTAGGAAGGTTCTACAGAGGGATCTGGATAGGCTGGATTGATGGGGATGAGGCCAATTGTATGAAGCTCAACAAAGCTCAGTGCTGGGTTACAACAATCCCATGCAAAGCTACAGGTTTGAGGAAGAGTGGTTGGAAAGCTGCTTGGAAGAGAGGGACGTGGGGGTACTGGTCAACTGATGGCTGAATATGAGCCAGCAGTGTGCCCAGGTGGCCAAAAAGGCCAACAGCATCCTGGCTTGTATCAAAAATAGTGTGGCCAGCAGGACTAGGGAAGGGATTGTGCCCCTGTACTCGGCACTGGTGAGGCCGCACCTCAAATACTGTGTTCAGTTTTGGGCCCCTCACTACAAGAAAGACATTGAGGTGCTGCAGCATGTCTAAAGAAGGACAACGAAGCTGGTGAGGGGTCTGGAGCTCAAGTCTGATGAGGAGCAGCTGAGGGAACTGTGGTTGTTTAGCCAGGGGAAGAGGAGGCTTAGGGGAGACCTTTTTGCTCTCTACAACTACCAGAAACAAGCTTGTAGTGAGATGGGTGTTGGTCTCTTCTCCCAAGTAACAAGAGGCAGGATGAGGAAATGGCCTCAAGTTGTGCTATGGGAGGTTTAGATTGGATATTAGTAAAAATGTCTTCACTGAAAGGGTTGTCAACCATTGGAACAGGCTGCCCAGGGAAGTGGTTGAGTCCCCATCCCTGAAGGTATTTAAAAGATGTGTGAACGTGGCTCTTAGGGACATGGTTTAGTAGTGGACAGGTACGGTTGGACTTGATGATCTTAAATATCTTTTCCAACCTGAACAATTCTATGATTCTATGCTTTTATGATATAAATATGACTAATATTATCATCCAGATTATAAAAAAAAGCTTATTTTCAGAGCATTAGTGTTAAGGGCAAAAAGCACAACAGGATCTGCCATTCTGTGTATAACAGCCCATAAAACCTCATGCAGTAATTTCCATGTCCAGTGCCAGCTATATGCAACTTGAATTAGCACATACGTTTGGACCTGTGCCATCTTACTTGACAACATGAAGAAAGAAAAAATCTACATGTCCATTGGCAATGTGCCCTGATAGTTAAGCAGATTCTTGATTTAAAAATATGCACATTATTTTCAGCCTAAATTGCTCAACCTTCAATTTTCATCTGTTGACAGTACATTTTACTGCCTGTGTCTACAGGGTCAAAGAATCTTCCACTAACAGATACCCTATTGTCTGCAGGTACTTTGTATTTGAAATTAAGTTGCCTCTTAAATACCTCTTGAGTAAACTAAATAGGTGGAGGGGTTTTACTGTAAAATATATTTTCTAGTACTCAAACCATTTTTGTAGGTCTTTTCTTGAAAACAGGAATTTTTTCTTTTCCAATGTATTTTCTTTCCAGCAACAAAATAAAATGAGGATGTAAAAGCAAGGTATTACACTCATCAGTAATTTATTTAGCTCCTACTCTTTACCACCTCCTGACACTTAAAATTTTTCTCATTATGCATCTAATGATGATACTAATTCTTGCAATGAAAAAAAGAATACCATGAGTTCTCACTGTGCTGCTAGAGCTATTATGCTCTCCAGGCTTACAGAAAAACTTGCATGTACACCACCCCTTTGGGGGGCTACAGAGTACTTTCACTCACATGCTCCAGCCACACTTCACTGTGACCTAGAAGTCACCAAGAATAACGTCCTAGATTTTAGTTTTTGAGGTGATTAGAAATCTGAGATATTCTCTAGATTCTAGTTACATTGTCCATAGCACCCAGACTGAGACCCTTCTAACAGTGACCAAAAATTTTGAGATGTTTTTCCTTTTTGCTTAAGCTTTGATACCCATGGATGAGGTAGGGCTAGGGCTGCTTCCATAGACCAGGTCACATATAAGCTACTAAAGACATCATAGAGTTAAACAGTAACTCAGCAGGCATAAAAACAACTATGGACCCACATTCAGATGGATCAGATACATCCAGTATTTCTTGACATTAGTGGGAACATTTCCATTGGCTTCAGTGAGTGAAGAATTGCCTGAAAACAATAGATTTTTGTGGTTGTTTTTACATTTCAACAAGCTGGATTTAAATTCATTAACATTCCAAATGAGATCAATAATGAATAGTTCAGTAATAATTACCAGGACTCTACAGAAAACTCCGTAAATTATGTCATGAGCTGTACACTGCATGTGCCAATTTTCCATAAACAAGGGATTCATTCACTCTCTGTTTTCTGACAATGAGCACGTTTGGTAATTGTGACTAGAACTATACGTTGTTCATCCAAATTTAAAACTGTGTTCATTTATTCCTTTGCTAAAATTGTCCTTCCATTCCAATACCAGGTCTGTAAGAGACAGATTCAACTGAGGATTCCTCCAATGCAGGAGGTCCTCTTGAACCTCTTGACCTAGATCTGAGTTTGAGCTGAAAATTCATCTGTTCTTATAAATCTGCCAAGGCTAAATGTGATCTACCAATAGATAATACAGATGACTGCAAGAGAACTGGGCTGCCTGCCATAACACTTCTGTTGCACATCTCATAGCACTGTAGTGTTTATCCAAGGGTTCAAGCCCCTAGAGCAAAGTGACTACCTGAAAATCTCCTTTATTTATTTATTTAAAAATAAATAAACTATTGGACTTCCTGATCATGGAGAGTATTTGAAAACCTGAGGGTAGAGAAGGCCATGGTAAAGACTTCTATTTTAAAAATTACTTTTAATCCCATTTCAGTAATGCATAATCCCTGGTCACAGTATTTGACCACATGGTAGATCAAAATCAATGGTAGGTCAAAAAATCAGAATTGGAAGGGAGGAGATTTTTAGAAATATACTTCTATGTTGTGTAGAGAAATCACCATTTGTGAACTTACTTATTGGTATATTTTACTTGGTGAACACTAATCTCTCAGCAGTTGGTAAAACAAGGAAAGAACTTATCTTGAAGCAGAATTTTAAAATCATATTTACAGAAGTTGTAACTGCATTTCCAAAATTGTAAGGAACCATGAATTTTATAGTAGTCAAGATTCAAACTGACAGTTGTGAGTCTAAATGTGGAAGAAGATTATTCAACATTTTGCCTCAAATTAGCCTTAAAAATTCATATGCTGTCCAATCGTTTTAATATCCAATAACACAGAGCAGAGAACTGGAAGGAATCACTCAGTTAACTTAATCCAGACACTTATTGCAAATACCAGTCAAACTGTGAAACCTCATCCATGATCTTACCATTTTGAACGTGAAGTTTACCTTCTGTCCACTACTCCAAATGGAAATCTGCTTCCACTGAGTGTTCACTCCTGCAGAGAGTAGAAAAAATCTTCTTATAATTTTCACCTTGTGTTAAAATTATACTCATGACCAGTATCACTTATTTGTTCTTATGCTAATATTATTCTTCACTGAAAAGATATCTTTTACTTCTCTGATGTGTACTATGTTTTAGGCTAACTTCTTGTGAAGTCAAATAAACCAAGCTCCTCTAATCTCTTTTGTAAACTAAATCCTCAAATTCCTTGGTCATCCCAGCATCTTTTCTCTGTAGACTGTCTGAAGGCACCTTTCCTGACTGCGGATGATGAGGAGCGTTTTAATAAAATGAGTGAATTAATTTCATAGATGACCACACCTGTATTGGTGAATACACTGTGTGTAAAGGTGGTCAGCTGACGTGGCACGGCTTACTTCCACACAAGTAATCACACTTCAGCCCCCTGGTTTTCAGCCCTGAGAATGGTTCCCAACCCATGTTAGCCCATGAGCCATACCCAGACACTACCTGGGAAAGCGCTAATTGGCCTAAACCAAAGACATGCAAGGGCTATATTAGCAATTTAAATTAGGGGTGATCATGAAACACAAATTGGCCCATGGTCCTGTTATTTTGTTTGCATAGTTATAGCTTGTGAAGAATGCTGCAGCAGTACTAGTACTTCTCAGTTTCTCCTGGAAATACATTTCGCAACAGATCCTAGATCTCAGTTTGCCTTCCTGATGACTGTGTCACACTCATAGCTCACAGCCACGCTGGGGTCAGCTGCTGTACTTTTATCTTTCTCCATCTGACTGCTATAATCTTCCAGGCTTTGACCAAGTCAAGCCATTTGGTGTTGCCTAACTGTGACATTTACAAACTTTTTCAGTTCTCCAAGGGGTCTTCAGAACTTCTAAAACTGAAATAATTACATCTCTACACTGTAAGTTAGTAAATCAGTCTTGTAAATTGTAATAGATCCATTCTCTACATGGAGCAAGTAAGGAAATGGGCAACATAATACAGTGAACAAGGGGGTTTCTGTATACAAAAAATGATCAATACCATATTTACTTGCTACTAGAGTGCACATGAGTTTCTAAAATTCACATGAACATTGGAGATTTTTTTCAGGTACTGTGATCCGCTAATAGTCATATGCCAATAACTTCCTACATTTCCTCAATTCCATTCCAAGGTTGCATCTGTTAATAGAACACCCTGAGAGATTTCATGTGAATATGCTAAAACAATACACAGAGAAATTTTGTGTGCATTATATGTCATTAAAATCTCAGTCTATGCATGTTTATCAAGCTTTCCTTCAGAGACCACATGTGAACATTCATATTCTTCATCCCCAGGAAGTATATAGCCAAATCAGCTTTAGCACTCCATTCACTTGAATCGTTGATAAAAAACCCCAAAGCATTCTGGTCAAATTCAAATGCAATACAAATAAAAGCAAAACTGGCTTTGACTCTTTATTTCTTAAATGTCTTATCTCTTAGCCACCAGAGCAAGCTTATTGCGGCTATGAATAGTTGAAATAAGTGATTGATAATGAAGAGGGGGAAAAGTTAATTAAAGATTTCAAATGAGGATTTTGATACCCTATGTGTTCAAACAAAGTGTCTTTCTTAGATCGTACAAAGCCTTACCCATATGCTAATTTCATGGAAATGAGGTTTATTATACTCTGTGGATTTTTCATTAAACAAGCAGAGACATAACCGTATATACTCTTCTCTCCCTACCCCAAGCTCTCACACATCCTGTGAAAGGTGTGATAGCTACTTGCTTTTTATCCATTTTTATCCCTTGTCAACTTGTCTTTGTTGAATCAATATAAAAGAGACAGAGCATACTGTACAAGATGGATCTCCAATCTGACTGAACTCAGCATTTCTTATGATCTACCCCGGCGCTGTTCATTTCTGCCGGTCTCAAAATGCACACTCTCCACACGCAAGCCACTTATTGGGAATGGCGTCTGGCTTATCCTAACTAACAAATCACGCCAGAGACCGGGCTAACACCTTAACATTGCATTCAAAACTGAGCCCATTTCCCAAGAATTGTCCCAATGCTTTAAAATTTGCTATTTTGGACATATCTTCAGCCTGTATCCACACTTCAGATTCAGAAGATTTTGTCAGATCTTTCTTTGGGCTCTTTTTCTGAAGCCATTACCTCCTTTTCCCACCCTCAGAGGGTTCCACCTGGCCCAGAGCGCAGCCACCAGGACATGAATATGCAGTCTTTTTTTTCCTTTGCTCCTAACCACAGCCCTTTTAACAGAGTATATCACGTACTGTATTTATGAATGTAGTCCTTTTGCTAAGGAGGAAAAAAAGCCAGCTCAGTTTTTAGATATCAGCAATAAACACTATCTCAAGCCCATCCAGAGACCTCGGACAGTTAAACTAAACTGTCTGGAAACTTCTTTCAGACTTAATGGTGACACAACTGCTTGGGGAGTGCCTACATGCTATTTTCTGTAGCAGCCTTCTATTCATAGCTATTCATAATACCATGTCCCTGACCACACTTTACAGCTAAAAGCAAGCAAAAGCTGCTCAAATTCTCTAGTCTCCTCTGCTGCATTTACTCTTTGCACTCTTTACTCTGCCTGAAAGATTAATAGCTTAGCTGAATTTTCTGTACTTGCTTGGTCATCCAACACAGAGGGCTCACCAACATGACAGAGCAGGCTGTATTCTGAATATGAAGCATCAGTGTTGCACAACAAAATGACAATGTTAAAAGCATAGGTAATTAGCTAAATAAAAGCATGGTAAAAATTTTTAATTTTGAACAAAGACAACTGTGGAAAACCACTCCTTATCTGGACATTGTGTATGGTTCAAGAAGGTTAGTGAATCACTTACACTACTTATGATTTATTCAATGGTGTTAGATGCTGGCTTAGTTCCTCCTGAAATCTGAGGAAGTCATTCCACTTGTTTCAGCAACAGGTCTATAAGGTTATATATTTTTTTAATATTCTGTATATTTTTTGTTTCCCTTATTTTACCAACAGATACAGCAGGCCATAAAGGACTCAATTACACTTCTCAGTTACACTCAGTATCCTATATATATCTCAGATATATTTATCCTAGATGTAACTTAATAACTATTAAATATCATTTGAGGTGTCCTACATCTCCCTCAGCTGCCAGTTCAGAAGGGTTTCCTGGTTTCCTCTAGTTTTCTGCCATATTTGCAGAGCCTATAGATGTCTCCTATATCCCAAGACTTCTTAGAAGCCTTGACATTTACGTTTAGGCACCTTAATCAAGCTCAAAGTGTTGTAATATAGGAATATAACTCTTCTGGAGAATGCTTTGGCTAAAAACATGCATTAAACAACAGCATGATTATTTGTCATGCTTCTTTCCGCCAACCTCAGACTCTCTAAAAATTATAAAAGAATGTAAATTCCAAGAATTAAATCATCCTAACTGTTGATTTTAAAGATTTTATTGCTATCTTTTGTGCTCTTTCCTGGATACTTGATACTTACGAGTTTTGGTCTTTCCATTTAGGTAATGTGTTGAGTTTGAGAGTTTTATAGTCTAGACATCTCCTAAACATCCTGTAGTGATGTCCTGGTAGATGTCTTGTAGATTCTTCTAACCTAGGCATTTAGTATGCTACGATATGTGAACTGGGGAAGTATGTGGTTCTTTCCAGAGCTATTCTTTTCATATAGATTTTGCTCTTCCACTAGAAATTTCCTGTGTTTTTTACAGCTTTCAAAAGAATCAAAGATTTACAAACAAATGTTGTTCAGGTTTTTTTGCTTTGAAACTTGAAAGATTATTCCTATAGTCATCTTGAGTTATGGCAGTAGTAAGCTGTACCACTGCAAGCAAAGATGAATTATCAACAGTAAGAATTAAATGTGGGACCTCTGGATTCAAACACACATACTTTGACTGACAGTGCAAAGGGGCCCTATTCCACAGCAAGAGTCTGTGGCAAGGTCATCAACGTCTCTCTGCACATAAGAGGGATACAATACTGCATTCAAAGGATTAAAAAAAAAAAAAAAGTTCACTGTTTTCTGTTGAAATGCATTTATTTTGATCTTATTTTATAGAATTGAACAAAATATGTGACTGCTTTAAGGGTATTACAGTTAATGCTTTATACAACCAGTTAGTGAAGTTGTAGTGAGTTCAGGAATTTTCTTTGTTAGTATATTGATTTAAATTACAGTGGGATGCATAGAAAACTAATTAGGAAGCAACACTTGGCTTCCCAGAACAAATACTCAGGCCAGCTCTTCAAAGATAATGGGCAAAATTATTAACCTCAAGGACATGGCATCCTGTCTGCTAACAAGATGTATGTTTATTTTTCCAAGCTCAGAACTTGAAAATGTAAAGGCTAATGAGTAGTTAAAAGTCTCCTGAGAAGAAAGGATAGGATGCTTCTCAGAATACAGCTAGGGAAACAGATTGAAGGGTTAAGCAGAGGGAGAGTGAGAAAGAAACAGATTCTATAGAAAGAGCCTAAGATATTGGTGCCTTTCCAGAACAAGGGCGTAGCAAGCTGAAAAATAGGGAAAAGCTTCATATGAATATATGCTGCATTTAGTGGTTTAAAGAATGTTTTCTTTGATGCTTTCCTTCTAAATAAATGACACTTCTAGAAGGCTATCTGTCATATATTACCTTGGCATGGCTGCAGGGAAATGGGAACTACAGGGTTCAATCCTATTTCAGACCCAGTCTTTGAGTGGGAGAACTGCAAGGCAGGGCCAGCCAAAGACCTGAAAAGGCCTATGCTCATGCAGACTGCAGGAGCCACGGGATGCTGGGATACTACTACTTTGTCAAAATAAGGAAAACCCAAATCTCTCTGTTTTATTATAGTTAATATCTTACATTCTAACAGCCCATATCTTCATTTTTCCTCATATACCTCTCTCAACCGTAATTCTTAAGAAAGGACTTTTTTTCCATTGAATAAGGGGATGCTATCTCTTCCCTGTGCCATCCAGCTCTTCCTCTGCTTATGGATCACCTTTAGGCTGCATTTTGATCCATTTTGGACTAAGTAGAAATTGTGTTACTGTTCTAAGATACAATGCATGGTGAGTCAGGATGTGACAGCTTTATAACTTGGGTGATAGCACGGTGAACGGGCACATTACAGAAAGGGCAATTACTGTAGGCTTTGCAATGTTATTTACAGTACTTACTTTGCTAACATGAGCAGCATTGTAAAAATGCTAGTTGTTAACACTGCTAAAACATAACACCAGGGTTTTCTGCAGCACAAGTGGCTGGTATGCTGATAAATGACACTGCATGAAATGGTGGCCATGAAAAGCAAATTCACAGTGAATCACCCTCAACACCACATTGGAGTAAGAGCACTGCAAAGCTGATTTGTGGGCTGATGTTGCCATTTAATGTGTTTTCCATCAAACTGTTCATAAAATTCATAGCTGCAGCTAACCTCCATTACTGTGTCCTTGTACATTCTTCTTGAAAATAACTTGTTTATGAAGCTTCAACAGTGCAGAAGGATACTGTATGATATGAAGGAAATGGAGGACCTTCACGTAAACATCACTGCAAAGCAGTGGCCAAAAGGCACATTCCCTGTGTGGGCTTCAACTTCTTACTTCCATGTTGTGATTATGTCCAACAGCCTTTGTAATCATCTCTGCAATAGATGTTGAGACCAGCCTACAGGCAGATGCAGGTCCACAACCCATAGATATCTATGAAGATACCTAATTTATGAATCTTAATCTGGAGCTGAACTCCACCCTTTATCCTTCTGGTAAGTCTCCAGTATCCTTGCAGCCCAATGGTATGATCCTCAAGAAATATGAACACTATTCAGGATTGATGAAGGCGCCTGGCATGCTACTGCCTTCAGCTCCTTGGAGAATCCCTGATTTAGACACCAGTAGCAAGTCATTTCTTTATTAACATCAAAACCATTTTGATGAAACAGTCTGTTTTTATTTGCAAGTTGGTGATTTCATGTAATGTTTTCCCCTGTGCTGATACAGCTCACCAGTCTCATGGCCAGCTTTGTGTGATTAAATGTTCCACATCTCCAGCCTTTTTACATGACTTAGATTCACCGCGAGAAAATATCAATGTCATATCTGTAGAAAGTGCGACAGTAAGATAGAAAAGCAGTCTGTCTGTTGAAGTTCTGAGAGAAGTCTTGTTTTGCTTGCTTACAGTAATCCCTTTCTTCTTTGCTAAAGGTTTTTTTGGTTCTTTTTTTTTTTTTACTTTGGACTGTACATAATTTATATAGAAAATATTGCTTTTTTATGCTGGGAAAAAAAATAAGATTCAAATTTATTTTTAAAATCTCACTGTAGCAAAGTTAAGGCATATATTCTTAGATGTCAGAATCAGGGAAATGTTTGTAAAAGAAGCATATATTGCTGAGGTGTACACTTCACACAGTTTTTGATTCACATTTCAAGTACAGGTTTACACCATAAATTCAGTCTGAGGAGAAGTCTTCAACAGTCCAGCAGCAACTTAATGATTCCTCTGCTTTTTCACAGAAAAGGACTTCAAGTCCTTTTCAGATCAGATTGTATGACTTGTCTAAAGGAAAATCAAACTGGAAAGTGTAGTTGACTTAAAAGTGAATATGATTTTAACAAAGAGAGAAATCCTGGAAAGTCCATGAGTCTACCATGATATCATTGACTATGGATCATGGAGTCAGTAGCATCTTCCTAGAGACTTGCTTTAGGGAATGAATAGCCATAAAATGTGAACTCTGAAAATCTCAGCATTTTTTCCATGCTGGGTAAAAGCAAAACCTAAACCATATAACTTGGAAACTTATTATTCAATACTGAAAATTTATTCTAATGCTGAAGTTACCAGATATGTTTATAAATATTCTGGGCTCAGTCAGACAGGAAAGTAATTGAAATGTTTCAATGAGATCTGAGCTCGCCTGGATAAACTGCTCAGCCTACTGGCTTGAAAAGGGAAAATACAAAGGGCAAGATTTTCATGACTGATTATGGAACTGAGAGATTCACTTTGCATTTCCTTAAAAGGGGTCTGATTTTAATAAAATACAGAGAAGCCTTGAACCATCTCAAGCTGAGCACCCCAAGCTAAAGCAGCTAAATTTACAAGTCATTTTTGCCAGTCTCTGGCAAGTGGTATATTTAAATTCAGTTTCATTAAAAAAAAAATATCAAAGAGACAAATCCAATTTGATCATGAGAATCAAGTCCTACTAACTTTAATTATTGATAAAATAGATCAAACCCAGGAAGGATGCAAACACTGCTGACATCTTTTGCTTTCATTCCTTGTTTGGGCTGCCAGGGAAATGGTCTAAACTAGCTTGCAACATCATGTTGCATTCTGAAATTGAAACCAAACAACAGCCTCTGCTCTGCAAAGTCCTCACCCACAGTCAGAACGACAACAGCTAATTGGATTAAGAAATGGATTATGACACCCAGCATAGTTTGAATCGGTTAATTGGATTAAAATAGATTGAACTGGCCATTTGGATTAAGGCATAATCAAACTTCTCCACAGACAAAAGATCTGAGTAGCATGTTAAGGGAAAAAATAAAAAAGAGAGAGAGAAAGAAAAAAAAGATAAAGGACAAGAAATGCTTGTTAAGGGGGGGGGGGGTATGCTACTCTTCTCTTCCTAGCTATTTTTAATGAAGGGCACATTATCTCCTTGCCTAGCAGCTGAAATAACATTGTGTAATGGAAATGAGCTCAGCAAAAGGGCTGTAGTCATTATAAAAGATAAAAATCCCTAGAAATCTGTTTAAATGTTAATAAATAAAAAAAGATAAAAGAAGAAGCTAAACATCACAATACAATGTTACCCGCTATGCAAAACTTTCCAGTCTGCATCCCCTCCCCTCCACATTATTGATTTTTAAATTACATTGTCTTTTTATTACTTTTTCTCTAAATCTGTCACTGTAAGAACTGACACAAAATCTAATCAAACCGTAAGGAAACCATCAATTTTATCTAGTTATTCAGATGGTTGGTGAATAACATCACAGCCCCTGGTCCTGTTCACAGTAATGAAATCAAGCCCTGGCCTGTGCTTTCTGATTTTAAAGGTTTTGCTTTGGAAGAACTGCACAGATGAAGAGAACACCTGTTTTGGAGTATTGAGGAGCAGGATAAGAATACAGACCGTCACAAGCTATTGACCAAAGTACTTTTATATTTCTAGTTGAAGGATCTACATAGAGAGCTACATGCTTTTTAATACTTTCTCACATATGTGACTTTTACACCATCAAGCCTCACAAAAATATTTATTTTCAGAGGTTTATAGAGCAATAGACACCATTCTTATCAGAGTCATTTCACTGAGTGTCACACAGGTGTACACAAAAAAGTTAGCTGGTGCAAAGAGCCTTAAGCCCTTGTCATTAAGAATGGGGATTGAGTCAAGTGCTGCCATCCATTCCCATCCAGGAACTGCAGAAAGCCCACGGTGCTAGGAACATCTGCTGAACTTCCAGGCCCTCCAGGAAAGCCATGGGCTTGCAGCAGCTCCAGCAGTGGTTGAGGGTCTGCTTTATCATCCAACTCCCTATTGCAGAGCAGGTGGTAACCTGGGCTGGTAGGAGGAAGGGCTAGGGAGAGATGTGAGGGAAATGAGTGAGGAAGGCAGTCAGGTTGGCCACAGCGGTGGCTGGGCTCCTATGGGTGTTTGGTCTCCCCTGTAGTTCCCCTGGCCCATGCAAGCAGAAGGGAAGTGAATTATTGCACTGCCAGCCCATGCTTAGCTTCCAGGCTAGCGAGGACAGTTGTTTCCTTTTGGGTCATCTTGCCCAGAGCTCAATCACTCTGGCTTTGCTCAAGTGCACTGAATGCACCCATCAATAAACAAAAGTAGTGAGAGGGTCATGAAAACAGATGATACTTGAGGTCAGAGTTGGATTAAGTGCCGCAAAAGTTCAGGACTATCTGAGCAATTTTCCCAGCTGCACAGTTTGCCAAAAAAAAGTCTGTATTCAGCAGCAATGTGATATGTGTTAACTTAGCGTGAAAGTCGTACCTTCAACCTCAACCTTTGCAGAAGCCCCATCATAACCCAAGTAACACTGCTGCACAATATGTGACTTAAATTAACAGATTAATGGAGACAAGAAATAGCCATAAACTCTAGTCATAAATCAATGAGTATTGAACTTTCCAATCACTATCTCTAAATCAGCTTGGTTCTGTCCACATTTTCTTTTTCATCTTCTTTCTCAAGAAAGGAATAGGAAATAATAAAATCCTGGTAATATATTAACATAAGAACAGAAGTTGAGCATTGGATGATATACATTTATGAAAAGACTCATTTTCTTCCATGAATCAGAAAATACATTTCCTGGGTTCAGTTTGCTTTGGTTTGGTTTCAGTCAGAGACCATGCTATGGATATTTGCAAAATTATAGTGAGACTTTTACTTTAATATCATATAGAAGACAGCAGTATTACCCTTTTAAGAATTATGGAAGAAAGCTTTTTCAAGTGTTAAAGAAGTATAAACGGCAATGCTGCATTCTGTGATCTGGAGGAGTTTGGAGCATGCCTTTGAATGCTATTTTTGCATGTAAGCATCTTCCTCATATTTTTTTGAACACCCAGGCCTGCTCCTCCATATTGACATGAGCATCACGTGAAGGAACACAGGCCCTTTTTAGAGACCTGTGGAAGGCTCTTAGCTTCATCAAAAAACAGAACCAAAGGGTTTGGGGGCTTCAGGATCAACCATTCAATTTATCTGCTGCCTACCATCAGCTGCAGGATACCCCACTTCAGGAGAGAAGTCCTGCTGACTCATCTATATTAACAAGTTTTTTTTAATGTGCTTAAGTGCTTAATTGTTTTGCTGACCAAAGAGAACAAGAACCTAAAACTCTGAACCTCTATCCCAACTGTGCTCAGCTGTGCTGGTCTGGTTGGGCACACCACAGGTACCACTGCCACCGAGCCGAGTGAGAACTCCAGTAGCAGAGTGATTGCCAAGACAGCACCCTAAGAAGTAATTCATAAAGCAATATTGGCTTTGACCTACACTCTCTTCCCTCCTCTCCCCCTCAGTGAACCTGCCTGTCAATCTGCAGCTTCAAGGTGTCAGAAATAAGCTTCTTCTTGCTGAAGTAACCAATTAAGTTTTATTGCTTTATTGATGCCACAGATATAAAATGACTATGTAGAGCATCTGTCATAAAATGCTTGCTTAAGAATCCGTTGTTGGAGACATCAGTACTCCAGTAGAAAGATGAAAGGAAGATTTAAAACGCGTGATGTGGATATGTGTTAGAAGCTAATTACATGCAGTGGGAACAGATACAAGGATGGCTTGCCATCAGCTGTGGATTGCATCTAAGATGTGGTTATCAGTGCTAAAATGTTTTCACAAAACAATCTTATGTGCTGTCGAGCTAGTCATTTTTCTATCATGAATTGTTCCTTCTAGTGATTTTTTTTTTGAAGAAGAAGAAAATTCTGTATTGGATTGAGCTCTTATATCATATGGAGTGGAGTTCTTTTATGGGGAATTCACAAGTACACACAAAACATTAAATGCTGGTCCTGAACAGGGAAGCCTATTGTCAGGAGCCGTCTCTGATAGCAATGGCATTAATTTATAGAAATATAAAGAATAAATTCAGCATGAAAAATCTATGACCATATAAATCTATCATGGATCAGTTCAAATGAACGCTGTTGAAAAGAACTGGACTGCCAGTATATTCATGTAACTGCCTGTGACAGAGAAAGTTTACAAAGGAAAAAAGAAATGCTAGCAATAAAAATGG
The DNA here is from genome assembly GCF_000687185.1 of Egretta garzetta. Lineage (NCBI taxonomy): Eukaryota > Metazoa > Chordata > Aves > Pelecaniformes > Ardeidae > Egretta > Egretta garzetta. Next base: position 5,270,602 of record NW_009258947.1, read on the forward strand.
AAAGGTGTCTTTTTTCGACCGTATCCTTTCATCTTGATATATGCCCTGCTTCTGCTTTTTTTCATATGAAAGCTTAAGAGAGTATTGAAATTCTTTAAAAAAGAAAGGAAAAGGGGAGGCAGTGTATATTGCCTATCAGATATAGTCACCAAGGCAGTAGGCTCAGATATACAGATTAGGAAATCTTTTATGCTTTGGCAGCATTGGCCCCTGCATTGTTCTGTGTAGCCCAGAGCAGTATTATCTTCTTAATTTGTTATTTTATAAATACTTTGAGCACTGAAACCTTTAAAAAGCCCCAGAACAAAATAAAAAAGCCCAAACAGCACCACTATTGTCAGTTTTAAAATGGCAAACTCGGATTCCTAGCAGGTTCCTTTGAAAAAAGAAATTGTGTATGAGGATCATGTGCATAGGGACACGTTATCAATTCTGAACGATTTTCAAGATGTAGTCTTGCCTGCTGCTAACACATTATACAGTGCTGCAAATCGGATGTACCCTTAAGAAAGGTCAGAAGAAAGATATTTTAAATACCATGGGATTCTTCTTTTTATACAAAAGGCCATGCTTTATTGAAGAGGTTAGGAAATCAGGTATTGTAAAATCCACAGTGCAGAACAATTTTGTGGCACTGAAATAGGAGGATATGTTATTTACTACACATGTAAATATTGAAGAACTGAAAATCTGTTCTAACTTAACATTAAAACACATTTTTCAGAGATCCAGGCACGTATCTAATAAATTCACCCTTATTGAGGAAAACAAGGAGGTAGAAGTAAGTATTAAACTCCTCTACCAAATCTGCCCAAAGAAATATTCACTGATAATTTTCATTCCTTATTACTTTTTTCCCCCGCTTTTCCTTTCTGTCTCCTCTTCCTTTTTCTGGCTCTATAAATACTTATTTTTTCAGGGTCAGAAGGGATGTTTTGTGGCAAGAGGAGGAAAGTCTCCTATTTCTTTCTGGTTTTGTTTTTTTTACCATTTGTTTCATTCATACACCAAGATAGAAATATTTTTAAATGCTTCCTAAATATTGAAATACAAAATAGTTAGAAAAATGCAATCTTTTTGTCCTATTCTGATCAACCTGATCAACTGCAGTCCCTCCAAAGCATTTAACATTTCACTCAATCAAGCTCATGGCTAAAATATTGGTGAGGTTTGCTGATTTTATTATTTTAATAATAAAATATATGATTTTTACTGTTATATTTGACCATGCCCTAAAAATTGTGAAATTAATCATTCCTTTGTGTCCATTTATCGGTCCTGACACAAAACCCCTCTCTTATTGATGCATTGAGCTTTGTAACTATCACCCATCTTCTAAAGCGAGAAGGTGGAGACCAAGGAACTGCTTCTTTACAGAATGTATTTCCTGCCTTGACATTTCAAGAGAGTCAAATGCAGATGCTAAATATCTGCAGGTAATGTGGTTTACCCCCATCTTGTCAAATAAAATCAGGTAAATCAAGATGTACAGCCTTTGCAGTAATAACAGGAAAAAATCTCTGGTTAGGGAGAGTACACAGGAAGGCTGCAATGGATGTATCTCTGCAACCATGCCCTATTCCCCTCTGCCCACCAAGGCAGCACCAGTCACCATTGTCAGACAGGTCTCTGTGTGTCCTCTTTCCGTGGTTACGTTTATTCAGAGAGCAAAGCCTAGTTAGACGCGAACCTCTGCTTAAAAACTCATCTCTGTTGAATTGACCCACTTGTCTTGAAAGTTATTGAACAAATTGCAAATGTGTGTTCATGCATAGCTGCAGCTATAGCACTATTTTTGTACTTTAGGTATTATTTAAATTAAAAGGATTCATAGAAATACAGAATCTTCTTTCATTAGTGCATTACACACTATAAATCATAAAATTAAAGTCACAACAGACCAACAGAGTGTATATTATAAATATTCCAGCTACAAAATTTCTGGTCCTGAGATAGCTTCTATCCAGACAGGACAAAGCGTGGATCTGTCTTGTCATTAGAGTTCATTAGGCAGGTTGCGTACATGTAGGCTGAATTCCTGGGTCAGTCAAAGGAGGCACTGGAAACATGAGTTAATCTACCCTGTGCCATAGTTCCTTATCTTGAAAATATCTTGAAATTATTGCCTCTTTCAAAGGAGTATAGGACGAACAAATCTATTAATGGTTGTGTAAACTGGGATATTACAATGTTGAGGACCATAGCAAAAGCTCTTTCTATCTTTACATTTTCTTGATTTCCTTCCAAGTTTTTATATTCCTTAGTCCCACCACCCTCTGGGATTTCCTACAAATGTTCCTCCATCTCCTCTTGCTTCTTTGTTTGCTTAACATACGCTGGCTCACCGCAACTGAATCCAGCAGCAGCTGGGGTCAGGCTGTAAAACTATGAAACGGGGAGCATAATCACAGTTTTAATGGGAATCAGCTACCTCCTGAACCCTTCCTATAATGGTCCTGTAATGGTAGTCTATCTTAAGATATGCATTAGTGAGGAAAACTAATTAAATTACCACCACTTAATGAACTATTTCTTGTTGGCCTAGTCAGGGTACCTGACTATGTTTTACTACAATTAAAAAAATAAGCCATAAAGAGAATAAAGTAGATGCATTTCATTTCTGAGTAAGGCAGTCTGGTATTTCACTCATATTCAGATAGTAGTGAAACATACTGTTTGGGTTTCCTTGTATTTAGTCTTCCCCCTGGATGAACTACAAGTCACAAACTACAATCAATAACCAAACCCCTTCTTTGGCATCTCCCTACACTAGGCTAGACCTAACCTTCTCCCATTGCTCTTCCTCTCCCCGAACTATGTATGTTGCTTTGGACTACAGCTTAGTAGGAAATTCTTGACAGAATGTTTAAGACAAGAAAGCAAATCACTGCAGCACAGTCAGTTCAGGTTAAGCTACGTAGCATATTTCTCAGATCAATTAAGGGTGATCCAGTGTTTGTACTGCTGCAAGGATTAGCATTTAGTTTGAAAACTTGTGGGGTTTTAACTTTACAGTTCCTAGTACGTCTAAGGCCTGAAGCACTAAGAAATTTGTGATCATGCAGTTGCTAGTACTTCTCATTGCAATGTCAGCAGTGAGTGTCTTGCATGGCTCTACACAGGAAACGGCCATAAATGATCTGGACTAAATTTCCCCTTTTCCCTCAAGAGGACTCCCAAGGTCAGAGTTGAGGTCATTAACAGGACAGTGTGGGGAAACTCACACTGCAGCTATCTCTCGTGTTTGCAGCTCATGGATAAACAACGGACTTCATTCTAAAATGTTTCAGTTCATTAATCTTCATAAACACAAATATTTATAATGCAGTGAGAATGTATCAGCCCTGTACACAGCGCCTGCCTGCTTTGCTTCCCTTTGTGCAGTTCATTAACTGTTTTACCACAAGCTTGAATTCCAAGGTGTGTTGTGTTCACTCTTCATCCATCTTGCTGTGTGTATCATGCACAGAATATCTAAGAATGTAGGGGTCATCTTCCTGCTTATGGATTTTGTTATGGCATTTAGGAGAATTTAATTGTTCCAGCTCTACCCCTTCCCTCTATTGACAAGGCCATGAGAAGAAGGCACTTTCTCCAATTGCTTTGAAAATCTTGGAAGCACCTTCACAAAAAAAGCAATCCCATAAAAGCTTTTTTGTACTCTGTTCCCAAACTGTGCCAAGCACTCTTCAAAAAAAGTTGCTGGTCCAGAAGAATAGCATTTTCAGAACAGGCTTTCCTCTTCGGTTATTTTCATTTGGACAAAAAAATGTTTCATTCTGCTCCATCAGTGCAAACGTGTGTCAGTATAGCAACGTACTTACCACCTTATAACTGAGATCCGTATTTTGTCCACTGCGCTTAACTTTCAAACAGGGGTTCACCACTCGCAGCTGCAAGGAATGATTTTTCATGATACAGAGCAGTAAGAAGGATGCTATTTCTCTTGTGGAGCTACTATAACTGACATAATATCACGTCTAATGGGTCACTGTCAACAATGAACTGTCCACAAAAGGGGACATTCAGCGCTGTCGCTTTCTAGGCAATTAGTTTCACCATTTAAATTATTATATTTCCAGCAGTATTATGGCAGTGACATATGCACATCAAGAAAAAACTGTTTTCTGGCAATTCTTCACCCATTCTAATTGCTTGCAGACCTGTGGAAAAGGCAATAGAAGGAAAAAAAGGAGAGAGGGGAGAAGACAAAACCACCCCGTCACGTTATGAGTCCCTGATGGAAATGACTTAACAACATTAGCAGAGTGCTATATGTATATCAATTTATAGATACACGGATGTTGCTCACATTGTTTTTACAAATTTTGCTTAGTTAGATTGCTAGTTTCATAACATTAACTAATGGATCAAAATTCTCTAGTACATATTTTTTTCTTTCAGAATTCAAACATAGAAAAGTAGTTCTACTTACTCGCTCAACTTACTAACAGAAACCAGTCTCTCTTCTGTACATACCTAAGCTTTTGCATTTTGCTATGCCCAGTCACCAGTGCAGATCAGCAGCACCATACAGCTCACACTGTAGGGCAGGATTTTCTAACAACCAGCTAGATTTTCACTCCAGCCAGTTCTGTGAACTGGGCAGACCAGGAGTGTACTCTGGCACCATCTAGCAAAAGCACCAAGTAGTTCTCATTCTCCTCCTTTCTAAGTACAGATTAAAACAGAGTCATGAAATAACTAAACTGGGAGAGAATTCAAAATATGGGCCTCTTTTCTGACACAGACGAAAGAGTGCCCTAAGGATCATTTGTAAACATGTACCCACTGCTCAAATGTGATTTTGTACTGTAATAGCAGAAAAAAAATTTCTTCTATTTCAACATAAATGGAGTAGAATATATAATCTACAGCGATGATTTATGCCTCTGCAGAAGGGGATTAAAAAGCAAATTCTCATTTCTTAAGTGTAGGCTTCTGCTTTAATCTTACTTGAAATCATCAACCGAGGCAAACACCGATTGTCTCCTGAGGACCGGAGTGATTTTAACCGTGATTTGTTTACTGGCCATGAAAAAGCCACCTGACCCTGGTTTTCACTATCTCTGCATGTACAATGGAAAAATAAAAGTGTATTTTACAGGATTGTAATGAAAATAAATTTTTGCATGCTTACAGGTTGTTACTGCAAGCGTGACCCAATCTCAAGCAACTATTTTCCTTCCTATTAATACTCTAATCAGACAGCTTTCAGGCAGAAGCTTAAATTTTTAAAAGGGAAATGAGCAACCAAAACCTGGAGGTGAGAGAGGAAAATGTGTTAGTGTATTAAAGAGAGCAGCCCTACTCTTTCTGCTTTACCTCAGATACAGAGGGCAAGATCCTCGGCTGGTATGAATTGCACTCCTTCCAGCTGGCTCCAAATGATACCCGTTTACATTGTCTGAAGGCCTGGCCTGTGTTTTCTAGCAACTTTGACCTTAGAAATCCCTTTGTTTGAAGACAGTTTATGGAAACCTTCCCTTCAAAACATTTAATTTTGAAAGACAGAGGCAGTCAGAGAAGGCTTTTTCATCAAATAATAAATAATTGCTAACTTTTCTAAATAGGGCTTTAGAAAAGTTAAACACAATTAGCTTGACTTTATAAATCCTATTGTTTGGGCTCACGTTTTAATTTTTTTCTCATCAAATGACTTGTTCCATAAATACTTCCTTTTATTTCATCTCACCAATGCTATCTTGCTTGCTATTTCTGATAGTTGTTTGGGATGGTTTATAAAGAGCGGGGGTTCTGGTAATTTATCTAGTCATTTTAAAGTATCTGTAAATTTGGGGAAAATCATGGGAAAAATTGTTTAGCAAGAGGTTTGAATCTAAAAGTGTTAAAACCGCATAAGGTATTTCAGGCATAAATCAGAAACTAAAATGCACAGCTATTTGTAAGCACAAAGTTTATTTTACAAGTTTATCTATGGACTTTTTCTGCCTTTTTCCATTTACCTGGAAGAAGGAATATATTTAATTCTCTATTTAAGCCTCATTCTGTCCTCTTTTCCCACCTATTCTTGTTTCATTCCATCCCATCCTCAATGAAAAAAAGCTAACTTTCGGAAGACCTACTCCGGAACATGAATGCATTCAAATTCTCTTCAATACTTCATTAATTAATTCATATACCATTATATAATATCTGTGAAACACTGAGAGGAGAGAGGACATTTCTGATTTTCTTGCCTCTCCAAAGAGATGCAGACAGTTTCCAGGTCTGAGGTTCTTCTCTTCCTGGCTTCTCCTAGTCCCTGTAGCGCACATTCAGGCTACAAAGAGCTAAATGCTTCCATCTGCAGGGTGTAACCTCAGGATATGCTATAGACATCTCAGCTGTATTCTGGGCCAACACATAACTTGATAGAGACATATACTAGCACACCAGGTTACCAGCGAGGAGTACGCATCCGTACCTTGCCTCCCAAGGCATACATATGCGCAGCAGTCCCTGACACAGCGGACTCTTAGTAGGGCTCCTTTCAGCACCAGGCTCTTCTCACGGGTGGGCTGTCCCCGCCATCCCTGCCTCCCCCAGGGGCCTTGAGTCCAAGCACAGCTAGCTGAATCCTAATTCCAAGTCACGCTGCAGCACTGAAGGAGCCACGTGGAGACTGCGGCAAACGACCACACTAATAAACTGCAGCAGAAGGGGACCTGTATAACTTACACAACTGGTCTGTGCTCCTGCCACCATTCCATGGACTGATGGGAGGCCTTGGCCTAGGATCTCACAGAGATCCACAGCGTCAGCTGGTTATAGGTGCATAGCTTTTACCTAAATGCATTTTTAAGAACAACATTTGGAAACATTTTTAAATCTGATTGCATATGTTACTTAGCCACCTGCATTGGCTATTCCATACATAAAGACAAATTTTTGTTGGCTTCTTGACATTAGTTTAAAATATGTTTGTGAATGTAGCTATGTGGGAAATTATTTGAAACTGGACCTTCTTCCATTCTGCTGGAACAATCCCTATGGCTTCAGGGTAAACCAAATGGAAGACATTTTATTTAAGCTCTGGCAAGTCTCCACGCTCCAATTCTTCACAAAGTCATGATACATATATGCCGAAAAAGTTGACATATCTGAAGTCTTTATGTAGCACACGTCATACTAATAATAAAACAAATGGGCTATGGTTTAGGCCTGGGTTTTTGTACCATGCCAAATTCCTCTGTAGGATGAACACCAGAAAAATTATCTCTGGAAAACCAGACTGATTATACTTAGTTTCATTAATAAGCTGTCACTGTCTCCCTCTAAAAGATCCACATATGCAAATGCTGGCCTTCATATATTTAGAATTTTCTCTATCACCCCAAGACTGTCCTAGCTCACTGCAGCTGTGTCCTTTCCAAGCTGTCAGACTCGCATATTAACTGATATTTCATCAATTTGGCCTGAGCTGCATTTGTAACTGAGCCCCAAGGGGGAAAGCTAATGCATTAAACACAGAACATTAGCCTCCTGGAAGTCGTATTTCCTTCAGAAGGAAAGAAACCTTCCTCAGTCGAGCTGTACAAACCAGAAGCACCAAGATGGCATGGAGAAACTCATGTTGTTCCTCATCAATTTTTCATGAGTGTTTCCGCCCATGCATCTCTAACATCCGTGTTTTACTGACCTTTACTTATCCTGATACGCACAGTAAAGATGGGAAAAGTAAAAATTACCTGGTCCCCCACATTTTTGGGGATCTTTAATACATAAGTAAAACAAAGATGCTTCTTTTCTGTTTAGAAGGAACTGAGGATACCAGGGAGGAGTATTTGGATCTGGGGGTGGGAATCAGGATGGATGGATGTTAGTTTGCTAGTCCATAGCCCAATGTCTACAGAATCATGCAGTGCCGGAGGTAGTTAGTTTGTAGCGGCACAGATGGTCATGGATGATAAGATTTGCCTCAGGCAGGAGAGCTGTTCTTGCTTATTCTACTGAAATGCAGCCTTAGATATCTGTAGCTAAATAGCTTTGATTTCTTTTTATTGTAAACTCCTCAAGTTAAAAGGGTAAAGCTCAGTTTACGAACAAGATGTCAGAAGGCGAAGTATAAAATACAAGCATCCCTTAACCTAGCTTAAATACAAATTTCAGAAACAATTTCATTTGAAATACATTTAACTTGCAAGCTTACCAATCGCATCATTTCCCATACAGTTCAAATCAAGACTCGGCAGAACTTTCTCATTAATGCATCAAATAATGCAGATGTCCTTTTTTTGCCCCCTTTGAAGTGACATATGCTTCAATTTATTTTTAATCTTCTAAGTGATGTTGTAAGTAAAGCTGCCCTGTGTGACATATGAAGTTACTATTTTCTTCATTGCTATGGATCTGGAGAACTCAGGCAGCAGTGGCTAAACCCAGATTGAATCAGGCTGTTTAACCTAAATGCCAAGGAATGAAAGCCAGCATTTAATTGTGAGGACAAACACAAAGGCAAATGCAATGAATTTGCCCCTTGCACTAAGACAGAGAATCCACTAAACACTTAAAACCCCACATCTGCAATTTTCTTTTACAAGGCACATTTTCACTGCCAGATGAAGCCTTTTGGCTGTAGCTGTGTGGAACAACAGTGTCATCCAGTGGTTAGTTGGCTAACCACACACTGTTCTTCTCTCCAGATTTTCCGAAGTGTGCATCCCAAGCTTGCCGCATTGCTTGAGAGATGACAGCTTGAAAATGAGCTGGCATGAACAACTAGCCGTCTGCATCACGTCTTTAAGCAATATTTCAGGTAATTGAGTGGCTTTCTGCAGCATGAATGCTGGAGGAAGGAGAACAGGTTCCAGGAGGAACCTGTTGGCCTTTTGGGGACGAGGTGCAACAAGCAACCATTTCGCTTCAGCCTGGTGCAAGGAAGGAGAATTTGCAGATCTTAGAAAGTTGCTGTCAAGGCTGTTTCAATGGGTGTTTTTCAGGTTTGACTCTGGAAAGCCCTTTAAGAAGACTTCCCAGAAGTCTGGCTAGCCCAAAGAGGGCCAGGCAAGGAGGCCCTCACGCTGCTACCAAGGCACTTTGCTAAACTCCCTCAAACTTTGGCATTCGCAGCCCAGGGGCTTCATCAGCCAGAGGCAGCACCCCCGTGTTCAGCAGCCTGTCATAGATTTTCACCCTGCAGTTTGTCCAGTTGCTCGGTAAAACTTTGATTCTTCCACACGCAAGGAGCCTTTGTGGCTTATGCATGTACTTATGCAGGGAACCAGCTTCTCGAGCCTGTTTTGACTCCACCACAAGCCCTTTCTCCTCCTTACGCTGGAAGAGGAAATTAATAATCTGACCTGATGTACTTTTTCTAGGCCATCACAGTGCCAGATCTCCCCTCATCCACCTCTTCCCAGCCGCCAGACTTCTACTGGATCACAGCAGCCACTCCACTTCTTTGAACTTCTTTGACCTTCTCTGTGCCATTACCAGCTCTACAATATCCTTTTTGAGACAGAGAAAGATGACTGCAGATAATATTCAAGATTAAAGATGGCATTTTTGGAAAAGGTGGAACTTACTTTCACTTTCAATAAATGAAAGTCAAAATTAATAATGCAGTTTTGTTTCGTTTAAATAACAGAAAGATCTTCACTAGTATTAGAATAAATTGATTTGGCTTTATTGTGTTCGTGCATTTTCCTCTGACCTAAGGATTAAATATTAATGCTACTCTCTATATAACATATCTACAGTATTTAATATTTCATACTGTGATATGCCATGGTCTAAATGAAATCCTTTAATATTACTGAACTGAAACTTTCTGACATTTTCAAAATAAAATACAATAAATGCTCTGATGTTTCCAAACTTAGGGACATAATTTGAAAAGCAAGTATCTAAATTCAAAATTTCCATTTTAGTTTGGCATAAGTTGGTTTAGAAAAAAATTCCATGGGAAAACAGTTCTATCTTCTCAAGGCTAGTTGCAAGAATTTTCCAGATGGGAAATGATGCAGCTTCTCATGGGAATATAATGTTTTCTGTATATTTTGTTAAAGGAGCACATATGATCACTTTGGAAAGTATATATTAATCTCAAGATTTATGCTTTGTTTGCAAGAAAAAGATGCTGCCAGGGAAAAATAAAATCTAAAGGACAGCCTAGGAGAGTCCATCCTTATGACTAAAGAATTGTTTTTTTTCTTTGTGAGAGATATCATCCTTTTTCAAGGCTTAATTTTCCTTTCCCTTGAATGGAACCTTTAAAAGAAATTAAACAGTCTCAGAGCCCAAGACCCCTCTCCCTCCTTTTGTCCATGCAGCATCTCTGTTTTACTGTAGGAGAGCACTGGAGATAAGGAATTTTATAAAAGAACATAAGCGATTTAGGCACAATTAGATACATGCTCTTAAATCTGCTAGGTGCATTTAAAAGTCTCCCTAGACAGGTTATGACCATTTATATCCTCATTTATACGGCCTGCCAGGACTACTTCTTTAAATTAGCTTGAAGCATGCCAGATAAACCTAGAAGGAAGTAGTTGTCTTTTCTTTTGGCATATAGATAGCCATTGCTTCTGCTTTCAAGGCTAGCAACAAACAAGATGAGGGTAGAGATAAAGAGGACAAAGACAAAACCATCTTTTTCCTTAAGAGCTCACCATGCAAGCAGTAAAATGTCAAGACGAATTGGATGAAATAGTAGAGTAAACTCCAATAGGAACAATACATCTTTTGAAAAGAAAGGCTGCCAGATAGCCTGAAAATGTTCCTTGGCTAGATTACCTCTTCCCCAGCAAAGCTCATGAAATCATCACGCTAAGCAATCACAGATAAAATGATGGGGTAATTATGAAGGTTTGAGCCATAATACTTGAACTTGGCAAAAAAGCAAGATAAAAGCTCTCTGTTCATTAGTGTTATTAGGTTTCGGTTTGTGCTGAAAATCTATGATATTTTAAGGAGCCTGGAAGCATAACTCAGCTTGAAGAGTAATTTCTGCAAGAGTGTACAGTGAAAGAAGAGGAAAACGTGTGACAGCATCACCGCCAGTCTAACTGGAACTGGGTGCTGGGGGGGCGGGGTGGGAGGAGGCCAGAGAAGGTATTATAATGCTCCTCAAGAGGTCACATTGCTAAGAAAGCTTCAGGAATGTGTGTTGAGAATCTGGAGGAAGAAGGCAGGTTTTATATGAAGGTGACCTTCAGAAACACGTAAGCAGAGTATTATCACCGACCTCTGCCTGCAGCAGGAAGAGAAAGCGGGAGGGAGTGGGGTCACAGCTACAGACCCAGGTGCTGCCCATATGATTTTGTTTTCTGATTTTAATGACACTATATAACGCTGATACTTTTTTTTTTTTTTTTAACCTGCTGTTTGGTTTGGGTTTTTTCTTGTTGTTGTTACTGGGTTTGGGTTTCTTTTGTTTCCTTATGTTTTTGGCAGGGCTCGCACAGGTGTGTATAGCTGCAGCTGTCACACAGCAAAGCACATGTACACACACATATGTTCTGGTTTCATATTAAAACAGTCTTCCAGCCTCCAAGGAGAAAGAAGCAGGAGAAGGCTGCCAGTGACTTCACGCAATGATGTCTTTAGACATCCTAACAGTGGTGCACACAAAGTTCAGGTTACGAGATGGGGAGAGAAAAATCAAGTTAATTCACGAGCACAAGAGGCTGAAACAGGCAAAAAGTGACCTCAACTGCAAGAAGTCTTAAAAAATATTGGCGGTATATGGGCAATATAAATGCAGGCACATATAGGGTTAAACCCAACATCCAAAGCAATACAATGAATTTAACCTCCTGTTCCTAAAGCAAATTTCCTCTGGACACGACTCTCTCGGCAACTGTTGGAAGCCAGTCCTTCACAAGCAAACCACCCCTCACCCAGGCTGCAGGCTGGTGGGGTGGAAATCCCCTAATTCGCTTGAGCTTACAAAACCTGAGGATACACCTCCACCAACACTGAGGGGGAACAGACGTATCGTCTCCCTATTCTCTCCACATTGCTCAGGACAGTTCAATAAGGCCATGCTTCAAGGAACAGCAGAGAGGCACAGAGTGATAGTACCCCTGCCCCGTCCTGCAGCAAGTGAAATACTCCAGACCCTCACAATTGTGGCTGTAATTCCATTGAGGGTTTCTGATGATATTAGCCAAACCCTCAAGTCTTTCTCTTGATGGAATTAGAGACCTGCTACGGTCTGTGGGATCGACATCGATGCTGATGTCATTAGCATCAGCGCTGGTTCTGCCTGAGAAGGCTGAGGCACTGAAAAGCAGCTTCTAAAAGTAAGAGCTATTCGAAATAATGTTTTAAAGGGAAGCCAAAGAGCTCACGTAGCACAGCTCAGATGCAGCTTTCAAGAGAGCAGTAGCTGAAAGATATAACAATATACAGAGAAATCGAACGTGCTGTTTACATTATTTCTTATAACATGGTACCTCCTTGCTTTTCTCCTTGCTTTTCACTTTGCTTGCACCAGTATCAACTAAAATAGCATCACTGAAGGCAGTGGGATCATGTTGCATAAACCTGTATGATGTGAAGTCAGGATCAAGCTTTAAATATAAGTATGTTACTAATTCTAGGACAGCTACCAGGCGATGGTGGAAATCCTCATTACCTAAGGGGCAGTTTTGTGCCTGGAGCTCTGTTTGCACAGGGCTTTGCCTTCCATAGAAGGCTGCCTAACTGGTTTCTGCACTTTGTCATTTTAAGTGGCCTAAAAATATGCTGACAATAAAAGCTTTTTTTGACAGTTGTGTAGAGGCCTCTAGTGGGGAGATAAACAGAAGGTGGAGGTTATTCATCCTTCTCCCCGTCCCCCCCTCCCCCCAGAGCCTAACACTCCACCCAACTCAGCAGAGCCAAAAATGTGTCCACTGCAGAAGCTTTCCCTTCTTCTTGAAAGTTAATCTCCTCCAGAACTGGATTACCACTGGCTAATCCCTTTAACCACAGGCACATAATGTTGGAAATGGATAACTTGCTTAGAAACCTGCTCAGAGCACACGCATTTAAGACACACGCGCGGCCTTTCCGCGGCTCAGCATCACGCCTGTTAGAGCAAACACTGCCCGCTGCTCTTTGCTGGCTCCTGCTTTCTTCAAGAGCCCTCTTGTACCTTCCCCACATACATTATAGAGGGTTTTTTTACTGAGCTGTTGTGCGTTACCCTTCACATTATGCTGGCACTCTGCTATTCCACCTCCTGCCTTCTCAGAATGTGTTTTATATTTTAGTTGGAGAGCTGTAGTAAAGATTTTAAATGAGCAGTTTCTGCTCATTACACAGGCCTGCCGCCCTATTAAACAGATAGATGTTGGGCTTCTCATTGCGCTGGAGTCTTCTGCAGAGGTTTGTGTGCTGTGTCCCACACTACACTGCTTTTTATTTACATTTCAAAACACCTGTCTAGCGCAGCGCATGCTGCACAAAAATTAAAATTACAGCCTAGTGCCGGAAATATGCTAAATATTTCTGCCTCGTTGATACAGCACTGGAATGTGCGAGAGGGGAGGGGGAAGAAAAAGCATTATTATTTCATTCAGAATGTGTATGAAGAACCAGAGCTTTTTGATTAGCAGTATGAAGCACGAAAGTGAGTTATGGTACAGGAGTAATAACACATTGTGGTTGATGAGTCAGCACCGAGCAGGGAGGCAGTGACATTGTTTTTTATGCTGAGCATCGCTGGTATTTGTCCCACAATCAGACAGTATCAGGGATATTGATTAAGTATAGGTAGCAATACTGGTTATAGTCTAATCATGTAACTGGAAGGCAGCTTCTGAACATACAATTACTTATACAGACAATCATCCACGCTCTGTGCTGAATTATCATATAAAAAGGATTATTATTAATATCCTGTAATGGCGCAGAGGTAATGATGGTACAGTATATTCTGAGTCTCACATTAAAGACTAATCCAATGCTGCACTGTGATTCAGGGTGTGAAGTCAGAGGCAGCCAAATGCAGTCCTTCCTACCTCATAACCTTGGATGCTGATACCTGCTTGATGTAAGATGGAAGGGGCATCTTACTGTTTCAGCATAGCTAAACCTCAAATTTACGGATTCTTCTTATAATATGGTCATTGCATTTGCCTGCAGGATCCGTGCAGTACCAGTTTCCAATCAGATATGTCTTTTCAGCATGTAAAATGCCCAGAAAGTCATTCTGAGTTATCTATGACTAGAAAGTTTTAAGCTGGTAGAAAGAGAAACTGCCGTAATATGAAATCAGGCCCTGTCTAAAAATTGCTGATGATGGAGAGCAAAGGCATTCTTTCTTTTTGTCATTTTAATATTGACCAGCACTGGCATAATCAATTAAGAAGAGCTGTTAGATTCACAGATTCCTACTACGTTGGAAATACAGAAGTGACAGTATGCCAGTATGCCATATGTGCATCACTTCTGTCTCCTAGGCATAACAGGGAAACAATTTATCACTATAGTGCACCCAACATGTCCCCATCTATCAGCCAGCCCCTTTATCATATGTTTGTGCCTCCATTTCAACAGCAGGTACCAAATGTCACACTTGTATTTACTACTGCGTGGTTCTGCTGAGGCAGCTCCTCAAAAGCCTTTGTACTACAAACCCCAATCTTTCACCAGAAAAGAGTTTAAAAAAATGCACAAAGCCTGTGCCAAGGTAGGTGTCTGCGTCGGATTGGCCGCTGCCGGCAGAAATCCAAGGTCTGGGCAAACTGTTTTGGAAATGGTTCAGATACTCAGGCAATGTCTAGTCTACGACCAGCGTGTGAGCTTCACCTGCTGCCACCAGATTTCCGAGGAGACAGCTGGCAAGTAAGGAGGTCCATCAGCCCACGGAGGCACAGCGGCATTGGTGGTGCTGCCCTTCTGCACGCATCAGCCCAAGCAGCCTGAGGATGGTCTTTGGCTCCAGGGGGCAGCTACCTGCAACACTGAAGTTGTTTCAGTCCTGTCAAACCGAGCACTGTTTTCCATATGCTGAAGATTTGTTGGTTTATTTATGACGCTGTGATGGCTTACTGCAATGAAACTGTGCAATATGGGCTGTAGTCTCACTGGAGCAGAAAGCAGAAATTATCTTTGTTTATTAAGATGAAGACGTTAAGTATTGCTAATTCCTTAAAATGATTCTTAAATGAGGTAACTGAATCTACGCAAGATATTCACTTCCAGTCTGTGGAATGGGGCTGGCTCTCCATGCTGCAGTGACTAGGAAGTGGTCAGATATCTCTGATGACAGAGACTGCATAGATGTTTCAATTTAATCAAGCACAGAAAAATTTTGGTGTTTTTAATTCTAGTCACCCTCCACTTCCTATAAAATTCAAGTTGCTTTCATTAACTGAAAGACCTGACAGCGATGTGAGATTTATAAATCTGGGGTTTCAATTAGGTAATTTAGACTATTTGAGATAATCCACAGCACATTCTTAGTTTAACTGGCCGGAGCTTTGTAACCCAAAATGCTATATTCAGACCTTTTTCATGGGCCTCTTGGGAAGACACCTTGGGCAGAGACTGCTACCCCAGAATAGGCTACAGGTCTCAGCTACAACTGCATGTTCAGCTGAGCACTGGTGCTGGCTCACCCATACTATTAAATTGTTAGCACAGTCCTGACAATGCTTATAGGTGTCTCTGTTTCCAGGATGAGAGCAGATGACTCAAGAAGCTGCAGAGTCCCCACCTTCTGGCTGTTACCCGTCACCATTTACCACTCCAGAAACCAATATTTGATGTTTTCAAGCTGCAACTCAGGGACTTTGCAAAGGTTCCTAAACTAGCTTGTTTGAAGCAGTACAAGCTACAGACAGATCTTTCAACCACGATGATGTTCAGATGCAATCTCTGCCTCAGTTCCTCCAACAGTTGTACATGTTCTCTGCAAGCTGGACTGAATCAGCTGGGACATCACAGATCTTCTTGTGCAGAGTTTCTCCTGGAGAAATGCTGCTGAATCTCCTGCTTATCAGGGCACAAATAATTTTCCTAGTTTGACTACAAATCTTGGTGCTATGCTGCCCCATAAGAGCTATTCAAATATTGCTAGTCCATGCACTGAACTCAAGCACGATGGCATCTTGCACTTACCTTTGTAAGACAAGAATAAATGAAGCGAGAGCTTCATCGCATGTGTTTAGTACAAGGAGTTCATAATTTTAAATTCATGAATTGCAAATAAACAGACCTGTAATAGGCAAAGAACCAGAACATAAGTGCTAAGGAGTTTTTATGTCCATTATATTCTCACCTTAACAAATGAAAATGATTTAAAATTACTTTGGTGGCACAACGAGAACTGGTTGATTGTAGGAGGGAAGATACCACTGCTTAATAAATAGTATTTGCCTCACAGTAGTAGATGAAATCTGTCTTTGTGACAGAGCAGCAGAGAATGTACAGTTGGGAAAAGACCTTTTTTTTAAAAAGCCATCTACTTTGCATGTCTGTTAATGCAGCCAGAGAATGCATTGAGGGGAGCATAGTGGTGAGGCACCTGGATAAAGTCAACCTGGCCAACATTTTGTTTTAAAATGAGAAAGGTAAAAGGTTATACCAGTAGATGCAAGAGCAGAAGGATGACAAGGTGCACTTTTTCTATCTCACTGCGTCCAGAATTGACACATATCAGAAAGCACCAGGCTCTGTGTGATTAGTTGTGTACTGACACATCAAACTGTTTTGTACCAAAAGGACAAGCCACTCCAGCAACTTGTTTCTCAAAATATGTACACTTCCCTGGGGCCAAATTGTGGTGCAACTTCCAGAGCCACACAAGGGAGTAACAGGACTCAGACACCCCATAAAAAATTATACTGAGAGTGGCTGCTAGAGCAGGGTGCTTGGTGACCCAGCTCACCTTGCAGTCTGCTGCTGGGGCAATGTAACGTTATCCAGCCCTTTTCATGGCTCTCGCAGCAAAGCCACAGTTTGGCCTTTAAAGAATAAGGCTCCATCATTATATTAAAGCTGAATTGTCAGCGTTAACATGCCAATGGTTAGTTTTGGAAGTTACACGGTGCTGCTGGTTAATATAATGGCCAAGCCCATGTAAAGTGAGAATTCTGAATATTGCAGCAGGATACTTAAAACTTAACATAGTTTTTCAAGGCAAAATTCAGCATTGCTGCTGGTGGCAGAGTGGTGGCAAAGTCTGCGTTGGGGTCGGGGGGCAGGAAGTGGAAAAAGGGACAGGAAGGTTGGAGGGGGCAAAAGTTTCAATGAAGGGAGCTTAGGTAAGAGAGTGTTGAAGGAAAAAATGCGGCAGAAAGGGAAAGCAGCAGAGAGCTATAGTTGGAAATGCTTCCCTTTCCTGCTGCTGCTGGGGTGGGAATAGGAGCAGCAGTTTTATCTGGGTGGGAGCAGTGCAGGCCTTGAAGTAGTAACTGTCCCATGTACTGCTGTGTGGAGGCTGGAGCTGGGGAGTATGTGAGGTGGAATAGCCTGCCTCAGGGCAGCTGCCTGCTCGGACGCTGCCTTGAGCAATTTTGAGATGTCCCGCCTCAGATTTTGGCTGTCACAAACAGCTGGAGCTCCACCAACTTAGGTGTACCACCTCTTCCCTTTCGTCTGCCAACCCCAACAGCAAGAGGGGCAAAGGCTCGTCCCACATGCCAATGGGAATGGCAGCTTGTGCGTTCTGAAATCACGCATTCATTGCAAAATTGACGTCTTGGTTCAGGGCTGCGCTCACCGCGCTGACAGCCTTCGCCGCGCGTGCCAGCCTGCGGGGCTGCGTGGCATTCATGCCGGAGAGGGAAAGGGTTAAGAAAGAGCCTGGTTGGAGCCTACGCGCAGCTGCAAGTCCGGGTGAACCCTTGCAGACATTGTGCTTCGCTGTTTGTACGGGGTTCATTTTCTACTGCGCTCCAGCACGCTTGCGTGCCCCTGCTCGCACGGGCACGCACACACACACACACACACACACACACACATAGGAGTACCCCTCTGAGAAGATTACAGTAACCAGCAGTTATAATTTTACTTAAGCCTTTTTGACGTTTTTAATTAAAAAGGCTTTAGTGCTTTTCTAGCATGACATTTGATTGCACTCTAGATAATGCACCCTTGCCGATTCTGGCAGCAGTAAAGCGTTTAGAAAATATATTAAATATTTTTATAAGGAATTTTGCCTGATCTGTCTTCAATGAAAGGCTCAGTGATTTCAAAACGTGTGTATTCTTTTGAATAAAACAGCAACATATGCCAGAGCAAGATAGCTGAAGAAAATCACCCTGTCCAAACTACTGCCCATTCAAAACTGTGTTTTCATTCTTCCTGCCTAGATTCACCTTTATGTTTCATTTATGAATTTACTGAAATTTCTTGCACCATTTTGAAGCACTGACTGAAATGAAACTGCTACAAGCTGCTTCTTGCCTGTCTGGAAAAACCTGGGTCTAATGCCCTTGTCATCCATACCATTTTAATTTATTTGACTTAATCCTGATTTTCATCTCAAGCAGAATCACAGATCCTCATTCCTCAGAAGCTGTCAGAATTATGCTTTATTATTATTTTTATCACTATTAATATTTATGTCCCTTTGATTTATTTGCGTGTATTCCTTTATCCACTTTGGTCAGCAAGAATCACCCTTTGCTTAAACATGGTACCTTGTTCATCTCTGACACTGAGCTCTAATGCTATGCTCTTTCTTGGATTTATGCAAATCTGGAAACAGAAACGCTGTTATTAAGGACGTCGCACACTTTGATGCCATGGATGCATTTCCAAGATCAAGGAACAAAATTCTAGCACCACTGAAGTCACCTGAAGGTAGCTATTGACAGAAAGACCTCCTAGATCTTTCTCAAAATAATGGTTCTCTTAGAGAATTATTTGGTCAGTTGGGTTTTTTTTTTTTCCAATTAGGCAAAAAAAACCTGCTTCCACCCAAATGGAAGCAAAAATGTATTTTTTTTTAATTAATTCTGAGGAAAAAAATCCTGGGTACAAGCTGTGATTTTTGAACAAATTAAAACCATTTTTTTTCAGTTTGTAGCAAAAAATATGTATATTTTGTGCTGAAAAATATTGAGAAATTTTTATTTTTATTGTCTTTTTTCAAAATAAAATTTCAGTGGAATATCCCTGCAGAAAGCTTCAGTTGCAGGAAACAAATCAGTCATTTCATGATGAATTTGTCCATGGCTCCTTCAGGATAGTACGTGAATGCTTCCCAAACAAATTTGTCCTGATAGCATCCTTATGACACAAACAGTTCTCACCCTTCTCCTGCTATGGATGAGGAAAAAGGCACAAATATTCACATAAAAACATTCTTCTCATTTGTTAAACCCTGATTCAAAATGCCAAGACCCAGATTTTTCAGCCAATGTTGGTTTACAGTGCTTTATTTATCGTAGGGTGCTTTATTTACACCAAGCATAATTCCCACTGACTCCTGTTGTCACCCTGAAAGCTCAGTGCTGCTGCAGACCAGACACCACATGTCCCCTGGTAGGCATTATGATGAGAAACACACACACTCAGTTACCACCTGTGAAAAAAAAGTGATTTATGCCTCTTGCCCAGGGATGTAGGGCGACCTGACCCTGCAGGAGCCCTGGGGCTTGGCTGGACCTGCCCCAGGCTTGGCCCATCCGCCTGCGCAAAGGGAAGGATGGAGGCGACTGGCAGGGGACAAGACACGTATTGAGGGAAGGGGGTGGCTCCTCAGGGGACTGCTCTGGGGACCAAGCGTTGTCCAGGCAACTTGCTCTGAATTTGATATCTACTTGAAAAAAATCAGCCCCGTGTTGGATCTGCCGTCAGACTGTTTCTTTGAAGGAGGTGGGGAGAAAATTGTTATCCCCCACTGAGGACTGCATAGGGCTTCACAGTCAGAGGGCAGGATTGGGCATCACTCTCTGCTGCAAGCCCTTTGCTGCTTTCCATTTTTTATAGTGAGATGAAGGTCCTTTTCAACAAGGCTTCACTAAACGCCTGTCTTGATCCATCTCCTGAATCCCACCTACCTCGTGTAGTGTGTGAGGTAGTGAAATAGAAGAAAACATTTTGTAGGGCAGAACCTGGTGAGTCCCATCTCATTCACCAGCAGCTTGAGCCTCATAAAACAACGATCTCTGCCCCTTGGCTCCATATGGAGAGTGGTCCTTCATTGTGCGCAGTCGAACATGTAGTTCCTTGCTTTTGGCTCATCCCAATTTTTTTGATCCTTTAGGCAAGTATCACAGACCTCTTCTTCTAACTGCCCGGCAGCCCCAGCAGCAAGGTGGGAGAGCCGGTGGAGGCAGCCCTGTGCCATCATGCCCAATGCCCAATGCCTGATGCGGGTGACGGCGCTGCAGAGAGCTCTGCTCAGCCCCGTCAGACCGTGCTCACTGATGGGAGCATCGGGTCTCTTTAACAAGCCTCCTCTGAGCTGCAGTGAACTGAAAGGCTGCAGAGGCTTATGACTTGGCCAGGGGTTGATAGCGCTTTTTTGGTGAACGCTACAAGCACATTTCTGATGCCTAAGTCAGGAGCGGCCCATAACTCAGTTTTCGGGTGCATTGCAAACCATGGAGATGCTAGAGTCCTTCAACAAAATGGTGGCTGAAACTTTCTAAAATGGGTGAAGTCGTTTGTCTTTTCCTGCACGCTGTGCTGGGGAAGCAGTGCACCATTTCTGCAGTGTTTTCCCAGGATGTTTTGCTAACACTTTTCCAAAAGCATTCACCCTGGGGCAAGCACTCTACAGGGGATTTTTCAAGTCAGAAAGATTGGCAAAGTTATGAGAAACTAAAAATGGAGTCTTAAAAGGACACATTTCAGGCAGCTTTCACCATAACTGCCACTACTTAGAAGGCATGGACTTACACAGTACGTGCAATTTTTGAGGCACCGCAACCAGTTTTTCAACAGTAAATTTTTCCCCTGCCTTAAAATCAAAACTCAATGCAACCTTAACTCTGGAGCTAACATATTACCTCCACAATGAAATTTTGTAGTATCTTTAACACCAGTCATTCATATGACTTCTGCCATTATTTGTGGCCTGAAAGATATCGGGAGGAGGGGGAGGAATTCTTACTGACTTGAAAGAGGTTTTTAGAACCAGCGTATTATGGAGTGCAGTCCCCTTTTTCTTAATGGCCCAATTTGGTTCAAAGAATGCTTCAAGGCATTTAAAAATGCTTTAAAAGCAGCAAGTTCTCAACTATGTATGTCAAGTTGCAGCCAAGAGTGAAATTTTATAGCTCATTGAAAAATAAGATCATATTATGGAAAAATCTGACACGCCCTTAATTATTGCAGCCTGAACGACCCCATTCCAATAAAGCAAACTGATAAAACTCAGGAGACACAAAAGACAGGTCTGTAAGAGGAAGCCAGATCAATGCCATGCATGCATCACTGCAGAGCACTGGGGATCTTGACTTTTTAACCAGAATACCTGGCTTGTAGCCTCAGCGGCATCCCTTCTGCATGACTGCATGGAAAACCAGCCCAGGATGCACCTGAAAAAAAAAATAGCATCGTTAAAAAAATCCATTTCTTTTATGCTAGTTGTGACAATCAAAGCCCCCGAGCCCCAGGTACCTGCAACATATAATCTTCATACACTCTTCAGCGTATTGAGCATGTTCAGTTTCTCCGTGAGGGGAAGAAGCTGTAACACATTCATTTCAGACATATAGGGCAAAAGGGGGCAGAAGGGAAACGGGACTACAGTATTATTTAGGTACTTCAGTTCTGAAATTTTTGAGTATTAGTTACCTAATTATCCACGAGGATTTGGGTTTGGCTGATTTGCTCACAGCCACGCGAGAGCAGCGACAGAAAAGGCAAACCTTGCTTCAGCAGAGCTGTTGTAAAGATGAAGTGTGGTGTTTAAATTCTCTGCAACTGAGGGTCACATTAATCTCCTTATTCAATATTCCCCTTTTCCCTTTCTCTTAGAGGGACAGTATAAAGGTGCTTGTAAAAGCTACATCTTTATGCCATTCGGCAGTTTAGGCAGCTTAGCCAGTGTTCTCTAT
>NW_009258948.1:0-613 GCF_000687185.1 Egretta garzetta
ACTGCAGCTGGCAGCAGCACTGGAGCTTTGCTGCTGCTGTTGGCGCGGGAGCTGGGCAGGTAACAGCTCCGCTTCTTGGAGCGCGGTGCGTCCCCCCTTGAGCTCAGCCTCTGAGCACCGTCCCAGCCTCCGGCTGGATGAGGCTCTGCAGCTTGGGGTCCTGCCCCGCTGCTGCGCCCGGGCTCTGCTCCTGTCTCACCCTGCTCCCCACGAGGTGCGGTGACGGACCCTCCGCTCGGTGCGGCAATGGACCCTCTGCTCGGTGTGGTGACAGACCCTCTGCCTGGTGCAGCGACAGACCTGCTGCTCGGTGCGGCGACAGACCCTCTGCTCGGTGCAGCGATGGACCCTCTGTTCGGTGTGGTGACAGACCCTCTGTCCGGTGCGGTGACAGACCTGCTGCTCAGTGTGGCGACGGACCCTCTGCTCGGTGCGGTGATGGATCCTCTGCTCGGTGCGAGCTGGGTCGCATGCGCCCAAGCGGACTCTGCGTGGCGGGGGGGGGCTCAAAAGCAGCCCCCCCACTGGCATTCGCTGCCCTCAACTTGGCCGCTGCAGCTCTGGCCGCCGCGCCGCAGGCTGGGCTGTCGCTGAATTTTCTCCCCCCCTCCTC
>NW_009258948.1:2159-2593 GCF_000687185.1 Egretta garzetta
AAATGTCAAGGGCGCCTCTGGCAGCTGTCAGTGATGCCGGCTGTGGACCCCGAGCGTCCGTCCTTGTTCTGCTCCCGGGCACGGCGAGGTCTCACCTCCGCACTTCTCTCCTTTCCCACGTACAGCATCGCCCCCCCGGGCAGCGCCGCCCTGTTCTTTATCGATGGCGGTGGCGAAGACTCCCCAAGCTGAAGTACCTTTCCTTCCTGCGCTGGCCGAGGCTGAGCTGCTGCTGCGGGCCCCCGTGGCGCCCAGGACCTCGGCCGCTTTCGGTGCTGGGGTGAGGGATGCTCCTTTCGGTGCTGGGGGGAGGGACGCTCCTTTTGGAGCCGGGGTGAGGGACGCTCCTTTCAGTGCCTGCCTTGCCCAGGTGCTTCTCGTCCGTTTGTCCTCTGCTGCCAAGCCAGTGGCTGGGGGCCCTGGCGGCCGCCAGG
>NW_009258948.1:3166-3726 GCF_000687185.1 Egretta garzetta
GCGGCGGGGGGGACGTGCCTGGGGCTGGGCGGTGGCATGGGCTCGGGCGCTTTGCTGCCGCGAGTTGCTCCGTCCGTGGAGGCGGGGAGCATCCTCCGCCAGCGCAGAGCCCCTGTCCAGTGGCAAAGCGCGCGGCCCCGCGTTAAGGACGGGCTGTGGATGGGGAGAGGAACTTCAAAAGCGTCACCCAGGTGGGGCTGAGCCGCGGTGGAGGGGGGCAAAGCAAACCCAAGCCAGATTTCGGGTGTTCTGGACGTGTGTGCCCCGAGGAGGGAGGCGGGGAGGCCTTTCCATGCACACTGCGGGCGCTGGGAGGAATGGGGTCTGTGCAATCAATAAAAATGATTAAAAAGCCCCTGGCAATGACGGCAGTGCGTTGGTGTGACCGCCTGGGCTGAGCCGGGAGCCAGCTGAGCTCAGCCTGGGAAACCGAGCAGCTGGGGCCGCGGCGCGGGGGGCAGAGAGCGGGGACCGTGCCCAGCCCGACCTGTCCTCGCCCGCTCGCCGCCAGGCTCGCTCCTGTCATCCCCGCCCCTGGGGGGCAAGGGGCGCAGGCGCGG
>NW_009258948.1:4787-5902 GCF_000687185.1 Egretta garzetta
GGGCTGCCTGGGGGCGCAGGGGCCACTCCGCCTGCTGCTCCTCCCGCCGACCTCCTCCGCTCCCGGGTTCCATCCTTGCCACTGGGCCCCCGTTCAGCACCGCAGCCCCAGCAATGCTGGATGCTGCATCCCCCCCCAGGGAAGGCTCCTGCCCACCGAAGCCTCCCGGCGCCCACGCTGGTGTGGGACGGGATGCAGCACGCAGCTGGGGGGCTGCCCTGGGTGTCTTCTGGGGACACCCGGCCGCTCAGTCCAGGGTGGCTGTGGCCCTGGAAGCGGGGAGGCTGTGGCCATGGGGAGCTGGAATCCGGCTGGTGGCGGGCAGCCTCCCGGGCAGGGAGGAGCCGGAGACCCTCAGCGAAGCCCCGCGTTTGCAGCGCGGCGGCAGCACATCCCTCCCTTTGCGGCGTGGGTCCCGCTCCGTGCTCGGACACGGTGGCTCGGTGCTGGTGGAGCGGGCAGCGCGGATGGGACGTGGTTGCTGGTGGCAGGAGGGGTTGCTGCCCGCTCTGGAGGGGACCCGGCTTCTGTCTCGGATGGCTCAGCATTATTCAAATCCCTTCCTAAAATGAGATGGGAGGGGAATCGAAACGATGCCTTTTGAAACACCCAGTGTACAAGGGGGGAGACAAAGGAATTTTTTTCTAATTCTTTGCATGGCTCCCATGGAAAATTCCAATGACAGCTGTGGGTGTCACGATCCACCGTCTCAGAGCTATTGCCCCCCCCAGATCCTGGATCCTCCTGCAAGCCCAGGGCCTCCCTCTCCAGCTCCTTTCTTGCCCCAAAAGCCACGGGGAGGCATTCCCGGCTCGGAGGGCAGAGGGAGACGTGGCCCAGGGGAAGGGGCCCTGGAGGGATGGGGCTGGGGGAGCTGGGATCAGCGTCCCCCGCTGCGGCAGGGCGCTGCTCGAGTGCCGTCTCCCCTGACTCTACTGCGCGTCAGACCAGGGCCGACGGAGAGGACGCATTCATTTCCCGCATGGAAGATCCTCCCAAAACCAAGGGGATTTTCAAGGCGAAACTTGTGTTTCGCATTGCCGTGGGTCCATGGAGCGCGTTGGAGCATGGGCAGTGGCCGGCTCTGCCTGCTCCCCCGTGTACCGGCGTTTTGC
>NW_009258948.1:6454-11012 GCF_000687185.1 Egretta garzetta
GGGGGGTCCCCGGCAGGGACACTGCTCTCCACCTACCGCCCACCGCCCGGCGGTGTTTGCCTGCGCACCCTCGTCCGGGGCAGAGCCAGGGCGCGTGCAAAGCGGTGCCCAGATCTTTATTCCCCGCAGACCCCTGCCCGCCCCTGCCCCTCGGTGTGCCGCATTCGCGCTCGGTGTTTGTACTCTGCTTCTGCCTCATTTGGGCCAAAAAAACGGTGTCTGATGCCCCACAGGGCTAATGAGCCGGGCATCCTTGCCAGCCAGCCCTCCCTTCCACCCCGCAGGGAGAAACGGGACCTCGTGGGGACACCAGCCAGAGGTGGGGACGGAGGCGCCCGCAGGAAAAAAATGGGGCCCTCGGAGCCCTGCGTGCCCCCCGGCCATGGCTGTGCATGCCCACCCAGAGGGCACCTGCGGGGACAGGGGAGGACAGAAGCGCCCCGGGTGAGTCCTGCACTCTGCCGCTGGGAGCGTGGTGTGTGGGGAACGTCTTTGGAGAGCACGGTGCCAGGCGGGGGGCCGAAGCTCATCCCGAAGGAAGGGGCTCCCTGGGATGCAGGGGACGAGCTGGGCTCTTCTCTTTGCTGGTGCCTGCCCTTACTTGTAGGGGTTTGGGCAGGAAGAAAACATTCTTAACCTGTAGCTTTAATATTTTTGCAGGGTCCTCCCGAGACGTGTTATCCCTGGCTAGCAGCAGGGAGGGAGGCAGCTTTTTGGGGGGAAGGCACCTGAATTTTCAACTTCCCCTTTAATTAGTGTGTGGCTAAAGAGTACCCCTCCTCCTCTTACAAATACCCGCTCATGTAAAGTCTGTGAAATCTGAATTCCTCCCCATTTCTAGCAGCGGGGGTGGGGACCAGCTCTTCCTTGGGCTGAAAGGCTTCGGGCCAGCTCTGTTCCGTAGAAAACCACAGTGAGGGCAATGGAAAGGAAATTAAAACCCATACGCTGATAAGATGAATTTCCCACGTGGGTTGGAAAGATCTCCAGCACCTGCAGGTACCGGGACGCCCGGCCCTGTCTGATGCATTGTCAGACCGCCCAGTAGAAGATGGGTGGGCTTTCTGGCACACAAGCCCTCCTCCAGGTTTATCTTGGGTGCTACAAACACTGAGACATCAGGAGTGTGGGGCTGTTCCTACAGGAACTGAGTTTCCTCGTGATGCCCTCAGACGCCTCGCACGGTGGCCCATCATGCGGCAGAAAACCCTGGGTCAACCTCTGCAGGGGATGGGGATGGATGAGCGGGCATGTCCCAGGGTGAGTGGGCACATCCCGGAATGAGCGGGCACGTCCCGGGCTGAGTGGGCATGTCCCAGGATGAGCAGGAACATCCCTGGATGAATGGGCACATCCCGGGGTGAGTGGGCACATCCTGGGATGAGTGGGCACGTCCCGTCCTCCTCCCCAGCTTCCCCCACCGAGGGCTCGGTCTGCCGCCGGACTGCCCCACGGGGCAGAAGCACAAGCCCTGCCTGGGCAAGGCTTATCCTCCCCCCACCCTGGCTCCATAGAATCATGGAATTGTTTAGGTTGGAAAAGACCTTTTGGATCATCAAGCCCAACCATTACCCTAAATTCCCTGGATTCCCTGGGGAATTCTTGTCCCCGTTTGCAGGCTCCCTGCCCTTCACTCTGCAGGTCTTCTCCTGCCCGACCCTGCTGCAACAGCAAGGACGTCCCAAGCCCCGACGAGGTGCCGGGGTCCATCCCCTCAGACTGGCATCGACTCCCCAGGGGCACGGGCAGCTCCCAGAGCCCGGGTTTTCGTGTGTCCTCCCTGGCCGTCCTGGCGGGCGCTGCAGGGACCTGACCTCTCTCTGGCAGCAGATGTTAAACTGGGAATTATTGCAGCATTTCAGAAGCAAATCCACCTTCATGAGCAAACACTGATGGGGACTTGGGCAGGGCCCAGTGTGGTTGCTGTTATTAGTGGCACCAGCGGCATCCAAAAACTCGCTGGGTGTTTTCCAGGCGGGTAAAATCTGGAGCTCTGGCAGCGAGGGCTCAGCAGGCGGAGAGCAGGGCAGTTTGGCGGAGGAGGACGACCCCTCCGAGTGGGGCATCTCTTCTCCGTATGCCTGCCTTGGTTGCGCGTTGTTTCTGGACCTGAGGTGCTATGAGAAATGGGTGCATGGTGAGCATCTCACTGCGGGCCAGGCGGTACAGAATTCATATCCTTTGCTCCATCAAAAACCCCACAATCCCTTCCAATCACTTTCATTTGGTCCTGGGGTGAAAACCAATCATTAATTCATATGGCGCTGTGCACCCAGACCCTTTTTGCTGCTGCATTGATGGACCTTCAACATGTTGGTTGCAGGCAGATCCATCCCATCACAAGCTTTTACTTCACTTTTTGCGCCCTTCGAACAGACAGAGCTGTTATTTCAGGTTTTTTTTTGCCAGCATCAGGTACTTTAAAAATTACTTTGCAATGCTGGTGTATTATAGATCATGCACCGGCGGTGCTTCTGTTTTTCCAGCTGATGCCCGTTCAGGCGAGCAGCTCAGCCCGCACTGGAACCTCTGTGGCCCTCTCCGTTTTGCAGCACCGTCGGGGCAGCTTTGGGGTGGTGGCCGCTTGAGGCTTCATTATCTGCGGATCATTGACCATGAGCTGGATGGAGTCAGGCAGATGGGGGAACTCCTCCCGCCGAGGCACACGGCAGCGCCAGCAAAATTCGGAGGTTGTTTTGGGAGGTTTCAGGGGTATAACGAGGCACTTCTCACCCTGGAGGGGATGAAACACTCCTGGACGTCAGAGATGCTCCCCTGGGGCTGTGCCCATCGCCCTCCCAGGCCCTCGCTGCCGCCGGGGGATGCAGCGGGCAGGAGATGCCCCCCCCAGGCAGGGACGGGGTGAGAACACTTGCAATGCAAATGATGGAAAAGCAGGAAATATCTTGACTCACCTGGGAGCGCTAACTGCTGTTAATCTTTAATGCGTTAGCAATTTAAGGTTCCACAAGTGGCGGGGCTGATGTTCCTTCGGGGATTGAGAAGGGGGAAGCGTTGATACCAGCAGCCCTCGGCAGCACGGGCAGGGGCTTGCGCTGCCCTGCAGCTCCGCGCTGGTCAGGGCTGAGGTTCCTCGTCCCGCTTTGGGGCTGGCCCGGGTGAGTCCTATCTGATGTTAAACGCTGGGGCTCGGGTCGCTGCTTGCTTGCCGGAGATGGGTGGAAGGACGTGAAGCTGCGGGGGAGAGCAATGTATTTTGGTGCCACCGAGAAGCGGAGGGGTAGCGGCTCGCCGAGCTGCTTCGTGGACCCTGTGCAGTCAGGCCCTGGCTGGCACCGGTGCCCAGGGTGATTTAATGTGCAGGCACAGACCCAGCCCAGCGTTACTTCTGCTGAGTTACGGGGTTTTAGAAGCGGGAGAGGCGACGGGGTAGATGCTCGCGATGAGCTGAAGAGCTTTTCGACACTGACCGGTGTTTTCAGTGGGCTGTCAGTTCACAGAGGGCGAGAACCCTTCCTCATGGAAAGGCTCGGGAGTGCAAACACGTCCTGCGCGCCGATACCTGCAGCACAAATAACCAGGCTGCAGGCAGCTCTGAAGAACGGAGGTTCAGCTTTGGTACAAATCATGTCCCTGCTCCCCAGCCCTGGCCTTGGCTTTTCCTAGCGTACGGTACGCAGCAGTGGGGGTGCAGACAGGGGCGAGACGGGGCAAGCACATAAACCCGGCATCCCTGCGTTGGTCCTTCTCCTCCCAGCCCTTCTCCACAGAGGACTCTGCAGCTTTGGCTTGTTGGCATTATTCAAATTTGCCAAAATACCCTCAGGCTGATCAGCCCTTCATGGGACTGTGCTCCGAGTTCAGGCTGCCCTGGTACCTTGGGAACGGGGAAACTGCGGGGGGGTGAGCTCGGGGGCTGGGAAGGTCCCGTGTTGGGGAGCATCAGTGCAGAAATCTGCACCCGGGGTATCTCTCCAGAGCATCACCATGGCATGGCTGCCCTGAGAGCACTTAATCACAGAATCACAGAACGTTTTGGGTTGGAAGGGACATTTAGGGTCACCCAGCCCAACACCCTGCAGGAGCAGGGACACCTTGAACCACATCAGGTTGCTCACAGCCCCGGCCAACCTGGCCTGGAATGGTCCCAGGGATGGGGCCTCCACCCCCTCTCTGGGCAACCCCTGCCAGGGTTTTACCACCCTCAGTGTAAAGAATTTCTTACTTAGATCCAGTCCAAACCTACCATGCTTCAGTTTAAAACCATCCCCCCTTGTCCTGTCACAGCCGGCCCTGCTAAAAAGATTTCACTTCACAGAACAACAGAATCACAGAATCCCAGGCTGGAAGGGACCTCCAGGATCATCTGGTCCAACCTTTCTAGGCAAGAGCCCAGTCCAGACAAGATGGCCCAGCACCCCGTCCAGCTGAGGCCTGACAGTGCCCAATGTGGCGGAGTCAACCCCTCCCCTGGGGAGATTATTCCCATGGGTGACTCTTCTCATGGGGAAAAATTTCCTTCTCATGTCCAGTGGGAATCTCCTCAGGATCAACTTGTGTCCATTCCCCCTTGTCCTCTCCATGGGACTCCTTGTGA
>NW_009258948.1:11244-16593 GCF_000687185.1 Egretta garzetta
CCCACAGAGCCTCCCCAGCCAGGGGGATCTCAGCCCGTGCTGCACTCCTGGACTCTGTTTCCCAGGTGCAAGACCTTACACTTCTCCATGAACTTGTTGCCTTGCATTTGGGGCCAGCACTTCTTTGTCCAAAGATCATGCAGTGCAGCCCACCACGTCTTTGCCCCCTTTGCAAAGGAGAGGCGAAGGCATGGGCGAGCATCTTCCCTGGACCTGCCAGGTCAGAGAGTTGCTCCAGGGCATTCAGCCAGCCTGAGCATGGGCTGAAAGTCCAGCCTAGCTCTCCCCTTTCCCCCTTGGTCTGTGCCAGTGTTTGGGTCTCTCAGACCCCTGTGGGATGGGGAAGAGGCACAAACCCCACTTTGCAGAGTTCGCAAATGGGAGAACGTGTTTATACATCTGGAAATGCAGGGAGTAACACGTCCAGCAGAAGTTTCGGGGATGGCCACAACCTTCAGAGGTGGTGGTTGAACGACGGCCGCCTCCAAGGCACTTACCAGCGTTGGTACTGGTACAGTTTTTATTCCTATCTCAACGGTTTGTGCAAGAAGCTCTCGGAAGTGAACTGATCACTGGTCTGGGCAGAGCAGGACTTTATTATTTCATCTCCCTGAAGAAGCAGGCAGTCCTGGCAAAGACAGGCGGCTGCAGGGCACAGGGCCCACCGACAGTGACAGGGCAAGTGATGGTGACTTTTACCGGCCTTTCAGTGACTGTGGGTAAAGAGGAGGTAGAAGCGACCTGGCCTGTTCTGCAGCGCAAAGGGAGGGCAGAGATGTTTTTCTTACAGACGCAGCCTGTAGGGCTGGTAGGAAAGGACAAATCGGTTCCTTTGCGCAGCAAAGCACAGCGAGCCGAGCCCTTGGCCATCAGAACGGCTCAGGTGGGAGGGCAGTGGCAAAGGGGATGCTGAATGTGCCGGTTTGCACACATCTGTAGGTGGTCATGGCTAACACCGGGCTCACCGGGTGGTATTTATTTTATTTATCCCTTCTCTTTCTTGCACAGAGCGGAGTCAGGCTGACACTGGGCTCTGGAGCACCATGTATGAGCTCAATGAAAGCAGCTTTGATCCCATCACCTTCGTCCTCACGGGCATCCCAGGCATGGAGGAGTCCCACGTCTGGATCTCTGTCCCCTTCTGCCTGATGTACATCACTGCAGTGTTTGGCAACTCTGTCCTCCTCTTTGTCATCATTGTGGAAAGGAGCCTTCATGAGCCCATGTACCTCTTCCTCGCTATGCTGGCTGTCGCTGACCTCATGCTTTCCACCACCACAGTGCCCAAAATGCTGGCGATCTTCTGGTTCAGTGCCAGGGAAATTTCCTTTGACGCCTGCATTACACAGATGTTCTTTACCCATTTCAGCTTCATTGTGGAATCATCTGTCCTGCTGGCGATGGCGTTCGACCGCTACGTGGCGGTCTGCGACCCGCTGCGGTACTCCTCAACCTTAACCCCCTCGGTGATCGGGAAAATAGCTGTGACTGCTGTCGTCCGGGGGTTCTGCATCATGTTCCCACCCATCTTCCTCCTCAAGCGGCTGCCCTACTGCGGGCACAACGTCATGCCCCACACCTACTGCGAGCACATGGGCATCGCCCGCCTGGCCTGCGCCGACATCAAAGCCAACGTCTGGTACGGGCTGACAACTGCTCTTCTCTCCTCCGGCCTGGATGTCGTGCTCATCGCTGTCTCTTACGCTCTCATCCTCAGGGCGGTCTTTCGGCTCCCGTCCCCAGAGGCCCGTCTCAAGACCCTGAGCACCTGCGGCTCCCACATCTGTGTGATCCTCATGTTCTACGTGCCGGCCTTCTTCTCCTTCCTCACGCATCGTTTTGGCCACCACATTCCAAGTCACGTTCACATCCTCCTGGCCAACCTCTATGTCGTGGTCCCGCCGATGCTCAACCCCATCGTGTACGGGGGGAGGACAAGGCAGATCCGGGAGCGTGTCGTCCGCCTCTTCTGCCCCGCGGGGGACTGCCCCTGCCCCGGCTGGGGGGGCCGGTGCTGAGCACTGCCGGAGGGCAGGGGGGTGCGGGACAGGATCTGGAAAGCAGCAGCAAGCGCTGCGGCACTTCTCGCCCTGGAGGAACAGGTTTGCTCAAGAGGTTCAAGAGAAGCGGAGGGTGGTGGGATTTCTGGAAATGTGGACTTGGGTCATCAGCCCCTTCATTGCTACCGGTTTCTCCTAGAGACGCTTCCCCCGGGTGGTCCATCTAGCAGAGGCTGGGCAGAGTTCAGCTTAGGAGCGCCACAGCTCTTACCTCTGCTGATTTACTATCTCCTGCTGCTACTGGTTTTGTTCGCCGTCCTATGGCTTTGTTTCTGTTTGTTCCTTCTCCTGGTATCCCAGTGCCTAGACCATGAACACTGTGTGGGTCTTCAGGCTGGCGTCCGGGGCATGACCACGGCTGGATGGGCAGAGTGCTGTCTGCCATGGCACAGATGATGGTCTGTCCTCCTGTCTTCACGGCTGTGGCTTGTGTTGCTGAGGGACCCTGGCACCTCTCGCTGCTGGAGGTGTTCACACGCTGAAGAGCCCGGTGAGCTCGGGAAAGGCTTTGTTGGCCAGCGTTTAAGGGAAACCTATCCCTTAATCCATGATGCCCAAAACTGAATTCAAGCCTCTAGAGTGGAGCGCAAAGGGACGACAACCTCCTAGGTCCTGCGCATCCCATGGGGAGGGTTTCTGTCACTGCAGGAGCAGTGCTGAGCGGGGCTGAGCGTCAAGTGTGTTGCACTGCAAGGGCCTTTCCTGCCCATAGGGCTGGCTGATTCCCCACCGCTTCCTTGCTGCACACTTGATTTAACCTTCAACACCAAGGAGCACCAGCACCAAGCACACAGCTTTGTTGGACTTTTCTTGTTCCTCTTGGTGGCATAGGCACTTGTCGCACCGGTAACACCTTGTTCTACCCGGAGCCAGCGGCAATCTGCTCCAAGCAGCGGTGAAAAGCAGTGCAAGCCTGAAGAATGAGCACTAGGTATTTCGGGGGGAGCAGCAAGGACAGTCCTGTGCATCGCTCGGAGTCTAACTCCATCATCGGCCTGGCCAGCAAGGACCCCTTTCCCTCACCCGCCCCCTCCTCAGGGTGGGCAGCAGCGTGGGCGGTTGGGGTAACCCTTCTGCCCCTCTGCCCCTGTGCGTCTTGTGAGAGGAAGGTCGGGAAGGGGGGGGTCTTGAGCACCGGCGCTGCTGAGCATCCCAGGAGCACAAAAAGACCCACGGGGAGAAGGGAGCGGAGGGAGCTCTGGAGACCTTGGGGGGATCTCGGCAGAATTCCAGGTCTCTGCTGGAAGGTCAGGGTTCTCTGCGCTGCTTTTGAGGTGGGTTTTTGTTGCACCATTTTAATATGGAGGGACATGGAGACACTGACACTGGCAGCCACTGTCCTGGCAGGAATGTTCTGGCTCCTGCAGCCTGGGGTGGGCTGTTCCCACACCACTGGAGCTTCCCAGTCCCGTGGTAGAGTCACAGCAGCGCTCCCACCTGCCTGGCTCTCATCGCCGAAGCACAAAGGTCCTTTTGCCCGGTGCTTTGCGTAGCACCGATGCGGTGGGCAGCGCATGGGACTGGTCTCCTCCTCCTGACAGCAGAGCCCCAGTGGCCGCGCTGGTTCAGCTGTTAAATGCCATGGCTTCTGTGAGCCGTCGCAAAACTGCAGCGCAGCCCCGGGAGCAGCCGAGCCTGCTCCCTGCGCAGCCCTGCCCTGGCCAAGGCGCAGGGTTTAAGGGCCCCCCTGCTGCCCCTCCAGTGGCTCCAGCAACTCCCGTGGCTCCCAGGGAGCACTGAGCCACCAGCATCCTCCAGCGCTGCGGCAGCGGTTCCGTTTCCACCATGGGAAGGAGCTCCGGGATGAAGAAGAGGAGGGAACGCACCAGAGCCCAGCGGCTTTTCCTTTGTGCTTTCCCTCACCTTTTGCTCCACTTCTCTTTTACACCCCACCCCCCCGAAGGCACGGGGGTCTGGGCACTTTTTGGTCCCCCCCGAACTTGGGGGCCTCCTTGGGTCTGGCCAGTAGAACCGTTCCTCACCCAGGCTTTTGCTTGCAGCAAATGGAGCCCTTTGGGGGCTTGGGCTCTGCAGTCCAGCTCTCACAGCAACGTCAGGAGCCGGGATGCTCTGACCCCATGTCAGCCCTGAGACGCGATGAAAGCTTTGGTGTGGTCGTGCCAAGCGTCACAGCACGCAGAAGGTCATCCAGCCATTTCTGCATTTTTTTTTTCCTAGACCAAGAGCATGGAGATCTCTTGCCAAGCCCACAGCCTGTGCTGCAAAGCCATTTCTGACGTGCCCGTGGTTGGGAAGCCACCTCGAAGGCGCCTGGAGCTTGGAGGTGCCTCCTTTGGGGGGGCTGGTGGCCCCGGGGAACGTCTCTCCTAGCTCTGGGCTCCATGAAGTGTCGTGCCCTGCGTCAGGGCTGGTCACCAGCCGGTCGCTGAGCGCTCCGGTCGGGGCTGATCAAGCCCAAAGTCCCTGACCAGGAGCAGGAGCAATGAGGGCGCTCTGGGACCAGGCTCACTCGCAGCTGAATGGTGCAGGAGACAGCATCGATACCGCAACCAAACCCCTGCTCTGCTCCAGTCATCCCAGTGACGCTGCTACAGCTTCAAAAGAAACAGGAAAGAAAGATTCACGATTTCAGACCAAAAAACCTCAGAAGTTCTTAAAGTCTTTCAACATGTTTCTTTTTTCTTTGTTTTTTTTTTTTTTTTTTTTTTCTCATTTCATCAAAGGTGGGTGCCCTGTGACAGGCACAGGGGAAATGAAAGTCTGTTCGTTAAAAGCTGTTTGCTTAACAGTGCAGATAACAGAGCTGCTTACAAAAGCCACTCATATCGCCGGATTTTTTCAATGTCCTCAAAACATCGGTGTTTGTGCTGGCTTTCTTCGTGAAAGAAAGGGTATTGACACAGGGCGGCCCCCGTGGCTGCTGATGGGAGACGGAGCTGTGTCAGGAGAGCGAGTCGTGACAGGCAGCCCATGAATACATTGGGCTGAAATCGATGCTTTATGGTTGTTAGGGCATGGAGGAGCTGGAGTCGCTGCACAGGGGCTGCCAAGGGGGTTACAGCAGATTTGGAGGTAGGGGCACAACGTGAGACAGCTCAGGGCTGCGAGAGAGGTTTGCCTCTTCGGACGGTCTCTTCCAGCCCTGCCTTCCTGCCTGAAGACAAAGCCTGTTAGCAACGCAACCCTCACAGCATCCCAGAATCCCAGCCCGGCAGGGGCTGGCAGGGCCCTCCGGAGCTCACCCAGTGCCCCCCCCCTGCCCAAGCAGGCTCACCCAGAGCAGGGGGCACAGGACAGCATCCAGGCGGGGGTTGAATATCTCCAGAGA
>NW_009258948.1:16707-25420 GCF_000687185.1 Egretta garzetta
GTGACCCCCACCCTTGAGATATTTGTAGGTGTTGATGAGATCCCCTCTCAGCCTTCTCTTCTCCAGGCTGAACAAGCCCAGCTCCCTCAGCCTTTCCTCGTTGGGGAGATGCTCCAGTCCCCCCGTCATCCTTGTTGCTCTCCTCTGGACTCTCTCCAGGAGTTCCTCATCCTTCTTGAACTGGGGAGGCCAGAACTGGACCCAGTGCCCCAGGTGGGGTCTCACTGGGGCAGAGCAGAGGGGGAGGAGAACCTCCCTCGCCCTGCTGGCCACGCTGCTCTTGATGCACCCCAGGATGCCGTTTGCCTTCTTGGCAATGCCGCCCTCTGCAGAAGAGTTTACTCCTGGAAGCCTTTTGGCCAGCTCTAACAGCAGCTGCGCTGCGTCCTGAATCTGTTGATATTAAAGAACAATATTGCGTACTGGTGCCTCTGCCACCTGCTTCAACTCACACGCTTATTTCTGCCACTCACTGCTTCCCCTCTTGGACCTCTCCTTGGGGATGACCTTAGGCACGTGCTCAGCTCCGAGCACAACCGCAGAGCCGCTAGAATGAGTGCATCTGCCCAGAGGTGGCCCGAGTCTGAGCGCAGTCCCAAGAAGGGACCCTTTAATAAGTCCCCGGGAGTCTTGCGCCATCATCATCATCGGCGTGGAGCTAGCGGGAGGTGGGATGTCCCCAGCTGGGTGCTGCAGAAATGCAAACCAAAAGACCTGCTCCCAGTTTGCTTCCAAACCAAGCATAAATGCTGGAAAACAGGTAGGGATTGGCAATAACGGGGCAGTGCTGGCTGCCTGCGGCGCCACTGCGCTCCCCCCCTGGCACCTCGCTCCGGGCGGCGTTGCTCCAGCGGGTGGTCCCAGCACCCAGGGGATCCTCGCTCAGGAGCGATGCATTCCCGCAGCCACCCATGTTTTCACCTGCAGTTTAGCAGGCAGCTTGGTTGGGGTGGGCTCTGTGCCACCCTACCGGAGGAGCGCGCCTCACCCGTCCTTCTGCTCTGCTGGGTTCCCAGGGACAGCGTTACGCAGCCCAGGAGGCTGCCTGAGGCTCACAGCCCTCCCGCTGCTCTGCTCCTTGGGCGGACGTGGCGGCCAGGCCGGGGCGCAGGCTGCAGCGGCAAAAGTCCCCGAGTCAATGAATCACTAGCTCAGCAGTTAATGCCCAGAGGGGCGTGCATAATGGGGTGTTAGCCGGCTGATCGGGAGGATTTATATTTCTAACGTCGTTAAATGTTAGCTTAGTAACTCGCGCAAGGCGTGGGACTGGACCTGCTGCGCTTAGTATTTAATTTCCCACTCTTGAGAGGCCCATGTTTTTAGCTCAGCTGATGCGTCAGGCTATTTGCAGGCTTGTTTGGCCTGCAGGGACCCTTTCCTGGGGAGGAGGAAGAGGGTTTGACTGCAGTTTTTTCATGGCATCCACGCAGTGCCTGCAAAAAGCAAATGAAACCTCAAAAACGTTGGGAGATGCGTTGAAGCCAGTGGGGCCACGGCAAGAAACGCTCCCCCATCCCCAGGGAACGCGTGGCCAGGCTTTTCACCACGGCTCCCACCGCCAGCAAAGCCCTGGCTGCTCCCGGCTCAGGTGCCGCGCTGCCGTTCAGTTTTATTGCTGTCTACGAACAACGGTGCTTTATTAATTGTTCTGCATCTGCAGAGCTCAGTGGGTAACAAATGAGAGTAGCAAAGCTTAATGATTTTACTTCACCTCACCTCCATCACCATAATGTCTTAGCAATCGTTAGTTAATTCATAAAACCCCCACTGCTCCGGCGGGCAGATGATAAATAGCACATCCTTGTAAGCTGTCCTGCCTAAAATTGGGTGGAACTCAGCATCCAGGGCAGTGTTACTGGCTGGCTGGTTTGCTCTCGTGTGTTAGAGGTCCCTGCTGGTTCCCAACGGTCCCCGAGAGCTCGCCCGAAGGGTGGCGGCGGTCGGGAAGCTGCTGATCGTGGTTCCCCTGGCCCCCCCGCACCGTCTGCTCGGGGTCTCTGCAGGCTGCTAGGGGAGGAACAGTGGTCCGGTAACCCCATTGCTCCATCCTAAAACCAGAAATATCCTGCTCCATCCTAAAACCAGGACAAAATCAGCTAAAAAGCTTATTGCAGGGATATCTGCTGGTGTCTGTCTCAGACCTCCCGAATCCCCCTCCAAAGCTAAAAGGGGACCTGGTCCCAAAGCACTTGGGCCGAGGGTAGAACTCACACCGGAGGGACAGGTCCCCGCGTGCCCCGGGCTGGCTCACGAGCGGCCCTGGGAACCCCGCTGGGATCCGGGACCAGGCCATGAACTTTGCAGAAGTTCCTGTGGTGATGAGTGTGGGGGAGTGAGGAAGCGCTGGGGCCGCTCCGGGGACAGCCCGGAGGTCTGCAGGGGTTGCGCAGTCCCCACCCAATTAGCGCAGTCGTAGGAAATAACACCCAGGGAAAATGAACTGGTGATGTCCCCGGTGCTCTTCGCCGCCTGTGTCGGGGTGTGAGCACCCCCACCCGTGCCCGGCGGTGCCCCAGGGCACTCTCTGGGTGCCGAATAAACGCCCAGGCTCTGTCCGAGATGGATCCCGCTGCTGGCGCAGGAGGTGGGCGAGTTGGCTGGGTCATGGCCCCATTGGTTCAGCTGGGTTTGGTGAGGTAGAGATGGACCGGGGGGATGCAGGGGTCCATGCAGCACTGACTGTGTGGAATGCAAGCAGTTCCTGGCAGCGGTTCTGGCTGCTTTATGCCGGGCTCCCGGCGTGAGCGTGGCGGGAGGACGCCGGGCAATGTGTTCCCCAGGGGGACGGGCGCCGCCCGCTCCTCCTGATCTGTTCTAGGCACAGCGTGGGTGTGCAGGGGTTTCACATGGCGTGAGTTTGGGCTTGAGTTCTTCTAACACCGTGCCTCTGAGCACTCCAGGTGGGAGCTCGGGCAGAAGTTTGCCTGCGACTTTTCAGTATTCTCTAAAACAGCAGTCCCCAGTGCCGGGGGGTTCAGAGGGTTTCGTTATTTATTTTGCATGGGCTCAACGGCATCTGGCAATCTAGAAGCAGCTCCGAGCCCCGGTTCATG
This sequence comes from Egretta garzetta, assembly GCF_000687185.1. Lineage (NCBI taxonomy): Eukaryota > Metazoa > Chordata > Aves > Pelecaniformes > Ardeidae > Egretta > Egretta garzetta. Next base: position 19,761 of record NW_009258948.1, read on the forward strand.
CTGCATGGACATAGTGCGTAAGGTGGCAGCTCCTGGCACCCGGCTGGTTACGCCCCATGGCACTGTGACCCCTCCTTTAGACCCTGGACATTTTGATAATGCCCTGTGCATTTGTCTCTGTGCGTATCTGACCACAACACTTCTCCAGACACCCAGGTGATCGGATGCTGCTGCCTGGGGTTCTTTTGAAGCAGAGCCTTTGGGATGAAAGGGGCTCTGCCCTGCCTCCCACTCACCTTGCTCTGGGTGGGTGGAGTGAGCTCACGTGGGTACAGACAGACCCTTTGTAGGGCTTGATACCGGCAGGCAAAGTCCCAAGAAGGGCAGGACTGAACCAAGCTCCCCGTGCCCTGATTTCACGGGTAGCTTTTGCCACAGCCGGGTGTCCCAGGGCACGATGGGCGATGCCCGTGCCTCCTTTGCAGCAGGCGTGGGAGAGTAGAGAATTTTCCTTAATGTACTTCCAACCCTGAAGGTTTCTCAAACGCAGCACAGATGGTGGTCATGTCCAAGTATGACAAGCAGGAAAGCATTTAGACAATCACGGTTTCAGGAGTGAACCTCCTGTGTATTTTGCTCTGGTTCCCAGCAGCTGCAGGCAGTTGCAGGCAGAGGACTCCTTGTTTGAGACTCAAACAGCAGAAAGGACAGTACCTGGATGAAATGAAGGGACCTGGATGAGTGGAACCCTGATGGAGCAAACTGCCCAATATTTAACACTTCCAGAGAAAAGGTGGTTCAGAAGTTTAAGTGTCTGTGCCATGAGCAATGCCAACCATGAGTTCAGCTCCCCTTTGTATTCCAGGTGTAGCTTAGCTGCCCCTGGAGTTACACAGCTCTGGCAAGCAAGAAATGATGTGAGATGTTGCATCTGGCCATGCCAGCAGCCAACCTGTCAGGATCCCACCCCATGTTCTTCATCTTGGTGGGGATACCTGGGATGGAGAAGTCTCACACCTGGATCTCCATCCCTGTCTGCATGATGTACTCTGCTGCCCTTCTCGGGAACGTGGTCCTGCTGGTCACCATCATGAAGGACCACAGCCTCCATGAGCCCATGTGCATCTTCCTGTGCATGCTGGCAGTGTGCGACCTGCTGTTGTCCACTGCCACTGTGCCCAAGACCCTCAGCGTTCTCTGGTCTGTCTCCACCAAAATCTCTTTCAGTGGCTGCCTGGTGCAGAAGTTCTCCATCTATTTTGTTTTTGTGGCGGAGTCAGCCATTTTACTGGCAATGGCCTTCGATCGGTACATCGCCATTTGTGACCCCCTGCAATACCCAGCCATCCTGACATGGTCCGTCATGGGGAAAGTTGGCATAGTGGCTTTAATCAGGAGTTTCTGCATCATGTTCCCACCCATCTTCCTCCTCAAGCGGCTGCCCTACTGCGGGCACAACGTCATGCCCCACACCTACTGCGAGCACATCGGCATGGCCCGCCTGGCGTGCGCCGACATCTCCATCAACATCTGGTATGGGGTAGCTTCTGGCTTCCTTTCAGCCGGCTTGGATGCCATCTCCATCACCATCTCCTACGTGCTGATCTTCAGGTGCCTCTGGGGGCTGCTGTCCTGGCGCGCCTCCCCCAAGGCTCTGCACACCTGCGGCTCCCATGTTTTACACGCCATGTTCATCGCCATGTTTTACACGCCAGCCTTCTTCTCCTTTCTAGCACACTGGTTTGGCCAGCATGTTCCTCAGCATGTCCTTGCCTCCTTCGCCAACCTCTACGTCGTGGTGCCGCCCATGCTCAACCCCATCATCTACGGGGTGAGAACAAGGCAGATCCGGGAGCAAGTGGCTCACTTGCTCAGGCTGGGGGGCTGGGGCGGCCGGGCATAGCTGGGCAGGCGGGAACAGGCAACCGAGCTGGTCTACGGGCAAGAGGGGTGAAACAAAGCTTTAAAAAAGAGGGAAATGAATGAAAGACAGCAGGGACCTGGTAAAGATGGACCAGATGGGAATGTTTTCAAAAGAAGTACGTTCAGCAGACATCAGCATCCAAGCCATAGCTCTGTTGCAGAGAGGCAGGGCAGTTTCCCAGAGGTACAGATGGGAAACAACTCACGGGGACGGTAGGAGCCAGGCACTGGGGACTACCACTGTCCCCATGGTCCTGGGATCCCGGGTACTGCCCCAAACCCACCACTGCCACGTATTTGTACAGCCAAGGCCTTTGTAAGCAAAATACAGTTTCTGACTTCCTGAGGTGCTGTTGAGGATCTTACGAAACAGAAAACATTAAAGTACATATAATATGTGTGCCTGTTAAGGCAGTATGGAGATGTCTCTGCTTGAGCTGGGCATCGTCTCTGTGGGATGGGACCAGGCATGGCTGGGGCAGTGATGGTCCCTGAAGGCACTCAGGGCTGGGAGCACCCGCTGGGTCTCCTCTCTCCTGATGCCCTCTCAGAAGGCTGCAAGGACACCGAGATGGTGGGAACACCACTCCTCTGCCCTGCTCGGCCATTTGCACCAGAGCCGGCTGCCATCTGGGCAGAGGACCCTGAGCTGGGCAGGAGTGTGCATCTGCTGGGGGGAGGAGGGCTCTGCAGAGGGACCTGGCCAGGCTGGAGCCATGGGCCCAGCCCAGTTGGGTGAGGGTCAACAAGGCCAAGGGCCGGGTCCTGCCCTGGGGTCACCACAACCCCACGCAACGCTCCAGGCGTGGGGCAGAGGGGCTGGAAAGCTGCCCGGCGGAAAAGGCCCTGGGGGGGTTGGTCGAGAGGGGGCTGGATAGGAGCCAGCAGGGTGCCCAGGTGGCCAAGAGGGCCAGCAGCATCCTGGCTTGTCTCAGGGCTGGTGTGGCCAGCAGGAGCAGGGCAGGGAGCGTGCCCCTGTGCTGGGCACTGGGGGGGCCGCCCCTCGAGTGCTGGGGTCAGGGTTGGGCCCCTCCCTCCCCGAAGGAGCTGGGGGGGCTGGAGCGTGTCCAGAGAAGGGCAGCGGAGCTGGGGAGGGGTCTGGAGCCCCAGGCTGCTGGGGAGCGGCTGGGGGAGCTGGGGGGGTTCAGCCTGGAGCAGAGGAGGCTGAGGGGAGCCCTCATCGCTGCCTACAAGTGCCTGAGAGGAGGGGGGAGCCGGGGGGGTCGGGCTCTGCTCCCAGGGAAGGGGCGATGGGACGAGGGGCACCGGCCTCAAGTTGTGCCAGGGCAGGGTGAGGTTGGACATCGGGAACAACCTGCTGCTCGCCTGAGGGATCTGGACCTCGGGTGGATGGAGCAACCAGGCAGCCTGGTGGTACCTGGTGGCCAGAGCAGGGGTATGACGCCAGGGTCATCCATAGCATGGGCCCCTCTGGTAGGCTTTGGGACTGGTCTGCTGGCCCCCACAGATGGCCTGCGGGTCTGTGTCCCCCCGTTCCCGATGTCGCACCCCAATGAACGGGCAGTTTTACTAGGGGGTGCCTCCTCTCTGCCCTGTTTTCAAGAAAAAGGGCCCTCTTTTGGGTCTGAGGGGAGGGCAGAGGTGTCCTCTTGGAGCCTGACTGTGCCTGGGCAGGGTGGGGATGGAGACCGTCCCTGTCCTCGGGACTCCTCGTCTGCCTTGGCACCATCACCTGAGGCAGTGTTCCTGGTGCATCCCTGCTGACTGAATTTTGCTGACTTTTACAGACACCTCCAGCACCCCCAAGGTCTCAGGCGCACCTCAAATTTCTTTATATTGTGGTGCACATCTGAGGCCAGATTTTGCCTGGGAACATTTCCATTCATGTTTTTAACTGCAGGTTCATCCCATCCGTGGTGTTTGGGAACCAGACTCAGGCAAGTGGACATCAGCAGGTCTGGATAGTGTGTGCTGAGGGGTCCAGAGGAGCCCCTGGAGGAGCCACCAGGCCTGCAAGTCTTCCTCAAGCACCCCCAGGCTTAGAAAAACTGGCGGGAAAAAAAGAAAAAAGAAGGACAGGAACCCTGTCTGACATGTGCTGATATTAAAAAGGAGAAATGGGATTATTGGAGAAATTCGAAACTGCTGAGTTTGGCATCATTAGCTCAAAATAAAATAATGGAAAAGTGAACATGAGACTTGATCAATAAAGTGCAAAAAGGGCAAGAGTGCAATTAATAGTGATCAGCGCTTATTGCTGGCAGCCAGCTTCCGTGGAATCACGTCATCTCGCTCTCTGATGGCTTCCACAGCTGGGTGATAAAGTTACTGGAAGGCTGAATACAACTGTGAGTGTTTGTTTTCCCAACTTGGTGATAAATACCTCGCTATAACAACCAACCAACCAACCAAGTAACCAACCAACAGGTAGAGCAGACGTTACAGAGCCTGGCTAACTGCAGAGTCTTATTTCAGCCACAGCTCCCCCCTCCGAGCTGGGTTTCCATACATTTCCAGGGACATTCAGCGGGGATTGATTGGATGACGGGGCTGGTGCTGTATCTGATGGTTATCAGTTGTGTAGAAGCGAGTATAAAATCATTGTTAATAAGGTTTTTAGATGATGCAAAGACAGCTAATTTAATAGAGGTGAATGCAAAGTCATACTCCTAAGGAGGAGGGGTGCTGGCTGTGCCCGGGGCTACAGTCCCAGCGGAGGGGGCTCCAGAGAAGCTCAGGCATCCGAGGGAAGGGGCCATAGATCTTGGGCAGATGCGGTGCTCAGGGACAGGGTTTGGGGGTGGGATGGCAGGGTTAGGGCAATGGTTGGGCTGGGGGACCTTAAAGGGCTTTTCCAACCCAAATGGTCCCATGATTCTATGACTTGGTGGGGGCACTTTGGGTGATGCTTGGCCAACAGGCCACTGTGACAGTCCTGGTGTGCTCCCGTAGCTGAGCAGGGGAGGTGGTGGGTAGTGCGGGTCCATGATTCCCTCAGCGCATCCTCAAATACCGCACCCAGGTGAAGTACGCATGGGTGCAACTGGGCTGTCCTGCCTGGACGTCACCATGCATGTCCGGCGTGGTGTCGCGATGGCTGTTTCTGTGACAGGCATGGATGCTGCACTCATTGCTGCCTCTCACCTGCTGGTCCCCCAGTCCATCTTCCAGCTCCCATCCAAAGACACCTGGCTGGAGGCTCTGAGCACCCATGGCTCTCATCTTTTGGCCGTATTGCGGCGCTTCATGCTAGCTTTCCCCTCCTTTCTGCACGCTGTGTTGGGCACTGTGTTCCCAGGTCTGCTCCTATCATGGGGGCCAATCTCTGTGTGCTTCACCCCCCCGTGTTAAACCCCATCACTTATGGAGGGACAAACAAACAGATTCAGAGGTGTGCGGTCCGGGTGCTTCACCAGTGCCACGGCCGTGGTTGCGCAGGCGCCCTGCTGAGCCCAGCAGGCAGACAAACACCTCCTGGGACCCGGGCACCACGGTTATATTTTCCCTTTGAATACATTGAGAAGTGTTATCCTAGAAGCGACAGCTCCTGCTGGCCTGGGGGGGCTGGCGGGAGGTGAGATGGTGCAGCGGGATGGACCACACGCAGGCGTCGTTGCCCAGTGTCCAGCTGGCCGTGTGAGCTGAATGCCCAATGCCATGGCCAAAGCCCAGAGCCTGTGCCCTGGGCTGGACTGGGGGCTGTCAGCCTCACACCGCCTTGCTGGTTGATGGCTCCCTTGCTCCGCTTCCTCAGAGCTCATCTGAGACCCTGATACCCTGCCCAGCCTGCTGCAGAGCCCTGGGGGTGCGGCAGAGCTGTGCAGGGCTGGTCACGC
>NW_009258948.1:26216-32437 GCF_000687185.1 Egretta garzetta
CCGGTGGCCAGCTCAGAGGCGCCACTCGTACAGCAGAATCCCATGGGCGGTGATTTCCAACCCGGCACCACCCACATGCGGGGCCTTGACCTGCTCCTGGGGAGATGCTCTGCTCTCCTGAGAGCTGGCCTGGGCATGCTGAGCTCAGGGGACCAGCCGGGTGCTCCCCTCAGCTGTGCCAGCCGGCCCCGGGGGTTGGGCTGGGTGACCTCTAGGGGTCCCTTCCAACCCAAAACATTCTATGATTAAAGCAGGAAACTTTCTGTGGGCTGTCACGGTGTCCTCCCGCCCAGCCCTGTGCTGATGCTCAGAAGGGTGACAAAAGGCAGCTCTGTGGGGCAGGCACTGTGTGCAGTGTGGGGGCGCGGGGTGGGGAGAGCAGGAGCGGAGGGCATCGCCCCCCTCCCGAAGGTTTCCCCTCCGAGCAGGGGAGGGCTCCAGGGCCAGCAGGGAGAGGCAGGGGCAGAGGCGCTCGGCTTTCGTCCATGCCCGAAATCCAATCTGCTCCAGAGCTGTGGCACAAGCCAACGCAGTTTGCCAACACCAACGTTCTGAAGGCTTGCAGACAAGAAGCTTTGACGTTTGCATTTGTGCAGTGGCTGCCTCTACACGTGAGCGCGGGTCAGCGGCGGCGCGCGCTGCATTTGATGCAGGCTAACGTGGAAGGAGGCGTTTTTGTCTGAAAGCCCACAGGAGCGACCCTGGTGGCTAATAAACACCGGAGAGCGATCACTGGTGGCCGATGGCGCTGTGCGCTGGAAGGCAGCGGCGAACCCTCCTGGAGCAGTGGGGAAGTGCAGAGACAGGGCTGTATCCAGAGCTCTGCTCTGGCAACTCATGGTTGTTCGAGGGGGGCAGCCCCCGGAGGGTGGGGTGTACCCCAGGGGGTGCTCTGTCCTGCGCCATGCGAGTGCAGGGAACAAGGCACATCTCACTGCAGAAATTTGAGAGTAAAGATCTCTATAAAACACCCATTGCTGGGCTGAGTGGAGGACAAGTGAAGGCTTTTGGCCTGGCTGACCTGTCTGGGGCTCAAACAAACCTCCTGCCCCTGGGGAGGTTGAACTCCACGCACCAGTCCAGGCTGGGGGCTGACCTGCTGGGAAGCAGCTCTGCTGAGAGGAACCTGGGGGTCCTGGTGGACAGCAAGGTGGCCATGAGCCAGCAGGGTGCCCTTGTTGCCAAGAAGGCCAATGGGATCCTGGGGTGCATCAAGAGCAGCGTGGCCAGCAGGGCGAGGCAGGTTCTCCTCCCCCTCTGCTCTGCCCCAGTGAGACCCCACCTGGGGCACTGGGTCCAGTTCTGGCCTCCCCAGTTCAAGAAGGATGAGGAACTCCTGGAGAGAGTCCAGAGGAGAGCAACAAGGATGACGGGGGGACTGGAGCATCTCCCCAACGAGGAAAGGCTGAGGGAGCTGGGCTTGTTCAGCCTGGAGAAGAGAAGGCTGAGAGGGGATCTCATCAACACCTACAAATATCTCAAGGGTGGGGGTCACGAGGATGGAGCCAGACTCTTCCCAGTGGTGCCCAGCGCCAGGCCAAGGGGCCATGGGCACAACCTGAAGCAGAAGAGGTTCCATTTGAACAGGAGGAAGAACTTGTTGACTGTGAGGGTGATGGAGCCCTGACCCGGGCTGCCCAGGGGGGCTGTGGAGTCTCCTTCTCTGGAGATCTTCAACCCCTGCCTGGCCGCTGTCCTGTGCGCCCTGCTCTGGGTGAGCCTGCTTGGGCAGGGGGGTGGCACTGGGTGAGCTCCGGAGGTCCCTGCCAACCCCCTCCATCCTGGGATTCTGGGATTCTGTGAACCCATGGTCTGTTCTAGCCTTCAAATGATCGAGTAGGTTAATGCCATTCATGCAGCAGTGAGGCTTGCTCATGGTGAAAGTGGAGCTGCAGTCCTGCCCCCTGGTTTGGGGTTGGTGTTTTAAAGGCTAGTGAGCAAGCCTGGAGAGGAGGGAGGCAGAGCAGACTCGTTAGTCGCGTGCTGGAGAAAACGCCTGATCTATAAAGGGTGCAAAACATATTAATTCTTTAAAGAGCTGTTGAGGCACCTTCATTGCAGGGTGGAAGTCTCAGGAGGAAACACCTGATGCTCAGGATCATTGTAATGCCCTTGAGAAGGATGAATCTGAATGAATGGAAAGTGAAGCCAGAGATTCTGATTGGAAATAAAAGCCTTATTTTGAATAATGAGAACAATTAACTCCCGTGAGAAGGTCGTGAGAGCAACAGCAGATTTTCCAGCGGTGACTGTACCTACTATGTACGCCCATGTGGAAAGTGGAAGTTACTGGGTACAAAGTCTTTACCTCAGTGAGATCTTTGGCTTCCAGAGTGGCAGGGGACCAAGCAGCAGCCCCCATGCCTGCTTTGGCCTTCAGCTCTACCTACGGGCATGCTTGCCATGTGATAATTGGTTTTATTTCTGAGATGCCCCTGCCCATTCTCTTTGGAAGGGCTCTTCTAGGCAAGGATAGATGCTGCTGGCACCTTGAGACCAGGTACAACATCTCCTCTAGTGCTTGGTGATGAGACTTTTGGCAGCCACAGTGCCGTCCTACCGCTTCCTTGTCACCCTGCCCCATCTGGGTTCCCCTTCCCATCACTCGTGGTGAAGCCACTGGAGGAGACCAGGCCCTGCTCCCTCCTCCCGGGAACCCGACCTCCACCATCTCATGGTCACTGTGGCCAAGGCTGCCTCCAACATTCACATCCCTGACCAGTTTGTCCCTGTTTCACATTACGAGGTCCAGCAGAGCCCCTATACCTGTTGGCTCCTTCCTCACCTGGGCCAGGAAGGTGCTGTTGGTGTATCTACAAATCTCCCAGGTTGCTTGAGACCTGTTGAATTGTCCTTCCAGCAGGTATCAGTGGCAACTCTGAGCAATCAGCGAGCAATCCTGAAAATACCCCAGGGGGTGACAATCCACTGACGTGTGCATGCACTGGGTGCCAGGTGGCAAACGCGAGTGCTGGGGAGTGCTCTTCTCCCGGCATGCCGTCGGAAAGCAGAGGCCATGCTGCGTCCTTCGAGGAGCTGCCAGGGGTAGCAGGTATGAAACAAGCACTCTGTGACTGGATCAGAAGACTTTTGTCCAAGAGAAAACTTCTGTAATTTAGAAAATTGATATCAACCTCAAATAACCTGAAAGCTATGGAAAAAGGCTGCACAAACGGAGCTGCTGTTCTGGTGTGCTCCTGGGCTTTTGTATTGCCTCCAAGGAAGTCAGACTTTGAATTCTGCAGGTGAAGAAATTCAGCACCAACCCGGGGACTGTGGAAACTTTTCCCAGGCGTCACACAAGCAAGAAATAAAACACAGGATGCTAAGGCAAATTTACCCCTTTTTGGTCTTGTTCTGAGACAAACAGCAGCTGGGCGAAGGAGAGATCTGTTCTGCCACCGGCTCCGGAGTGTGTTTGCTTTGCGAGCGTGGAGTGGAAGGTGGGGATGGCGCAAAGCGTGTGGAAACTGCACAGCCTGCATGGCTCCGACCTGGGAGCATCTGCACCAGGGTGGTCTCGGGGATGAAACTCAGATAAGCTCCCAGGGCACTCGGTGGTGGTGGTGGTGTTTCCCGGCTGAAAAGGTGAGGGTGCTCCTGGGCTTGGGCTGGAGAAGGGGGATATTTCCTTCCCAGATAGCTGGGGTCCAGGGTGTCGGGAAGGGGCTGCACTGTGAGGTGCCTGCAGGAGGAGAGGGCTGACCCTGGCCGGGGGTGCGCAGGGTGGGCAGCCAAACCCCAGAAGGACCCAAGGGCTGGTGGGCACAGGATGCGAAGCTTCAGGTTGCTTTGCATCCCTGAAGCAAACCTGGCAGGAGGGGGGTGTTCAGCAAAACAGGGGAGCACGGTCCAGAGCGGAGAGGCTGGGTGCCTGGGAGCTTTGCAATGGGGCTGGTGATGCCAGCCTGCAAGCGGCCGGGTGTGGTGGTCATAGAACCAGAGAGTCATGGAATCCCAGGCTGGAAGGCACCTCCAGGATCACCTGGCCCAACCTCTCTGCGCCAGAGCCCAGTCCAGACAAGATGGCCCAGCACCCCGTCCAGCTGAGGCTTGACAGTGCCCAGTGTGGTGGAGTCACCCCCTCCCGTGGGGAGATTATTCCAATGGGTGACTCTTCTCATGGGGAAACATTTCCCTCTCGTGCCCAGTCGGAATATTGTCAGGATCAACTGGTGTGCGTTCCCCCTCGTCCTCTCCATGGGAATCCTTGTGACAAGGGAGCCTCCATCTTCCCTGTAGCCACCCCTTAGGCACTGGGACGTGGGGATGAGATCCCCCCGGAGCCTCCTGTGCTCCAGGCTGAACAAACCCAGCTCTCCCAGCCCATCCCCATACGGCGGAGAGAGGCTTCCCAGCCCTTGGGTCACCTTGGTGGCCCTGCTCTGGACCCCTCCAGCCTGCCCACAGCTTTTTTGTGCAGCAGGGACCAGAACTGGGCACAGGATTCCAGGTGTGTCCTGGCCAGCGCTGAGCAGAGTGGGATGAGGGCTCCTTCAAGGGTCACCTTGAATGGAAATGGTCCTGGAGTCCCCTGAGCCCAGGTTTTCCCATGTTGTGGTCCTTCCCATGCCCCAGGGACGAGGTTGGCTGGGAACGGTGGAGGCGAGGAAACCTGAGCTCATCTCCAAGGGAGGTGCTCCCTCTCCAGGCCATTGCTGCTCACTCTGACATCAGCAGTGATGTCATAGCACAGGGAGGGCTGCATGACAGTTCTATGTGGGCAGGAGGCCACAGCTGGACAAGGAACATGGGGGGACTGCTCGGCTGGTGAGTGAGCAGAGCAGCTGTGCAACATCTGGCTGGTATGTGCCCTCGGTCTGCACTGCGGGGAGAGGTGGTCCTTGCCCCCGTGTCCCTGCTCCCTCCCGGCAGCTGCCACCATAGCGGGGGCAACAGCCACCCCCCTCTTTCAGCTGGCAGCTGTTGTCCCCTGTTGCTTCCAACCTCCTGACAGCACCTCTGCTTTTCGACAGACCAAAGCACAGTCCTGGTCTCAAAGCCACCATGTCCAAGAGCAAAGGGTCAGCAGAGCATAGTCAACCTGATGTCACCACGGGTTCCTCAAATATCATCAAAGTGACCGTGAAGACTCTCAAGCAGAAGGAGCAGCTTGAGGTTGCTCAGAGCAGCACCATCCAGGAGTTTAAGGAAGAAGTTGCCAAGCGTTTCAGAACACCCCCTGATCTGCTGGTCCTGATATTTGCTGGGAAAATCCTCAAGGATCAAGACACTTTGAGCCAGCATGGAGTTCACAGTGGGGTCAGCATCCACGTTGTGATCAGGTCCCAAAAGAGACCGCAGGACGGCCTGGCCGATCAAGGAAGAGTGACCACCCCAATGCAACCTCCCAGCCACAGTAATGTCAACTTACTCTACTTGGGAAGCATAGCTGATCTGCAGACCCCATGCTCCATCCATCATAACTTGTCTGAGCTGTTGACCTCCAGCCAGGAAATAGTGGCCCAGACCATGCAGGACCTCTTGTCTAGGATCCTCAGTTCAGGCCTGGATCTGAACATCATCAACAACAACTCATTCTTGCTAGGGTTCCTCCTTGGGGTAACGGGTGTGCAGCTCCTGTCCCCAGACTCAACAGACATGCTGGACTTGGTGAGTAGCATTCAAGAACAAGACGTGTCCAGCTTGGTAAGTGAGACGGTGCAGAGTACTGTGCTGCAGAACATCCTTGACAACGCCGACCTTGTCAGGGATCTCATCATGTCCAACCCTCATATGCAGCAGCTGGCTGAAAAAAATCCTGAGATCAATCAGATTCTCACCAACCCACAAACCTTCAGAGAAATGTTAGAGGCCTCCAGCAATCCTGCCATAATGCAAGAGGTGATAAGGAACCACGACGTGGCCATGAACAACCTCGAAAGCATCCCCGGTGGGTACAGCGCTCTGGAGCAGCTGTACAGGGAAATCGAGGAGCCCATCCTGGATGCTGTGCAGGACCAGTTGGGCAACAACCCCTTTGCTTCCTTGGACAGTAACCCACCCCTGAGCGGAGCCAGGCTACCGGCCCATACCGAAAACCGGAGACCATTACCCAACCCTTGGGCTCCGCGGTCTGACAGAGTCCGTGATAACACAGGTGACTATGATGGTCAATTTGCCAGCAGCAACGCAGCCAACAGTTACGCCTTGCTGAGTCTGAGTCCCGCAGCAGACTCAGTGGTACCCAGCTCTGGGCTGGTTCAGAGCATGGGTCAGGA
>NW_009258948.1:32459-34113 GCF_000687185.1 Egretta garzetta
AGCTAGCAGGAGACCCAGAACTCCTGCACAACCTGGGGAGGGCGTTAACAAGCCCCGACAGCCCAGCACAAATGCTGCTGAACAGTGCTTACGTGTCAAGCGATGGGAATTCTCCATCTCACCAGGCACAGCAGCTGCCACCGGAGATGGAGAACGCTGAGATTTCGTCCCTGCTGAGAAACCCCAGGGCACTGCAGGCGTTGCTACAGGTCCAGCTGGGATTACAGACCCTCTCCAGAGAAGTACCTGATTTTATACTTAGTTTGGAGGACTCTCATGTGGAGCTGGATCTGGAAAGCACGGACGACTCGGCACAAAGCAGTATGTCTGAGTGCGATGCAATTTTGGTGTCAGATGAGGATGAAGAAGAAGGCCAGGTGGAGACGCATGAGGAGGCGCTACAGGCCAGATTTAAGAGGCAAATGGAGCAGCTCAGTGCCATGGGCTTCCACGACCAAGGTGCAAACTTGCAGGCACTGATTGATGCAGAGGGAGACATCAGTGCAGCAATGGAGATACTGGCAAAAGCACCATCATCACCCAAGACACCGTAGCTGGTTTGTCCAAATGGACCGGTGGCAGTGCCCCATTTGGTGGTGGTTGCATTTCAGTCTCATCACGCACTAAAAGCAGCGGGGTGCGTATCAGGGATTTGTGTGCTGTAGTGTTCTTCCGTCTATGAGAGTTAATTCCCTCTTGTCTGCAAGGATTCCTTGTATCCGAAAGCATGGACATGAGGACCTTTCCATCTCGTGAAACTGTGAGGGCCAGCCCCACCTGAATGTGGTGCTACCCCTTTGCGGATAGAGCCTGCGATTCGGGTGTGCATCCAGGGAAAAAAACATGCCCAGAGAAGACACCGGAGAGGGGAAATGTGCTTTTTGACAGGTTAGGAACTGAGGTCCGGAGAGGCTGAAGACCCGGTGATAAATGAGCTTGGCTATCATTTGGACTCCAAACCAAATAGCGGCAGAGATGTGCTTTTCTTTTTTTTTAATCTGGCCCTAGAGAGACAGGGAGCACCCGAGCCATCTCATTCCTGTCACTGTGGGCACCAGCCTCTCCTCAACCGAGCAAACATTGTTTTGAAAGTCAGTCTGTCACTTCTGCCGCTGCTTCTCCTATGGGGGTGAAGTCCACGAGGGTCATGGCAGCCATCAGTGCTGGCTGTAAGGCAGGGTTGCAGCCTGAATACGTTTGCAGTTGGGTTTTGCCCACCTATTGCACACAAGTTTTTAGCTCCATGCACCAGGTCAGATCCTCTCCCATTAGCAAATCCCAGAATCCCAGAATGTCAAGGGTTGGAAGGGACCTTGGGAGCTCACCCATTCCCACCCCACTGCTCAAGAGGGGCTCAGAGCCTTAATGGCTACTTACGTCAGGTTTCTCCAGCCCTTGTCCCATGGAGTTCTTAAAATTTCCAAGGACTGAGGTCCAACCCCCATGAGGAAGAATTCTTCCTTTATTGTCCAGCTGAATTTTCCCCTGTTGCAATTTTTGTACCCATCCTCTTGTCTTTTCAACTCTGATGAGTCACAGAATCCCAGAATCCGGGAACAGCAGGGGCTGGCAGGGCCCTCCGGGGATCACCCCCCTGCCCAAGCAGGCTCACCCAGAGCAGGGGGCACAGGACAGCGGCCAGGCGGGGGTTGAA
>NW_009258948.1:34260-42290 GCF_000687185.1 Egretta garzetta
CTCCAGGCTGAACAAGCCCAGCTCCCTCAGCCTTTGCGCTTTGCTGAATGTCACACGTGGGACCGGGCATTAAGGGACCTTCTCCAGACCCTTCCTCAGGACCCGAGCCGAGTGTCACTGCAAGCCTTGCCCCCTTTGCTTTACTGCCTGTCTCTCAGGCTGCGAGCGGGGCTGCGCCATACGCAGCCATAACGTGCCCCAGAGCCGTGTCTCTGCCACACGGGCTGTCAGAACCGATCGGAAGCCAGAGGTGCTCAAGGTTCGCTGCTGCAGACCTGCCCATAATGGCTCAAACCCACGTCCCAGACAGCCCTGCTGCCGCCGCGGGGGAGATGGAGCAGCTGGGGCTGGCTGCGCTCCTCTGGACCTTCTTCCCTTCTTCCCTCCTCCCAGCCCTCCCTGGCGTCAACAAGGTCGGTGTCAGCCCAGACCCCTTTCCCTCCGCCCCTCTGTCCCGTTTTCCACCGCTCCCGTCCCATCCCTCCCCTCCTGCTCCTCACCCATCCCCTCTGCCCCGCACCCGAGCTCGGAGCCCCATCCCTCCTGCTCTGCGTTTCCCACTCATTTCTTCTCCAAGCGCTTTCTCTCCTGGCATCCTCCCCGTACATGATGTCCAGTGAGAGGTTGCCTCCCTCTTCCCTTCACCTCCTCCTCCACCCATCCCATTGATGGTTCTTCAGCCATTCTTCCTATGCTAAATCCAGGCTGTTTGTGTCCCATCTCTCCTTGCTGTTTTGCGTCCTCTTCCTTCTTTCCCCCCCACGCCCTCTTTTTCCACCTTTCTGGAGGCGACTGGAGGATTGGTCCTGGGGAGATGGGCTGGGTGCTCAATAGGCTGTGGCTGGAAAATGCCCCCACCTGGTGTGACCATGCAAGTGCCAGCAGCCGTACTGCTTCTGACCTGCTGGGATAAAGCTAATTCCCTGTGGCAGGGACTGACGAGCTGATCCTGGCCATGTCCTCTGCTTGCTGATGAACAAAAGCTTCATCCCTGCCCTCTCGTCTCAGCCACAGGGATGTAGGTTGTGCCGGGGGTGGTGCTCACAGGTTCGCGGGGGTCTCCACGCAGCAGCCATGGCCCAAGGAGCGTGTTGGCTGCACCAGGTCCAGACTTTGCAGACTTCCCCGGTGGTTAAAACTGCCACTGGTGCTTCAGGATCGTGCTGCTGCGAAATGCCTCTGCCTGGGGCCGTTCTTGAAGACTCAGACGACAACGGCCGCCCCTGAGGTCATGAGGGGCTGAACGTGTGTGCGGAGCCTGCGCCGCCCGCATTGGGCTGGCTGTCCAGGGCTGATACTGGAGTGAGGTGGGTGTGGGTGGCAGGCACCAAACCGTAAGGATCTGGATGGGAGCTGTGCATCCAGCCTCCTGCTGCAGCCAGGGGAGGTCATGGCACAGCTCTGTTCTCATGCCAAGGAGACCAGCACCACTGGAGATGCCCTTGGGCATCTGAGACATCCACGTGGGGCTGGTAGATGTGACACAGGACCTACAAGACACCCGTGTCCTTCTAGGTCAGTGGCTGGAGATGAGGAGGGATAGAATAGGGCATCTCAGAAGGTGTGTTAAAAGTCGATGGAGCATTTACATGCACAAGACTGGCAGAACAAAGCATTCCTCTAAAATGCTCGTGTGTCAAGTTCAAGCAGTTTTAAGGTTTCAGTTACAAAACAGCGCTAAAATAATTTGCCACTTTAAACACATTCTTGCTTTTTTTTTCTTACAAATATTTTGGTAAACCTGGGAGGAACGAATGACAGATGAAGAAATTG
Source organism: Egretta garzetta (assembly GCF_000687185.1). Classification (NCBI taxonomy): domain Eukaryota; kingdom Metazoa; phylum Chordata; class Aves; order Pelecaniformes; family Ardeidae; genus Egretta; species Egretta garzetta. Next base: position 36,034 of record NW_009258948.1, read on the forward strand.
ATGGATGCAGATATTTCTTCCCAGAAAAATGAGCTCCTGGCTTTCCTCAGCTTCTGTGTGGGGGTTCTGGTGTGATCTGGCAGAGGCTGGAGGACTGTGGTCCCTTGCAGGCTGCGCAGTGAGGACCATAAGGATGCTTTGTGCTTGCAGGATGGCATGATCTCCGCCACTGCTTTCACGTCCTTCTCGCTTCTCCTCGCCCATGCATGTAGCTGGGCTGATAAAATTCAGCTGCTCATCTCGTTAGTGAGCTGGTTCTCATTCCGGGAGCTGGGCTTTTCTAAAGGTGCCTGGGCAGCTGGTGACACGGGTGCACTGCTGGAATAGCCTGTGTCTGGGATGCTTGCCACCCTCCGAATCAGGGGGTTGATCCAGCCCTGGGCACTGCCAGCTCCTGCGCCCGGGGATGGCCCGAGAGGCTGCTGGCTGCACCCTCCTGGGAAATGCTGTGCCAGATATTGGCACAGACGGCTGAGCCTGGGTGCCCCCTCTGCTCCCTGGCGCTGGCTCCTTCCCTGGAACAGGCAGCAGTGGTGGACCTTCCCAGGCACCCACCTCCAGCCTGGCCAGGGCAATGCATCCCCTCTGCCAGCGTCACTCCTGGTAGCACCAACCCTGCTCCTCCAGGCCCCTGAAGCAGCAATGCCACTGCAGCATCCACACATCCATATAAATATCTCAAGGGTGGGGGTCACCAGGACGGAGCCAGACTCTTCCCAGTGGTGCCCAGCGCCAGGCCAAGGGGCCATGGGCACAACCTGAAGCAGAAGAGGTTCCATTTGAACGTGAGGAAGAACTTGTTGACTGTGAGGGTGCCCGAGCCCTGGCCCAGCATGCCCAGGGGGGCTGTGGAGTCTCCTTCTCTGGAGATATTCAACCCCCGCCTGGCCGCTGTCCTGTGCCCCCTGCTCTCTGGGTGAGCCTGCTTGGGCAGGGGGGTGGGACCGGGTGAGCTCCCAAGGTCCCTTCCAACCCTTGCGATTCTGTGATTCTGTGATCCATCCATCCATCCATCCATCCTGCAGGTCTCTTGGCCACCTCTGCTGGCCCCGAGCTCTGCCGCAGCCGGGCACCGCGTCTCATTCTATGTAGCAAAGCCTGCAATCCTAAACAGACTAACTTAGCAGGGTGGGACCTCTGCCCTGGGGGGTTGTGCGTGTTGAATGCCGTGCTCCACAATTGCTTTTGTGGAATTATTATTTTTTTTTTATGGTCAAAATCTTCCTGTGTTTCCTCAGGTGTGGGGGGGTGCTGCTGAGCCCTGTGACATCCGCAGCTTGCCTCTGCTTGGAGGCTGATTTGTACTGAGATGATTCAGCCTGCAGAAAATAGTTCCTGCAGATCGATGTGTCTCTAACCCCATGCATGGCGAGGTTCCTGAGGGGCTGAAGGGAGGGGTGGTCACCCCCTGGCCTGGGGGCAGTGTGCGGTCAGGCACCCAAGGAGGGCTCCCGAGCCCCAAACTCTTCCTCCCATCCCCTGGAGGAGCACAGCCCCCAGGGGACCTCTCGCATTGCTATGGGGAAGCTCTTCCAAATTCCTTTTATTGCATTAATCACTGGGTGTTGTGCATCAAGCTCAATAATCTATTCAAAACACGGGCTGCTATTTCTACATATGAGCTGAGGTATTTGCAAAAGTCATTGCATTGGGTCCGTACGTCTGGGTGCTCGGCACTTTTGAGAAGTCAGACCCCTTTTTTAGGACTCATCATGCCTGTTTTTTTCCAAAGCTTGGCTGTGCCTTGCCACAGCCTGCTGCTACATCACGTCAGTCTGAGTGGGGCCATGAGGATGGGGGATGCAAAGCGGTGCGGGTGTAATTGGGTGCTCGGTGGGAAGGGAGGCAGGGCAGGCACAGACCCACGCACCAGGGACCTGCGGGGGTGTCCGCAGGGACCAACATGCTTATAATGTGTGCGGTGGAAAGGTGGGGCTGGAGGAGTGGGGGGGCGGCGTCCCAGGGCCCCTCTCCTCGGCTGGAGAGCACTGACGGAGCTGCGGCGCAGGGCGCAGCCTTTCCTCCGCACCCGCCTTCCTCTCAGGGTCAGGGATGCGGTGAGCTCTTTGCATTGTGGATGTAGGGACGGAAGGATCTCTAGGGCGCTGGGAGTGGGGGTCCCTCTTCTCCCTGGTAACGGGCAATAGGACGAGGGGGAATGGTTTGAAGTTGCACCAGGGCAGGTTTAGGTTGGACATTAGGAAAAAGTTCTTCCCAGAAAGGGCTGTCAGGCTCTGGAATGGGCTGCCCAGGGAGGTGGTCGAGTCCCCATCCCTGGGGGTATTTAAAAGAAGGAGAGACGAGGTGCTGAGGGCCAGGGTTTAGTGGTGGGCTGGCAGGGTTAGGGGAACGGTTGGGCTTGATGATCTTAAAGGGCTTTTCCAACCATAGCAATTATATAATTCTATGATTCTATGAGTCTGGCGCAGAGATGCCAGACTCCTGATTAACCACAAACACATGAGGAGCCTTCCCTCGCCCGGCTGTGAGATCAGCCCCTCTCCGGCTGCCAGGGTGTGGTTTTGGGAGCTGGGCATGCTGCGTTAGGGATGACAGGGCAGGGCGAGCAGGCAGGAGCAAAGCACGCACGGGGGATGTACGGGAAGGCGATGCCAGCGTGGACGGCCCCGGCCGGTGCCCGCAGCTCGCCTGGGTGGGCTGCACATCCCACACCTGGCTGCTGGGGGAGAGCTGCCGATGCGCGCAGGCCACGCGATGCTTCTATCGTTCCCCTTCCCTCGATAGGGGGCCAGGAACCACCACGAAGCCTTTCTCTCCCACCCCTCACCTCCCCCCTGAAGGCTGGTTGCTTGTGGGGACGGCTCCCCCCACGGACGGCAGCGAGGGGGGGCTCCATCCATCCCCTCTCCCCCTGCAGTGCCGGGAAGCCGCATCCTCGACCTGAGCCCGTGTGCTGGGGACGTGCGGGGCAAACCGGAGGCGCCTGCGGGCGAAAGCCTTCTGCAGCGACGCCAGCAAGGCTTCTGCAGACCCGTCTGTAACCCTTAGGCGGCCCTGTAGGAATGTGTTGTTTTTTTTTTTTTCCTAGGTTATAGCTTTTTGTTTAAATTAGGATTAAAGGATTTTAGAAAGCAGGATCCATGGGGCTGCTCGGGGTCGCTGTGGGAGATGCCTCCTCAGAGCCGTGTCTGTACGAATGCAGTTTTGCAGCGGCGATTAGGTTGTGGAGGGAGGGCTCCGACGCTGAGCGGCTCCTCTGGCGCAGAGCTCCTTGTGGCACCAAGATCCCTGCGGCAGGGGGGGGGGGGCCCGGGGTTTTTTCAGGTTTACATACGCGTCCTGTCTGTTAATGCATCACGTGTTTTTATCTCATGCAATATTTATACTGAATTGTTTTAAATCGTTTACAGAATTAGGTAGTTATTATTTTGACTGATTTAATTGTTAAAGACAGTCCACTGTCGTGCTTTGTTTCTGTGGAGCTGGCCTCTTGGACTTTTTTGATCCAGGATAATTTAGACAAGAAATGTGTCTCCCAATGAGTATGAAGAGGGAATCAGATCTCTTGTTTAAAACACAATTGCTTCCTCACGCATGGAGTCAATATTTCAGCATGCAGCAACCTAAGAGTTTTGTTTTTAGGTACTTGCATCAGCTCCTCATCTGGGCTGCGTTATGGGTAATTCCTGTTTTGAGTTTTGGTACGTAAGAGCTGACTGTTATTGCAGAAGCTGCTGCATCCCGTTCTAACTCGTGTGAGCCTGGGTCTGACCCAGGCTCAAGTGCTCTCCAGACGGGTCCAGGGCAGCAGCGCTTCCCTTCCTCCGACCAGCAGGGACCTCCAGCTGGCGCAGGTTTTCCTCCGACACAAAGGTCTTTCCAAGCGCCTGGGTGAATTTTATTTCTGCTGGGTTTGCACTGAAAAAGAGGTGCAGAGCAAATTGAGCTGCGTCCCCGAACCGAAAGGAAAGGGAGAGAGAAGCTAGGAGGTAAGGAAGGAACACGGTCAGCCAACTGCAGACCTAGAGCTTTGTTCTCTGACCTGCTGTGAGCCCCGGTCCCTTAGACCCCCCCAGTTATCCCAGTTACCGGTGGTTCCTGATGCCTGAGAGCACCTTGTGCATCCCTGCAAACATTTGACCTTCCCTCTCCTGGTCTCCAACTTCTTCCTTCTGCTCCAGGCTTACAGGACATCGGTTTCAGGTGTTTGTGCAATAAGGGCTGAGTCTGCCTCCGTTCACTCTGGCCTAAGTAAAAGAACTTGGAGTAAAAATGCACTTACATTGTGTTGAAACCAAGTGAGGAGAACATGTGGACTTTGCCATTTACCCCTAACAGGAGCATCAGTACACACTGCCATACATTGCAGACCACGGGTCTTCCGAATTCGGGTTCCTACCTCTGACTGTGGCTTTTAGCAGGTCGGAGAAGGGGTACAGGGCGTTTGGTGGTGATGGAAGAGCTTAAGCATCGAAAATAACACTCTGCAGTGTTTTCTGCCTTTGCTTTCAGGTGAAGCATGCCACCATTCAACCTTACCAGCTTGACACCAGCAACGTTCATCCTGGCTGGCATCCCAGGCATGGAGAAGTCTCACATCTGGATCTCGATCCCATTCTGCTCCATGTATCTGGCTGCCCTGCTGGGAAATGGTGTCATGTTGTTTGTCATACGGACAGAACGTAGCCTCCACCAGCCCATGTACCTCTTCCTGTCCATGCTGGCCGTTGCCGACCTGGTGCTGTCGACCACGACTCTGCCCAAGATGCTGGCCCTGTTCTGGTTCAGTGCTGGGGAGATTTCCTTCGGTGCCTGCCTGACCCAGATGTTCTTCCTGCACTTCAGCTTCTCGGCAGAGTCGGTGATCCTGCTGGCCATGGCCTTTGATCGGTTTGTTGCCATCTGTTACCCCCTGCGGTACATGGCGGTGCTGACCCAGTCAACCGTGGTGAAAGCCGGGTTGGTGGCTTTGCTGAGAAGTTTCTGCATCATTTTCCCGTGTATATTTCTTTTGAAAAGGCTGCCGTTCTGTGGGCACAATGTCATCCCGCACACCTACTGCGAGCACATGAGCATCGCCCGGCTGGCCTGCGCCGACATCTCTGTCAATATCTTGTATGGCCTCGCAGTGCCTTTTGCAGCAATAGTGGTAGATGTTGTACTCATTGCTGTCTCCTATGTCTTAATTCTCCTGGCATTATTCAGACTCCCTTCCAGGACTGCCCGCCACAAGGCTTTCCACACCTGCGTCTCTCATGTCTGTGTTATATTGCTTTTCTATATTCCCGCTTTCTTCACTGTTTTAACGCACCGCTATGGGCAGCAAATCCCCCACCACATCCATATTCTGCTGGCCAACCTGTACGTGCTCTTCCCCCCGCTGCTCAACCCCATCGTGTATGGTGTGCGCACACAACAGATAAAAGAGAAGGTTGTGAATGTGTTCCTCTGCCCCAAGAGCCGTTTGCTGCAGGAATAAGAGTGGGATGGTCGCGCTCGGGGAGTGATGAGCACCTTGATGGGAATCCAGGCTCCCCACCCCAAATGCTCTCTTGGCGCTGTTTCGGGAGGGTGCCCAAGGCTCCTGCTACCACAGGACCCCCACATCACCTTCCCCAACAGTTTGTAGACAATGTAAGACAAAGACAAAAGTTGGGATCTCTAACGGGCGGTGGAAGGAGAGCGATCAAAGAAAAGAGAACCCAGGTCTGTCACCCGTGGGAAGTCCCTTCCAAGGTGGAGGCAGGTGATTGTCACGGTAGCGTGACAATAAATGTACGTCTCAGCTGTTCTCCCTACAGTCAGGAGAAAAGACATGTAATGGACTTGTTCTTCTGAACCACAGGGGTGTGTTGGACTTCACTTTAGCAATTGCTTCTTTATTAAAATTCATAGTATTGAAAAAGTTCCCAAAGGGAATAGCATGGAAATAAAACCAAGTGCTGCATGCTAGTGGGTGCACGAGTTTCTTTATTCCTTAACCGTATTACACAGAACCACACATAATCCCAGCCCAGCAGGGGCTGGCAGGGCCCTCCGGAGCTCACCCAGTGCCACCCCCCTGCCCAAGCAGGCTCACCCAGAGCAGGGGGCACAGGACAGCGGCCAGGCAGGGGTTGAAGATCTCCAGAGAAGGAGACTCCACAGCCCCCCTGGGCAGCCTGGGCCAGGGCTCCATCACCCTCACAGTCAACAAGTTCTTCCTCCCATTCAACTGGAACCTCTTCTGCTTCAGGTTGTGCCCATGGCCCCTTGTCCTGGTGCTGGGCACCACTGGGAAGAGTCTGGCTGCGTCC
>NW_009258948.1:42359-52362 GCF_000687185.1 Egretta garzetta
CCACTGAGAAGAGTCTGGCTCTGTCCTCATGACCCCCACCCTTGAGATATTTGTACGTGTTGATGAGATCCCCTCTCAGCCTTCTCTTCTCCAGGCTGAACAAGCCCAGCTCCCTCAGCCTTTCCTCCTAGGGGAGATGCTCCAGTCCCCCCATCATCCTTGTTGCCCTCCTCTGGACTCTCTCCAGGAGTTCCTCATCTTTCTTGAACTGGGGAGCCCAGAACTGGACCCAGTGCCCCAGGTGGGGTCTCCCTAGGGCAGAGCAGAGGGGGAGGAGAACCATTACCTTGCCTTGTAATTCACTACATAATTTTTTCTTTTTTTTAAGCAGAAAGTCATATGACAAATGTGAACTTTTAACCTTTAACTGCCTTTAGCTGGAAACTGATAATGATTACAAGCTTAAATACCCATAAAAAATACGTTTGCCTGAAGAAGCAGCTTCATTCAAGCATTGCTTAAGATTCAGTAAGAATAATTTTGCCATTCCTAATCTTCTGTTAAAGTGTGCAGCAAATCAGAACCGTGAAAGGGCGGAGTCAGGCTGATTCGGAAGGGAATCTGACAGCCTGTGGCTAAGGCTGCTGCCTCCGTCGCTGGCCAGAGACCTTTTTTGTTTTGCTGCTTGAGCACCTTCCACTGTGTTGGAACCACAGAAATATTTCAGGCCATCTTCCAGTCCCCGACTGCCACTGGTTCATCTGAAATAGGGGGGAGAATGACGATGTGTGTCTCCCTCTGAGCATCCCCATCTCCTCAGTGGGGTTTGGGGTGAGAGAGGCTGCCCGGAGCTGTTTGTGACTGCTGCTAGCACAACTTCCAAGGAAAGCTTGATTAGAAATGCGCCAGGCTTTGGTTTTGACAGATGAGGCCACATTGCCCTTCTGGGTATCTTTAGGATACGTATCCTGGTGTAATGCAGCCCCCCGGCTGCTCAAAAGAGCAAAGTTGCTCAAGGAATTGCAGTTAGGGGCAGGAAGGGGAAAAGGAGGCAAAATATCAGATACCGATAAGGTTCAGATAAGGCCTTGAAGTGCATGGGCATGGGCAGGAGGCTGGGGTTGGGTATGTGGAGTGGTGAGAGCCCTGTCTTCGGAAATGGTTCTTAGACCCTCTGAAGGTGCTTGTGCGGGCCAGCATGGTGGTACTTGCAAGGTTGTCCTACTAGTGGTGGATCCCATGGGACCTGTGGGATGGCATCCACTCCAGCTTCAGGTCGGGTACAGAAACCTTGAGAATGGATCATCCCATTTTGGTTCTCTCTGGCACAGCCAGGATGGGGCACAGCTCATGTGTTTGGATTGAAAGCCATGGCCAGTGGTGCCTGAGCAGCTGTCACGACCTAAAGGGTCATGCTCACATCAGCAGCGATAGGGATGGAGGAGGAATGCTGGTCCTGGAGAGAGAAAGCCGGACAACACCTCCCCGGAGCTGAAGTGAGCCCTCCATTAGTAGCTTGACAGGTACCAGACCTTGTCCTGGCTTTTGATGCCTTGCATTGTTGCAGAAGGTCTAGGCAGTGTCTGCAAACACCAGCTCCAGCTGGAGCGTTTATTTGATTTGCAGGTTACACGCTGTCGTGGTTTAACCCGGCTGGCAACTCAGCACCACGCCGCCGCTCCCTCCAAAACAAGTGATGCACAATGCAATTGCTCACCACCCACTGACCGGTGCCCAGCCCGTCCCGAGCCGCGATCACTCCCCCCGAGCCGCGATCACACAGCTCGAGCTGCGACCACACTGCCCCGACCGACCGAACGGAACGAACCGACCAAACGAACTAACCCCCCCCCGAGCATGACGTTATATGGTATGGAATAGCCCTTTGGTCAGTTTGGGTTAGCTGTGCTAGCTGTGCTGTACTCCCAGCTTGTTATGCACCTGGACGAGCAGGAGAAGCTCAAAAAGTCCTTGAGTAGTCTGAGCACTACTTGGCAACAGCTGAAAACATCAGTGTGTTATCAACATTATTCTGGTACTAAATCCAAAACACAGCACTATGCTAGCTACTGTGAAGAAAATTAACTCTATCCCAGCCGAAACCAGGACACACGCTTTACGTGTTTTCTCCCGTTGCTCTTGCCAGTAATTTCTTTTACAGCCAGCTTCTGCTAAAGCTGGTTTCCTATCCATAAAGACACCACATTTATTGCTCGCACAGAGCATTATCCTCTGTTTGAGAACACCGATACTGATTTTTTACTGGCACCTGTGGTGCATAAGCTGTTGTTTGCCATTTTAGCAGCACAAAGACGACTGTGGATGACTTCGTTTTGCTTCACAGTTATGGTGCCTCCCAGAATTTCCTTCCATCAGCTCCTTCAGCCTAACTTGTGTCTTGGCCGTCCTTTCTCAGTAATACTTGGAGGTTCCTTCTTCCACTGGCTCAAGTTCCCTACAGAGTTCACCTTTCCAAGTGGCCTTTTTGTGCCTGCTTCTTGATTTTTGGAGTAAGCAACTGTTACTTCAACCTCGATGGGGCCTACCCGCACACTTCTTTCCTTATCTTTCCTCCTGTTACTCACTTGGTTACCTGCATATATTGTTTGCATGGAATTATCCATGAGCAACTTGCTGTAATGTTAACGCTTCCAGCCAGCTCTTCCCTGTCGCTGGGGTTGGGACTGGGAAGACCAGTGATGGAGAGGATCCTTCCCCTCTGCTCAGCACCAGTGAGGCCGCGCCTGGAGTTCTGTGTCCAGTTCTGGGCTTCCCAGTACAAGAGAGATATGGACATACTGGACTGAGCCCAGCGAAGGGCCACCGAGATGATGAAGGGACAGGAGCACATCCCCTATAAGGAGAGGCTGAGAGCTGGGACTGTTCCGCCTGGAGAGGAAAGGGCTTGGGGGAATCTTACCCCTGTGTATAAATACCTGGCGGGAGGGAATGAGGATGAGGGCTCCAGACTCTTTCCAGTGGTGTCCAGTGATACGATAGGAGGTAATGGACACAAACTGGAATACAGGAAATTCCCGTTAGAATCACAGAATGGTTTGGGTTGGAAAAGCCCTTTAAGCTCCCCCAGCCCAACTGTTCCCCTAACCCTGCCATCCCACCCCCAAACCCTGGCCCTAAGCACCTCGTTAAACACAAGTAAACCCCTTTTTACTGTGACGGTTGTCAAGCCCTGGCACAGATCACCCAGGGAGGTTGTGGAGCCTCCATCCTTGGAGATATTCAAAAGTTGCCTGGTCATGGTCCTGGGCAACTGCTCTGGGTGGCCCTGCTTGAGCCCGGAGCTGGCCCAGATGACCTCCAACGGTCCCTGGCAGCCTCAGCCCGTCTGGAGCTGTGATGCCCTTGCCCCTGGTGTCCACAGAGTAGATCAGACCAGTGGCAGCCAGCGGCCATATACAAAATAGAAAAGACCAAACCCACAGCTACCGTAGATCAGCTTAGGTTCCTCAAGGTCTCTGAAGGCACCTCAGACCTTGGCTGTTGAAGGAAGATCTCTGAAGAGCCTTTAAACTGCGCTTGTTCTGCTGCCTAGGCCTTGCTTCGCTACACAGAAATGCTTTTTTTTTCTGGAAAACTTCCTACAGTACAAGGAACAGTCAGTGCTAAGGAAGCGACTGAGCAAACCCCCAAGCCCAGCAGCTCCTCTGCCTTAAGCCTGATCGTTGTAATGAAAAATGCCCCGCCCCCCCCTTGTTTTAGCACTTAATATCTTTCTTTCTGTTGGCACAGGTCTTGACACTCCTTGTCTCACTATGTATCACAGATTTCAACAAATAATTAAAAAAGAAACTGTCTTAGTTCCAAACCCAGTCGAGTCTCGCCTGGCTCCTAACCTTGCAAAATTGCTGTGAAAATGATCCAGCACGGTCACAGAAGCTGCCAGGGAGAGAGCAACCAGCGCTACAACACTCAGCGGGTGGCACATTTACGGCAGTGTCGCCTGTTCCCTCCTCAAGTGGAGGTGACGCATTTCCTTTTGCCGGGAGTCACTGATTCTACACAGTTTTGAGGCAAAAACCAAATCTAAGCTTGGCTTGGCTTCCAATGTTTGAGCTGCATGGGGTCAAACTACTGATTTGAGTTTAATTTATACTGAAAATTCTGCATGTCTGCCATCTTCATATAAAGCACAGTCACCTCTCTGCGCGTGCATGCCAAATCAGGGCTGGTATTTTGCAGTCGGTTTGCTTTGGGAATGTGTGTCCTGTCCTGAACACTGCTCCTTCAGAGAATACTAAAGAAGCTGTTGTTCTGGATGGCTGGCGTGTTGAACAAACACCACCTCGCTGATCAATAACACCCTTTAAATTCGGCTGGTGGGCCCGTGGCAGTCTGATTGCCAGCAGACACAGCCATGTTGCTGACCAAATGGCCTCTGCAGGAATGTTTAGGAGGAATGATTTCCTGCGTTGTCCGAGTGGGTGAAGCACGTGGATGGCCAGTGGGGTCCCACCAGTGGGATCCCGCTGAGCCTGGACCTACCAAGCAACCATATGAAACGTCATGGGGGTCCCTGGGTCCCTGGCTCCAGCAGATTAATGCAAGTCCAGCTCCACCCCAAACCTACTAGTGGTTTGAGTCAATGGAGGTCAAAACTCAGGTAACATCAAACCCTGGGCCTTAATTTTCAGCTCTGTTGACACCTCAAGGAATGCCAGTCCCGGCTTCCCCGGTGAGGCGTGTAGCTCTGCGCGTGGGAAAGCAATCCTGCTCACCCAGATGCGGAATCAGTCCTGAGCCAACACTAAGACAAGCGATGCCCTATTTCTGCTTGGTCAATCATTGCTTTCGAAAGTAGTTACCAAGCTGTGGCTTGTGTTTCGGTTCACACGTGTCATGCAGCATCCTTCTTCTGCTCATAGCTCTGGCGTGTCTGACCAAAGCCAGGCTCACATCAGCCTGGCTTGGCTGTGGGATCGAAAGAGACGCCCTGGGAGTACCTGCCTCTGGTTCAGCTCATCCTCCAGGGCACGGACAGGGCAAGCAACGTTGGAACAGGCTGCTTGGAAAGTGATGCTGCAAATGGAAGTGCTTATAAGGAGAAGAACATGATTTTGTTTTGTTATCTCCATTAGTTTTGTCTTGGACATGAAAGACTCAAAACACATCAGTCACAGGGGCTCATTGCCAGAGGCTCCTGAGAAAGCTCCCCTCCTGCATGCAAATCCTCTTTGGGAATCAGTCTTTAGTCATTGCTGGTGTGAATTCCTCTTGGCTGACAATGGTGGAACTGGGGATAACCAGACCTACACCACGAGGACGAAAGAGCTTTGTCAACGGCCCGCACAGGGCAGTGCAGGCCAGCAGGCAGCACGTGCTGGCGTTTAGAGAAGGAGTGCGGGTGTTGCAGACACTGACAGTTTCGTTAATGCCGGCACTCTAAGCAGGGGGAAGGAGAACGTGCTCCACTGTGGACAAGTTCCTAAACACGGTGGGAGCCCAAAAGGGCAGGATCTTGTGTTATACCAACATTAGGTGTCCAGAGCCAGGTAATAAGGGCAACTTTGGACCATCACCAGGCCCTTGGAGGAAAGGGAAGCACAAAGCCTCTGGGTGGGAGGGGAAGGATGGGGTCTCTGGCACAGGGAATGTTGGCAGAGCTGTCCATTGAAATCAGAAAGTGAGAAAAACCCAGAGGGAGTGGGTGGGATCATAGGGGTCTATGAACTGCCGCTGACATCTCCAGAGCACCCAGAAGAGAGCAGCTTCCACCATCAAGCAGCCATCCAGGTACATCCAGGTACAGGTCCTGGGGTTTGCAGCCCCCCCCCCCCCCAGGGGCGTTTGACTACACCGGGCTGGGCAGTAACCAAGGCTGGTCAGGGGCAAGCCCAGACATTGTTCTGGGATATTATCCTGATGATTTCCTTATGAATTTCCATCGCTGCACTGGTGTAAATGATGGGGTTTGGCAATGGAGGGACACAACGTGACCGTGGGCGCTGAGTTAGCAACGGCTGTTGGGCGTGAAGGGGGCACAGAGCAAATGCGAGGCATGAAGTTCAGAACTCCGGGTGCCGTGCAAAGGTCTGCAAGACTGAGACTGAGACATGATTAGAAAAACAGCAAAAAAGGCGTGCTCGTACGAGACACAGCAGCTCAACAGCCTGTCCTCAGGTCTGGCGAGGGGAGCCTGTGCCTGGGAATTTGCCCACGTGCCCAAACCACCTGCAGAGGGGAGAGGTTGCCCGCAGGTGAATGGGTGAGCGCATCCTGGCTTTAGAAGGGCTGGGTGCACCATGCAATTGCTATCACAGGCTGAGCCTGCCCCCACAGGACTTAATTCGCCATAGCTGGAAGCGTCTGCTTTCCAGTGGGTTGCCTGCTGCTTTGTATGCAAGCGAGCGAGCGACGCGACTCACTCCTGCGCTTCTGCATCTTCAGCCCCGTGCTCAGAGCCGTGGCTGCACGGGAACAGACGCAACCTTGGGGCGGTCCAGTTTACCATCTGCTAAAGGATGTGGAAGAGGCCAGATGGCCTTTTGGTGTGCCATAGGGAAGGAGAATTTCCTGCAGACAGTTTATTGGAAAAGATATTGCGGTTTTCAGGGCTTCGTTCCAGGCACAGGCACATTTAGTCCTCAGGTTTCCCAGCCCTTGACATAAAGGAAGTTGGAGAAATTACTCACGTATTGTTTAATTACCACGAGTTGGCCAGGCAAGCACAACACACCCGGTGGTCTGCGTCTGACCACGGAGGAAGCGGTGGCACACAGCACCCCAAACCTCGGCAGCGGTTGAGACGTGAGGCTCTGGGGGGGCAGCGATGAGGAGGCACAGTGCCCCCAGGGAATGCTCTTGAAAATCAGCGCAACGCTCAGGTGTAAATCTGGCCCAGTTGTTGCTGCAGATATGGAAACCCACTGCTGTTTGCAGCTGAATTGAACCAACTGAAGAGCGAGGTTTGGTGATGCAAACATCAGGGAAATTACGCTTTCGCTAGCGCGTGCGCTCTCCAATGGGCTCGGCACTGCCGGCGAGGGGTCCGGGCTGTGCTGGCTGCGGCGCAGAGCTGCCGGCCGCGGTACCCCTGGCTCCTGGAGCACTTCGGTTGTACAAAAGATCTGAGCGATTTAGGCCATTGCCTTCCCAAGCTGTCAGATGCGGGATCCCTAGGAAAGGGAAGCAGTCGTAATGCAGAAGTAAAGAAAACCACTCATTTGTTAAAGGCTGTTTATAATTCACAACAGCTCTGGTCCTGTGCTTTTGGAGGGAGTGGTGGCCTCCAGCACAGAGCCTGGCTGGGCAGCATCAGTGTCACAAAGGTCTCCTGCAGATTTTGAGCATTTCCCCCCAAACGCAAAGGGCTGGTTTTCTTCCTGATGTCTGTATAAGCCGATGCCAGGGTGTAAATGACCGTGAGGAGGGCAGGGTCAGAGTTTCCTGCTCTTTCAGGAAGGTGGGACATGGTGCACGCCAAATGTAAAACGTGGTTTGGTGGTGGGATGGCAGGGTTAGGGGAATGGTTGGGCTGGGGGAGCTTAAAGGCCTTTTCCAACCCAAATAGTTCTGGGATTTTATGATTCTATGACTTTAAAAGCAACAACTGCCTTGCTCATCATGAAGAGTAGGTTAGAGACCACTGGTCATGGACATGAGTCCCAAAGAACTGACAACGGGTGCTGACCCAGAGCGTGGCTGCAGTTTGCTTCTCTGCATTCCTTGCAACCGTAGGAAGTTGACCCAAGCATCCTTCGAAGTGTATGAAATGATTGTGGAAGGAAGGCAAAAGTGACCTCCTACGGACCATCTTAAGAAGTTCTCCTGCCCACATTATTTATGATGTGGCAATTTCTTATCACTGCAAGTGAAATGACATATTTGGGGCAACTTTAAATGCTTGCAGGCTTTCTTGTTCTCAGAGAAAGAAGTCCAACAAGCTTTGTGTTAAAACTACTTTAATTTCCATTTGTCAAATTATAAAATTCTGCTCTGTGAAGTGAAAAGACCATTTTTTCCTTCAGGTCTGCTGCCTAATGGCCGATGCAACAACAGTTTTCATTTTTTATTTACACTGTGTAAATGAAAGACATAAAAGCTGTCCTCACTGAATCACGTGAGTCAACATCTTGGGCAACAAAATATGGAATTTCTTCCACGGAGCGGGAGGAAATTGTGAGCAGCACACAGCAGTCTCCTGGGCAGCACGCCACTCCGGGTTTTTAAATGCAGCCTCTCAGGTAATGTCATAAAAATAAATAAACAAATGGGCTCTGGCTCTAGAAATCATACAGGAAATATTGTTTAATAACTCACTGCTTGTATTCACCTTCTCTTGCTGTATCCCCGCTGTGTTTACACTGCTTTGATGTGCAAGGCAGCTGTAGCATTTCACAAAGCGGGAGCCGGCTCGGGAAGGCGCCTGCTGGACCTGTTGTTTGCCAACAGAGAAGGGCTGCTGGGTGACGTGATGGTTGGAGGCCGTGTTGGGCACAGCCACCATGGAATGCTGGAGGTTTTGATTCTGGGCAAAGTCAGGAGACGGGGCAGCAGAAGGGCTCCCTTCGACTGCCCGAGGGCAGGCTTTGGCCAGTTCAGGAACCTGATCTCCAGAGTCCTCTGGGAGGCCGTCCTGAAGGGTGAAGGAGTCCAGGAAGGCTTCAAGAAGACAATCTTCAATGCGCAGGAGCAGGCCGTCCCCATGTGCTGAAAGACAAGGCGGCAGGGGAGAAGAGCATCCTGGCTGAACGGAGAGCTTTGGCTGGAACTTGGGGAAAAAAAGGGAGTTTATGACCTTTGGAATAAGGAACAGGGAACTCAGGAGGACTCCAAGGCTGTTGTGAGGTTCTGCAGGGAGAAAATTCAAAGGGCCAAAGCCCAACTAGAACTTAATTTGGCTACTGCCATAAAAGACAATGAAAAACGTTTCTATAAATACATTAGCAACAAAAGGAGAGCTCAGGAGAATCTCTGTCCTTTGTTGGATGGGGGGGGAAACACAGGGACAAAGGCTGAGGAAAAGACTCAAGAAGGTGCTCAGTGCCTTCTTTGCCTTGGTCTTTATCAGTCAGACCAGTTGTTCTAGGGGGTACCTAGCCTCCTGAGCTGGACGAAGGGGACAGGGAGCAGAATGAAGCCCCCATAATCCAAGGGGAATCGACCTTAGCAGGGTGGTCCGCAGATGAAGTCTTCCAGCCCTTTCACTGCCCACGACTTTTATAGCCGCTTGGTTCCTCCGTGTTTACAGCAGAGCTGTCCCGGGGAACACGAGCATGTCGGAGGTGTTGGGGGCTGCAGAGCCAAACCAGCCCCAGTGTTTGAGCTGAGATCTCTGTCACGCGCGGTGTTTGTCTCCTGAAATGCTGTTAAAGAAATGCAGTGGTCATTAACATGGGTGTGCTTTCTCTTGGAGCCTGTGGGTGCTCCGGTTTCACACAGGCATGAAGAAAAATGCCTCTGCTCTGAGAGGCACGAGGCTGGATGCCGGGCTGACCCAGGAACACGGGGTGTCCGTCCTTTGGACCTGCGGGGGGTACAGCCACGTGTCCTCATGGGCAGAGGGCACCCCACATTCTCCAGCGTGCAGCAAGGGATGGCGAGGACGCCACATGCAGGCGTGTGCGTGCTGTGAATGCCAGACCCGCTGGCGAGAGGCGCTCCCCGCCGCAGCGGTACCTGCGTTAGCTGTTAGCTACCTTGGGCACCATCAGCCGCTGCGGCAGCAGCAGATCCATCGCCCCAGGCCGTGCACATTCACCCCCTCAACCACAGAGTCAGGACCAGTCACGTCTTATTCCCCAATTAGGTCACAAGCCCTGCGCCTTACGTATCTTCCTACTGCACCCTTTCGAAAGAGGACCCAGGGCCTCCGCTCCCACTCTCCCGCCGCACCCCGTGTCCCTGCCCTTCTCCTGCGGACCAAGCTCCGGGTCTGGCTGTGCTTTACCGGGCTCCTTCCCCTGCACCCTCCAGCCCTGGGGATGTTTCTTGGAGCAACCCCTGTCTCTGAGGGCAGCAGGGACTCCAACCTTCCCTGCTCCCACCGGGCACACTGCCATCACTTGGGAAGGATCCGCTGACCGCCCATCACGCACCTCCTCTG
>NW_009258948.1:52377-52783 GCF_000687185.1 Egretta garzetta
AAGAATACAAGAAAGATAACAAGCTTTCTTGGACCTTCTGGTTGGACTTGATGATCTTAAAGGTCTTCTCCAACCTAGACGATTCTATGATTCTATGATTCTATTCCTCATCCTGGAAGAGTCTGGTGACCATGAAAACAGCCCAGCAGTGCAGGTCTCAAGAGCAGGGAGGGGAAAAGGCACTGGAGCACGGCCTGACTTCTAATGCCTGGGACAAGGAAGGGCTGCACTGGGCAGCCTCCACCTCTGCTTTCTCAGCCTAAAAGGACTGGAGAGCCCCGCTGGCTTTGCAAGGCTGCGTTTCCCCAGGTGGTTCACTAGCAGACACTAAGAAGCCGAGAAGAGGGAGGCGAGGTAGGGTCAAACAAGTCCTCCCAGAGAGGCGAAGGCGAGGCACCCCAGATGC
>NW_009258948.1:52797-54073 GCF_000687185.1 Egretta garzetta
TGCTGAAAGGCAAACCCTTCTTTTTTGTGTGTCCTGATCCTTAAACACGGCAAAGCCACAGCACAACTGAAGAGCTCCTTGCTCCTGTGGGAAGCCAGAACTGGAAGTGCCAATGCATCAAGGTCCTTCTCTCACCGACCAAGGGCGATTCGGCCGTTGCAGTCATTTATGCAAGAAATAAACCCAGGCAAACAGATGACCTGGCCTCTCAGGCGCCGTCCCTCAGGCTGGCGACTCTTGTGTTCGTAACAGCCTTGCAACAACACCCCGGGGATAGAGCCTGATGGGAACTTTGGGAGAGCCTGGTGTTTCCATGTGTAAAACCCCACGGTGAACCCAGCCCTAACCCTTTCTGGGTCCCTTCCCTCGGGAATCGATCATTTTGCAAGCCTGGGCTCCAGGCTCACCCTGTAGATGTGGTGGTCCCCTGTCGCTGCAGTAACTGGAGGTTGTCTGTATCTGTCATCTCGGTGTATCCCCACTTTACTTCCAGCGATGTTATGTGTGGGGATGCTGAAGGTGCGTGAGCAGTTTGAACTCAGCAGCCCTTGTGCCAGGCAAAGCACAGGGGGTACAGAATTAATCTCCTGAAGTCCCAGATTTCATTATTGTTGCTGGGTTTTAATATTGTCTGTGGTCGTATAATGGTCTAAATGTTCAAAAGTGACTAAAAATGTTGGTGATCTCATTGTTTTGGTACCCAGCTTGAAAATTCTTCATCTGTGCTGGTTTTCAAAAAAAGCAGGCGGGTCTGTCTTTAGCGTTGGAGCCCAGGGCAACATTTCAGCTTGGGTACCGTAACATCGATCTCCCCTCGATCACCAGGGGCTTCTGCACTGGGAAGCTCACTTGCCCTCCAGCCCAGGTGCTTATGGCAGGAGGCACTGCTCACGTTTGGGCAGGTCTCTGCTGCCGCCCTCCCTCGGAGCGGGAGCCTGGCGGCTGGAAGGTGGGGGTGCCGAGGGCTGTCACGGTGAGCAGGGGTTGCATAAGCAGCTCTGTGAAAGCACAACATGTACGCAGGTCATCAGGGAAGGGGGGAGATGTGTAAAATCACAGAACTGCAGCCAGAGAAACACAGAGCAAGAAGGGCAAGCGCTCCGGGGAATTGGATTCAAACGGGATGAGTCAGTCTCATAGAATCACGGAATCGTTTGGGTTGGCAAAGCCCTTTAAGCTCCCCCAGCCCAACCGCCCCCCTACCCCTGCCATCCCACCACTACACCCTGTCCCTCAGCACCGCCTCTGCCCGGCTGTTAAATCCCCCCCGGGACGG
>NW_009258948.1:54237-65832 GCF_000687185.1 Egretta garzetta
CACTGCCCTGCTCTGGACACGCTCCAGCCCCCCCAGGTCCTTCGGGGAGGGAGGGGCCCAACCCTGACCCCAGCAGTCGAGGGGTGGCCCCCCCAGTGCCCAGCACAGGGGCACGCTCCCTGCCCTGCTCCTGCTGGCCACACCAGCCCTGAGACAAGCCAGGATGCTGCTGGCCCTCTTGGCCACCTGGGCACCCTGCTGGCTCCTATCCAGCCCCCTCTCGACCAACCCCCCCAGAGCCTGTTCTGCTGGGCGGCTTTCCAGCCAATTCTTCAGGCTGTGAGCTCAGGTCTCTGGGCTTGTTCCCAAAGGAGACCCCTTCAGGGTGGGTATGGTGGATGCACCTCACAAACCTTAAACCTTTCTGCTTTTTTTTTTTTGTTTTCCTGGCAGTTTGAGCTACCACCTTCAGCTCAAGGGTGTCATAGTCTGGGAATGCTTGAATTGTGGCCACCCGAGAGGGCCGTGCTTTGCCTGCACAAGGGACGCAGGCAGGCGTCTCCTATTAATTTTGATGTCAGCGTAGCCTGGATGGATGCAAGAACCAGAGAACGGCTTCCAGGATTCTTTGAGAGGCTTTCCCTTTGCGCGTGGAGCTCACCAATTAGCAATGCTGGGGCTTTCACGTTGCAGACAGCGGTTTTCAGAGGTGTTTAATGGACTTTAGGTGCCTTTCGCTCCCCTGGCTGCTAGGCAATAGACCTTATTAAACCTCCCCGGTCCAGGGGCCAGCAGAGAGCAAATACACACTGAAACAGAGCCCGTTGCGTTCCTCTGGGCAACATCGTGACAGCAGTAAATAATGGTCTTATGCTAATGAATCATTTCTTCCAGAATTAAACTTTGCTCATTTTTGAGTCTGTGTCAAGTGTGAGTCACCGTGACTAAGGCACATATGCATGTCTGTGTGCCTAAGAGGCGCCTGAAATAACGCGCTCCTTCCAGAGGAGCTGCTGGAGCCGCAGCCAGTCTCAGCATCTCCCCACCCTGGGGCACACCAGGACTTGCAGGATTTGGTGTTGCTTCAGATCAGGGTGGCTTCATTACCTGGACACATGAAGTGGAGAAGGAGATCTGAGCTCAGGAGGTGGCTGCTTAAAGTGCTGAGGCACTCACCTACCTCTGGTGGGGCATTTATTATCCTTACCACTAACCTTATCTAGTTAGTGGCATCCCTGCTCCCTGCAGGGGGGTTGGACTAGATGACCTCTAGGGGTCCCTTCCAACCCAAAACATTCTATGATTCTATGATTTACGAGCCACTGAGCCAGGTCTGGGCACCAAGTGCTCCGGGGGGTTGAACCCTGCCTAAACAGCGAGAAATTGCAGCTGGAAATTCTCAACCGTGTCCCATGAAGCTCATAAAAAAAATGCAGATTCCTGCACCTGGGCCAGAACAACCCCTGCATCGGTACCGACTGAGGCTACCTGGCTGGGGACCAGCTTCTCAGAAAGGGCCTGGTGGACCACACGACGTTGGACGTGAGTCCTTGGTGTGCCCTTGCAGTAAAGACAAGCAACAGCGGACTGGGCTGCATTTGTGAGAGTGCAACCACCGGGTCAAGGGAAGAGATTTTTCCCTTTAATCTCCAAGTGTGTGGCTGCCTCTGGAGTTCTTTGGCCAGTTGTGGATCCTTCCATACAAGGAAAAGCAATGGTACAGCGGAGCAAGCCCAGGTGAGAGTACATAGCGGTTGGGTGGCTGGAGCTCACAACGTACAAGGAGAGGCTGAAGCAACTGGGATTTTTTAACCAGAAGAAAAGAAGGCAAAAGAGGTTGCTAATTGAAGTTTTCCAATACTTGGAAACGATTACAGATAAAATGGCGTCAAGACTGATGAGACCCCACCTGAGGCACTGCGTCCAGTTCTGGGCTCCCCAGTTCAAGAAGGATGAGGAACTCCTGGAGAGAGTCCAGAGGAGGGGATGGAGGGGACTGGATGGTGGAGGATGGAGGTATAGTGGAGGATGATGGGGGGACAGGAGCATCTCCCCTACAAGGAAAGGCTGAGGGAGCTGGGCTTGTTCAGCCTGGAGAAGAGAAGGCTCAGAGGGGATCTCATCAACACCTACAAATATCTCAGGGCTGGGGGTCACCAGGACGGAGCCAGACTTTTCCCAGTGGTGCCCAGTGCCAGGACAAGGGGCCATGGGCACCAACTGAAGCAGAAGAGGTTCCAGGTGAACGTGAGGAAGAACTTGTTGACTGTGAGGGTGATGGAGCCCTGGCCCAGGCTGCCCAGGGGGGCTGTGGAGTCTCCTTCTCTGGAGATCTTCAACCCCCACCTGGACACTGTCAGAGGGTCCTGCTCTGGGTGAGCCTGCTTGGGCAGGGGGGTGATCCCCGGAGGGCCCTGCCAGCCTCTGCTGTTCCCAAATTCTGGGATTCTGTGACTCATCAGAGATGAAAAGACAAGAGGATGGGTACAAAAGTTGCAACAGGGGAAAATTCAGCTGGACAATAAAGGAAGAATTCTTCCTCATGGGGGTTGGACCTCAGTCCTTGGAAATTTTAAGAACTCCATAGGACAAGGGCTGGAGAAACCCGATGTAAGTAGCCATTAAGGCTCTGAGCCAGTTAACAGAACTGTATAAATTCATTGTGTGCTGGCACGTTTAACCTACTAGGGGAGAAAAAATAAAGGCAGACAGTTCTCCAGAAAAATGCGTATGGAGTCAAACTCTCATCCAGGACCCTCACCGATGTGCCCCTGCGTAACGCCCAGGCACCAGGGGGTCTGCCCGCTTCGGGGGGCCCATGGTAACACCATCCCAATTCCCAGCTGTGTCAATGAGCATGCACAGCTTTCCAAAAGCAGCTCTTTTGTTAGGGTACAAGTCTAAGATGAATTTGTGTGGCTACACACTCCAGGTACAGGATGCTGGATGCACCCAGTGCTCGTTATCCAGACTGGAAGCATGTTTACTCTTGATGACGTCATAGGTTTCAGCTATAAAAACTTTTTTCCCATTTTAACTTCCTACCCTTGACAATCAAGACTGGTGACTGCTTCAGCACAATCTTTCTTATATATCCGCCCTGCCGGGAGTCCTCAGAGGCACTCAATCTCCCGAGTGACTGATTCTCTTGCTTAAAGTGTACAGAGGTATCAGATAAGCCATTAAAAAAATTTAAAAGCGGGAACATGTGTGCCTTACAGATTTTACTAGATGGGGCGTTCTTTGGAGAATCAGCCACCCAAAGTCAGCTGCTCAATATTTCTTCCTGCTAGAATGTGTGTCGGACACATGGCGGCGGGAGCGATGGACGGTACTCTTCACACAGGGAGAATGAGTGCGCATCTGCACGGCTTTAGAACGTGGCCATCACAGCTTCCCCACCTGAGGGCATTTGCAGCGGCCATTAAAGCGCGCCGTTGAGCAACCGCTCTGTTCAGAAGTGCTGGGCAGATGATGGCAGGGCGATACTAGACTAGATATAAGAAAGAAATTCTTTACTGTGAGGGTGGTGAAAGCCTGGCAGGGGTTGCCCAGAGAGGGGGTGGAGGCCCCATCCCTGGGAACATTCCAGGCCAGGTTGGCCGGGGCTGTGAGCAACCTGATGTGGTTCAAGGTGTCCCTGCTCCTGCAGGGGGGTTGGGCTGGGTGACCTCTAGGGGTCCCTTCCAACCCAAACCACTCTATGATTCTATGATTCTATGATACCAGGATGCCTGATCCATTCTCCCAGGTGTTCTCCATCACCCAGAGAAAACAGGCTGCCTCCCCCAGTCCTCCTGACCATGGGAACAGCTTTGACTCTTGTGGCGTGGCTTCGGGATTTTGGTTCTGCTCCAGATAGAGAGGTCAAGTGCAGGGTGGCCCAGCTGTTACCCCAGACAGCCCCAAACACATCACTTCCATGCCTTATCTCTTGTGCCATTTCTTGACCCTCCTTTTCACTGCCTTTGGCCTTGTCTTTCCCCACTCCGACCTTCTCCCAGGTGAAGAAGTTGCCTCTCGTTACTTTTTCCTCCACTGGCCCCAGTTCTGCTGCATCACTGTCCAAATCTGGTATTTCCGATAACATCACCTGAGTCATCCTGACCTTATGTGACATCACCAATGAGGTTACCTGAGTACTGCTTGCCCAGTAAGACTGTGCTCCCGCAGGCAGACTTGAGCATCCATGAAAAACAAGCGGGCAAGCGTTCATCCAAGATGTTGCAATCACTCACACTAGGGTAGGATACAGAGGAGTTTAAGATTACGCTTTATTTGTTTCCTGATGGCTCCATAACTGGTGACCGAATGGCTTCTCACGTGGTGAATGCAAACAGTGGGACTAATCATGAAGGTTTAAGCGCATGTGGAATTATTTCCTACGCTGCGCTTTAATTCTTCATCACAGTGCTCGTTAGAGCGAGGTGTGTTACAACCAGCGGAAATGTAACACAACTCACAGAGTGGAGAAAACCCTGTGATAAATCACAGAATAAAGGAGCATGGACAATGATTTAAATTAATTTGAATATTAATTTCTTCTATCTTCAGCCAGGAGCATACATTCAATTAGTAACAACGGTGTACACAGCATAATGAGTTCATCCCACTCATTTATGGTGAGTGGTTAGCAACGGTTCTTTGTCTCCTGTGGTGCCATGGGGAGAAGCTCTTCCTTGGCACGAGGACCTTGAGGATGCCCCTGTGGATCTGTCTGGCTTTTGTGGTGTAGATGATGGGGTTCAGCTCAGGGGGAACCAGCAGGTAGGTGTTGGCCATGAAGACAGGAACGAGAGGGGAAGCGTGCTGGCCAGAACAGTGAACCATGGACAAGCCAGCCACGGGGATGTACAGGATCAGGAGTGCCAGGACATGGGACAGGCAGTTGTTCAAAGCCTCGAGACGCTCCCTCTGGGATGCGATGCTCTCAATTGTCTTACAAATCATCACGTATAACAAAACAATGAGCAATGGGTCCAGTACCGCTATGAGGATGAGCACAGCTAACCCATACATGCCACTGAAAGTGATGTCTACACACATCAGCTTGATCAGGTCCTGCTGCAGGCAGTAGGCATGGGAGAGCACATGGGACTGGCAGAAGGGCAACCTTCTCAGCTAGAAGAGTGATGACAGCCCTCCTAAGAGGCATCTGCACAGGGCAGCCAGCCCAATCCTGCCCATCCTGGCATGGGTGAGGATGGAGGAGCATCTCAGCAAGTAGCGGATGGTCACATACGATGAAAGGCTATGGCCAGAAGCACTGAGGACTCCATAAAGGAGAAGGAATGAACGAAGTAAAGCTGAGCAAAACAGGCATCAAAACTGATGTCCCTGTAGCTGACCCAGAAAACACTCATCACAGTCGGCGCTGTGGACAGAGACAAACCCAAACTGGTGATGGCCAACATGGACAGGAATTGGTGTGTGGGCTCATGGAGGCTTGGATTGGTCCCGATGACAGAGGATTGTGCAGTTCCCTGTGAGAAACGCAATGTAGATGCGAGTGAGAGGGATGGAGGGCCAGATGAGGGAAACCTCCAGCCCTGGATGCCTGCCAGAATGAACGCGCAGCGGGAGGAGTTGGAGCTGTGGACAACCATGTGGTGGACTAGGGAGCATCTACACTGAAATAAAAAACCCTCAAAAAGGAAGTGTAGGGCCCAGAAACCAGACACTCGCATACTTATACATGCAGATGATACAAGCTTCATAAATTACCCAAGCTCACAGCAGTGGTTAATGAATGTGCTGTTGATTATTTTTCCTTTTTTGTTGATTACTATGGGATAAAATATTCATGAATGAGAAAAAAATTTAGACAAAAGCATCAGGGAGTTTATCAGCTACCTCAGGATGTTGGAAGTTCCCAACAGCAATGTTTGTTTTTAAATACCTCTGGTTTAACACCAGAAATCATCGTTAGATCACGCATGTCCACCCAGCAGTGAGTTAGACTTTTGCACCCCGTGATCCAGATTTTGTCTCGGGAAGGTGGAACCCAGTGCTGAGGATGTTCTGATTCTTTTCATGGTAAATATAACTTGTTGTCCAATAAAACCTGCAATCATTCATCCAATAGATAAGAAACTAATAATGTCTTGAAAAAATTGAAATATAAATTTAATGCAAATTTCACCTGCAGCATCAGCAGAGGGAAAGGGCTTTCGGAGGAAGAGAGCTGCAGGAGCAAATCTTGTGGCAATGCAGAGTCCCCCCAACATTGGGATAGTCTGGGCAAGGCAACCGGTGCCTGAATGTCAGGCAGGGAGCCGGGGACGCAATGCGAGCTGCTTAACCTCTCCCCAGCGGAAACCCTTGAGTCCCTGCACGACAACAGCATCACTGCCGCAAGGGAGAGATTCTCCAGAGAAATGGATGTCCAGAAACTTCAGGCAGAGGGCTGACAATGGGCCTTATACAAGGTCAAACCCTGCAGAGTTGTACAGAACAGAGGGGACTACTTCAGTTGGAGGGGCCCTGCGAGGACCAGCTGCTCCGTGTCAGAGGAGAGAGCTTTTTCTTATTCTCTGGGGAAACAAGTCCCTTACTGAAGGACTTATTTAGTCTAGCCTACGTGATTGGCAAAAGAAAAGCTGAACTGATCTAAAAATTGTCCACCAGTCGGTGCGTGGTTGACAGTGATGACTCTTCAGTATAACCCACAAGCACAGCGTGACCCAGTAACGGGAAACTGAAGTTACACAGAAATTGGATGAAACGAGACAGTTCTAGTTTGCAAATCTGAAAATAAAAAAGGACCAGATGACAAATCCTTCGTCTTTTGGAGCCGTAAAGCTAAGAACAGAAATTCTTCTGAGATGTATGCTTTGCCTGAAGGCCATACGATGGGCTTGATGAGCAAATTGGTTATGAAATTCTTCTGGAAGTGACATGCAGGATATCAGAATGCATCAGCACAGTGATCCTTTCTAGATCTAATATTTTCTAATGCTCCTGCAATGAGGAATACCCCCCCCCCCCCCCCATTAAATTATTAATTAAAACAGAGATTAAACACTATTTCCTTACTTTGCCCTTCAGTACTGTATCGGGAGGCCTCTAAGCGTCAAGGTCAGGCTCTGCAAGAGCCCTCTGAGGTATGAAGCCTCATGGCAATGCTCCTGCCCTCTGCACGTTGGAAAGCGACCAAATTCTGCTGTGGCTGAGGTCTGTTTTGGCTGTGGCGAGAAAGCCCAAGGCAGACTCACCAGGCCCACAAAGAGCTGCTTATGAGGTCTCTGAACTCCCCCCCCCCCCCAACCTGGACCTTGGATAAAAGGACTCGGGGGAATGGAGAAGCAATAAGGAAACAGAGTCAAATCTGCCTTCAGCACACAAGCACTGGGGGTCAAGTCATAGAATCATAGAATCATAGAATCATAGAATCACTTTGGTTGGAAAAGACCTTTAAGATCATTGAGTCCAACCGTTCCCCTAACCCTGCCATCCCACCACTAAACCCTGTCCCTCCAGCCCATTCCAGAGTCTGACAGCCCTTTCTGTAAAAAACTTTTTCCTAATATCCAACCTAAACCTGCCCTGGTGCAACTTCAAACCATTCCCCCTTGTCCTATTGCCCGTTACCAGGGAGAAGAGGCCGACCCCTCCTGTCAGGTGGTCCCCTGTGCAAGGGGCTGTACATACACATGGTAGAGAAACCTCTTCTGCATTGCGCTCATGCAACGCAAGGTAGCGTTGGGTCTAAATAAGAAAGAAGTCTCTGGAGCCCTGCCATTGCCTGCGCCTGCACATAAGGGTTGCTGCAGGTGATGCCAAACTGCAGGCTCCCAGCCTGCTGGGGGTTGGGAGCTGAAGCCTGGGGCGGGCAGAGCTATTCCCACCCCCTCTTGGCATTTCAGATTCATTCGTGTGTTGTGGCCAGGGGAGACCGCTGAACTCATCTGCTCTGATCACCCCCAAGCAGCTGCGCGAGTGGTGGTGTTGCTCACCGATGTGGACCTGTCTCCTCTGTGCCGTGGTGTGGGCAGCAGCACCCTTAATCTGGATCCCCCATTTTGTGTCCTGCCCACTCTGCAGCATCTCTCCATCGCCCCTCGGAAGGATGCCCATGCCCACGCTGGTTTTACGTGGTGGTGGTTGGTCCCTTCAAGGACAGCAGTGGCCCCATGTTGGCACATGCAATGACCCAGCACTCCCTCCCAGCTCTGCTGAGGAGATATTCTGGGTGAAGTATCTGCAAAATGCACTGTGAAATGTCATCCCTGTCCTGGCTGACGCAAGCTTGCATGTGGATCCTGCTTTTTTTGGCTCTTAAGACAAAGGATCTTCCTCTCATGCATTCACAAGGGGCAAAAGCATCAGATCTGCAATGGGATGGGTAGGAAATGCAATGTTGCCTGCTGTGGCCCCACAGCTCCCACCACTCTGCTTGCCCTTTCTCCCTCCTGCATCAAGGCCTCTTTGCTGAAGCTCTGGTTATGGGAACGGGTTTTCTTATCATAGCTCTAATGACCAAAATGGGGTAGCCCTTTTTTGGGTGAGGTCTGCCCAGCGTGCTGCATGCTGACCAGAGACCCATTCCACCCTGCACGGCTCGGGGTTCCCAGCATTGGAGAGGATGTAAGATTATCCATGCTGTCCTCGCTTGCTTTATCAAGTTAGCTCTAAGAAACAGCATTTTAAATGAGGCTTTACAGGGTCTGGGTGCTTTTCTGGCACTGGGATCACCACAGATGAGCAGCTCCTGGTGCAAAACTCTTCCCTGCAAGGTGAGAGGATGCAGCAGCAAGGAGGCTGCTTCACTGTGGTTCTCCAGGGTGAGACAACAGCGAAGGGCTCCCACCTTTCAAACGCCACAGACTCTCCCAGCCCCATGTCCTGTCACCTTGCCACACGCTCAGAGATGCTCCATGGGGCTGCCCCCCGCCCCCCCTGCCCCCAGGGTCCAGACAGCTTCTCTATGGCTGTCCTCAGTTTGGGGTGGGAGGTGGTGTGGTTGCAAAATGGTTCATCTCAGGGATGAGAACAGCCCCGGGGAAGCTCTGTGCTTGCTGGGGACGGCTGCAGGGTGTCTGGCTGGCCGATGCTGTGACTTGGGCAGTGTTCGGGAAAGGAATAAGCACTTGGCAAGCAGAGGGGTATCCTTTCTCTGCTCAACTCTATCAATCTGAGGCTCTGGCACCTCCTGAACCAGGATCAGTGTTTTTTGTTGAATATTCCTTAATTGATTTTATTTTTTTTCCCTGTGGATTTGCCTTACTGCTCGGTTGAGCTCCTGCAGGCTTTTGGCGTTTGCAGTTCACTCTGACAAAATGTTCCAAAGCTTAATCCTGCTGAGTGAAAAACACCTGAAATTGGTTTTAAATTTGCCACCTGCTATTTTATTTAATGTGTCTCAGTTTTTGTCTTAAAAGAGACAGCAAGAAATGACACCTGAATGTCCTCCTCAAGTCACTCAAGATTTTATAGAGCCCTTCGCCACCCCCTTAGTCATCCCTCTTCCAGACTGGAGAATCCTGGCTCACCCAGCTCTTCCTTGCATGGAAATTGTTTTAGGCCTTTGGTTGGTTTTGTTTCCTCTTCTCAATATCCTTCTAGTTCCCGTGAGGGTTCGTGGAAGATGAGAGCATCTGCTTCACTGAGGTTGTAAGGTCAAGACATTTGCAGTTCAAAGGGAAGAGTAAGTAACAAGGAAAGACACAGAAACCATGGAGGACCAATCATGGGGACAATAGCAAAGAGCAAAACTCTTCAGCCACTAATTGACAGGCCATTAAGAAACTCCAAGCTCAATTTTGGGGAGGGTCAGCCTGGCCTTTGTAGCTGATAAGAAGTGGGAAATGATGGATGAATGGATTTGGGATATCATAGAACCACAGAATCACAGAATCCCAGGTTGGAAGGGACCTCCAGGATCATCTGGTCCAACCTTTCTAGGCAAGAGCCCAGTCCAGACAAGATGGCCCAGCACCCCGTCCAGCTGAGGCCTGACAGTGCCCAGTGTGACGGAGTCACCCCCTCCCCTGGGGAGATTATTCCCATGGGTGACTCTTCTCATGGGGAAACATTTCCTTCTCATGCCCAGTTGGAATATTGTCAGGATCGACTTGTACCCATTCCCCCTTGGGGAGTTCTCTCCATGGGACTGCTTGTGACAAGGGAGTTTCCATCTTCCCTGTAGCCACCCCTGAGGCACTGGGACGTGGGGATGAGATCCCCCCGGAGCCTCCTGTGCTCCAGGCTGAACAAACCCAGGGGTCTGTGGGACTGCGGGTCCTGTGGGACTGCGCAAAACTGATACAGGAACCCTCAGGGGAAGGGTCGAGAGTGGGAAGGGGGTGTTGGGAAGGACAGGGGTGGGGGGAATGGAAGGGACAGCGTACAGAAGGGGCTGACTGCAGTCACACGGAGGTCAAACACCAGAGCAGATGGCAGGATCCTGCTTGCCCCGTGTTTCGGTGGTGCGGACCAGAGGTGGCGTGCGGCAGCCATCCGACTGCAGTGGTCGCAGCTCGGTGGCACCCGAGGCCATTTCAGCAGGTGACCGGCACCCACAGGCGTCAGTGACTCCCTTCTGCGGGCAATGAAGTCCATCATAGGCTACACGGGACCACGGAAAGTGAGCTATGGGTCGGAGCAGGAGTCCCGCGGGCTCGCCGCTTTCTGCCCGAGCACGCTGGGAAGATGCGCTATTTCACGTACACCATCCCCTCCATCCTGCCGGGCTCCAGCCCTGCTTGGGGCACAGCGTCCCTCAGCCTGTTCACATTTTCCTGGACAACCCGTGCACGCAGCTTCCACCCACACTAAACTCCGCCATTTCTGGGGTGAAACCCAACCAGATGTGGGAGAAATGGCTGGGAATACTTAAAGCGCTGCTCCTTAACGTCCTGTTAACACACCTTAGGATACTATTCCTATGTTTCCTTGACCATTCCCTTCATTGTTAAAAGCCACACGTAAGCCCTGGGCCCTCATCCAAAGACACTTTCAATATTGTTTTCCAGGAGACCTTGGCTTACAGGGAAACCGGCAGAAACTGCGTTTGCTGTATACCAGACACCTGGCTAGCCTGGCCATTGCCCCCGTGCTCTCTCTGACCGTTAGCGCATGCTGTGCTGAGCCCAGCACCTTCTTTTTCTCCAAATCATCATCCAAAAAAGTGTTCAGTCAAATCCTAAAAGAACCTCAGAAGCTGGAAAGCTCAGCATGCTCCTGATGCCTACACTAACTTCGTCCCGGGGTTAAATGCCACCCCTGCTGAGTGCGCTGCCTACGTGGACCCCGAAGAAAACCACTTTTTGGCCTCCACCCTGGGGCTCTCATTACGCTGCAAATGGGGGGAAAGCAAACTCACCCAGGGGAATCCCCCCACGGTGGGGTCGCTTTTGAGCTCTGCAGTGCTGGTAGCGAGCTGTGGTGCCCATCTCCGGAGCATGGTGTAATTACGGAGTTAAATCATAGAATCATAGAACCACAGAATGTTTTGGGTGGGAAGGGACCCCCAGAGGCCCAACCCCTCTGCAGGAGCAAGGACACCTTGAACCACATCAGGTTGCTCACAGCCCCGGCCAACCTGGCCTGGAATGGTCCCAGGGATGGGGCCTCCACCCCCTCTCGGGGCAACCCCTGCCAGGCTTTCACCACCCTCACTGGAAAGAATTTCTTCCTTAGATCCAGTCTAAACCT
>NW_009258948.1:66070-68819 GCF_000687185.1 Egretta garzetta
CCACGCTGCTGGGGATGCAGCCCAGGGCACGGTTGGCTTCTGGGCTGCCAGCGCCCATGGCCGGCTCCTGGCCAGCTTTTCATCCATCAGTGCCCCCAAGCCCCTCTGGGAAGGGCTGCTCTCCATCCCTTCACCCCCAGCCTGTGTGGGTACCGGGGGGTGCCCCCACCCAGGGGCAGGACCTTGCACAGTGTGGCTGCTGGGGCTTGGGAGTCGCAGCCGTGTCAAGGAGAGAAGCGCTTGGGTTCAGTGTGATGCACTGCATGGAAAAACATCTTGTCCCTTGTGCAGAAGAATCAGCGAACTCTGTGACTGAAACGAGATGAGAAAATCAGGCTCCCGCTCCCCTGAGCCCTCTCATCCCTAGTTTGTGTGTCTTCCTGCCTGCGAGCAACTTCTGCACAGCCCCACGAAAGACACCAGGCAGCCTGGGTACCACGTCAAGCCCAGCCTTGACAAAGCCCGGAGCTGCCTGCCCGAGTGCTCCCAGCTTCTCGGGTGACGCTCGCTGCGGGCAGTGAACTCCGTGCCATCACAAAATGCCAAACGCCAGCGGGGGGCTGCTCAGCCATGCCCGTGCCAAGCTGCTGCGACGGCCGCGCCGGTGCTGTGACCGCGCCTGCAGACCTCCCTCCTCACAGGGTGCGTGCCCCGTGTCACCCTGCGAGGACATCCATCGATGTCCGTGGCGCAGCACGGAGCTCGCGCCTGCCCTCGGCGTGTCCTGCGGCGGCCGTGCAGACCTTCCCTTTGTTTCCCCAGGCTGCCCTCAGCAGCGGGTGCGCAGCGGGAGGCTGAGGACAGGCTGGATGCTGGAGGAGGTGCTGAGCCTCCTCGGTCCCTGTCACCGGGTGTAGATACACCTGCAGGTTGCAGAGACCCCCCTGTGGTGCTGAGATGTGCCCTGGGTGCTTCAGCTGCAGCTGGAGGAGAACTAGTGGAGACCCATCAGAGCCCAGAGAGCAGCTCCCCCCCAGACACCTGCGATTTTGGCTGAGCTGAGGTGTTTCCAGGCTGCAGGACAGTCTTGGATGGACCTGAGCGCACGTGCAGGCACGGTCGTGCAGGCATAGCGACAGACGCAACTTCAGGCTGAAGGAGCAGGGGGAGGCAGGGTGGATCTTGGGCTGCCAGCGGCCAGAACGGGGCCTCTGCTGAGCACCCCTGTGAGCACAGCGAGCTGGTGAGGTGCCTGCTGTGGCTGCGGGGCAGTTTGGGACCCGGGTGTTCTGGTCCAGAGCTGCTCTTTTGGGTAGCCATTATGCTTAGGAACTTTTTAGGATGATAAAGGGACTGGAGCATCTCCCCTACGAAGAAAGGCTGAGGGAGCTGGGCTTGTTCAGCCTGGAGAAGAGAAGGCTGAGAGGGGATCTCATCAACACCTACAAATATCTCAAGGGTGGGGGTCATGAGGATGGAGCCAGACTCTTCCCAGTGGTGCCCAGCGCCAGGCCAAGGGGCCATGGGCACAACCTGAAGCAGAAGAGGGTCCACTCGAACGGGAGGAAGAACTTGTTGACTGTGAGGGTGATGGAGCCCTGACCCAGGCTGCCCAGGGGGGCTGTGGAGTCTCCTTCTCTGGAGATCTTCAACCCCCGCCTGGCCGCTGTCCTGTGCCCCCTGCTCTGGGTGAGCCTGCTTGGGCAGGGGGGTGGCACTGGGTGAGCTCCGGAGGGCCCTGCCAGCCCCTGCCAGTCTGGGATTCACCTTAAACTGTTGCCGTCCCACCAAGGTGGGGAGGATGTTGGCATCTTATATGCGTTCTTTAGCACAGAGGACACCTCTCTCTTAAAAACACAGCATCAACCATGTCACTGTCCTGGCATGGGGCTGAGTGCCTCCTCTGCAGTTTGGGGGAGGAATAATCATGGCTGAGGGATTGCTTGTCCCTTCCTAAGGTGCGGGGCGCAGCGCGGGCGAGCTCCTGGCAGTGCCCGACCCTCCCCGGGGTAAGGAAGGGGAGCGTGCGCAGCTAGGTGGGTGGCTTTTAGAGGCTTATGGCATTTGGCCCCGAACCAGTGAGATTTTCCCCAAACCTTTTTTCTCCATGTTGTGCTCTGATTGTTATTTCTGGCATGGTTTACTGACGGGAAGGCGAGAGCACAGTGCCTGCCCCGCTGTGTGGCTCTTTCATCCCAAACACAGGTAGCAGGCGTCAGTGGGTCCATGCCCTGCGTTTGCTCCTGTTCCCAGCCTGAATCGCTGGCTTTCGCTGTCTGCCCGAGGGGATTTGTTGCCCAGAATCACCCAGGAGAAAAGCCGCTCTGGAAGGCAGAAGCTGGGAGGCGGCGCGCAGCGGACTTGGGCTCTCAGTGTCTAGAAGTAGGGAAACCTCCAGGAAAATCCCAGGTGGCTCCTGGATGAACGGAAAAAAAAAATCTCTCGAAAGCAGGGCACATTCCGTACCCTGGGCTGCATCAGGAGAAGCGTGGCCAGCATCAAGGGAGGGGATTGTGCCCCTCTGCTCCGCTCTGGGGAGACCTCCCCTGGAGCCCTGCGTCCAGCTCGGGAGCCCTCAGCACCAGGAGGACATGGACCTGTTGGAGCGGGGCCAGAGGAGGGCTACTAAAATGCTCCGAGGGCTGGAGCCCCTCTGCTCTGAGGCCAGGCTGGGAGAGTTGGGGGTGTTCAGCCTGGAGAAGAGAAGGCTGCGGGCAGAGCTGAGTGCGGCCGGTCAGGGCTTCAAGGGGGCCCAGAGGAAAGGGGGGGACAAGCTTTTTAGTAGGGCCAGCTGTGACAGGACAAGGGG
>NW_009258948.1:68964-73621 GCF_000687185.1 Egretta garzetta
AGGTTTAGACTGGATCTAAGGAAGAAATTCTTTCCAGTGAGGGTGGTGAAACCCTGGCAGGGGTTGCCCCGAGAGGGGGTGTAGGCCCCATCCCTGGGAACATTCCAGGCCAGGTTGGCCGGGGCTGTGAGCAACCTGATGTGGTTCAAGGTGTCCCTGCTCCTGCAGGGGGGTTGGGCTGGGTGACCTCTGGGGGTCCCTTCCCACCCAAACCATTCCATGATTCTATGATTCCTGTTACTCCCAGGCATGCTTTTTGAACCCCACTCCCGCTCTGGGAATCAGGACCTTCACTTCTGCTGGGCTGGAATTCATACCCGTCAAGGCTGTCCTGCAGCCCAAACCGTGTTGGGTAGTCTCAGGGCGTATTGCTCCTCCCGGAGCGATGAATGCCAGTTGTTTTGCATGTGGGATGCTGTGGTTCGGGCCATACTCAACAGCCTGAGTGCTCGGCGCTATTTGCTCTGGCGGCCAGAGTGGGGGCTGCTGGTGCTGGCTGACAGAGCCAAGGGAGCAGTTTCCCCACTGTGTGTTGCATCTGTCAAGAAATGGGAAGTGCTGACGCAAACCCATCCGATGAGAAAACAGAAGAGATCTTGGACAGTAAGGTCATATCTAAGATAGCTGGGCGAGTTTTCTGAAGCATGTCCTCGGGTACAGAAAACCTGCTTTTGACCACTTTCATGGCTTCATGGCTATTTTTGCCTCTCCTTCTGGGTGAACATATCCAGCTGACAATGACATATCCAGCTGAAGGACAATCCGGCTCCATGTGGTCAGCATGATGTGGGATCTTATTATCCAACTTATCTCATAATTACCCCAGATTCTGGGAAATAAACCCTTACGGGGCCCCAACGACATTTATTGGTGACCTCTGTGGGGTCCCTGACACTGACAGTCGTCAGACCCGGGTGACTCACCCGTTGGGAAGGGATAGCGTCCACACCGGTAATTATTTCATCTTCATTTGTCAGAAGGATGCGGTTTTGCTGCTGGGAGCGATGGGCTCAGTATCAGAAAATGGTGATGTATAATTGTTTGAAAAGCTGATTGTTTTAGCGCTGGGCCGTTTTCACCTCCAGCAAACAACAGCCGTTAATGATGCATTTTTCTGAAAAACGTGATTTTATCAGATGCCGGCTGGCTGACCTGGCCTTTTCTCTCAGAAGAGGGATAATTCCTCTCATTAGCCCCGAGGATGTGGCTGGAAGATGGAGCTTGCAGAAGGGCCTCCTTTCTACAAAAGGCGCTGGTGTAAATGACGGCCGCCGGTCACACTTAGCTCCTGCCCCTCTCTGCGGTGCCGCTCCCGCTTTCAGGGCCCCTCGGGGCTTCACACAGAGAGGGGCCAGGAGGGGAAACCTCGCCTGCATGGGGGTTTCTGATGGGCAACTCCGTGTGCATCCAGTAAGAACACACAGTATTCCTGCAATAACACACTATTACTGTAATAACACAACATTTCTGTTCAAAGTCAGTCAAGTCCTCAGCCTGACCCTGGATGAGGGATTTGTGGGGCGCAAGGTCTGGCTTAAATCCAGGATGTTCAAGAAAAGGAAGCAAATACACCTTCCTGTGTAACAGCTGATAAATCCCACCTGCCCATGCAATTTGCCAATGAAAATACAGGAAGGCCAAGCGTGATGGTGGGTCTGTACCAAGACCCAGCTCTTTGCTATTACTGAACTAATACCATGGAGTTCAAACCCCCATGGCACTGCTTAGTGAAGAACAACATATCCCTGGGCAGAAGATGCTGTCCTGTGTGTAGATAAGTACCATCAAAATACAGATGCAACAAAGGAGATGCATAGGACAGTGGTAGAAAACACACATCTGATGGGAAATGTTCAATGGGAAGATGAAAAGTCGGAATAGAAGGAACCTCGGGAGATCTCACAGTCCGTCTGCCACCCTAAAAGACAGCAGCATACCCAAGCCAGCCCAGAGGGGGATTTAGTAAATCTGTTCTAACATTTTGCGATTGCGCCTCCATACCTCTCCAAAAAACCCTCACGTGTGAGAGGAGCCCTCACGCTTCATATTCTGTGGGCTTTCAATTATTCTATTGCTCTCCTTTTGCTAAGGGGTCTTTGTATCCCTTTGCGGAAGGTGCCCCCACCTGGGGGCTGGGGGCTGGAAAGAGGGGACCGTTACTCTGTGTGCCCTGAGTACAGCGCTCCTACCCGTACCTTCTGACGTAGCCTTCACTTTGGGCTTTACAAAACCTTGTTTGTGTTAGCAAACCATGGCACTGTTGACTAATGGTTGCCTTGCCATCTCCGGTACCACCCAAAGCTTTGTGGAGGTGCTGCCTACTCTGTTTATATTTTGAAAAAAATAATATAACCCCCGCTATAGATCAACATGACTGCCAGACCAGTACATTCTGATTCCAGTGCTTACCAGCATTAATCCCCCATTCCTGCCAGCCCAGTGGGGTGAAATGCATTTCTGGGTTCGCATCCAGCATGGCAGGGCAGTTCTGGATTTCAGCCTTCTCCCCGTTGTCCTTCCAGTTCTTCCGCTTTGTTCTCACGGAGGAGTTCAAACGCGGTATCCCTCTCCAAGCACCAGAAGGATGCTGGAGTTACACCAAAAATTTTAAATAGTCAGGCAGAATAATAGAGATGTCGTCAGTCCGGTACATTCATCTGGAACACGCTGATTAAAGGCTGATCCTGTAAGCAAGATCAGATCTATGGACCCCATGACAACGACTACATGCAGACCCAAAGAAACCTCTGTTTTTCCAAAAGCTCATTAATGAAAAAAGCAAATAACTGCAGAAGACAGCTTCCTTCACATCCCTGCTTGCTTCATCTTCAGCAATGAATAATTGATAACTTTTCTTTGATAAAGTCTTTTTTCCAAGGAGTCTGCCTTCACTTTGTGGTAGCTTCATTCAGATCATTCTCCCCTTTCTTCTTTCCGAATATGTTATGAGATGTGTCAAGAGCCTAATTACAGTCAAGGCAGATTTAATTTACCAGTTTTATTCCCCGTCAGCAAGGCACGTTGCCCTGCCTAAAGGAAAAATTAGATTGCTTTGTCACAATTTGTTCCTAAGGGATTCACGGTCACTGCTACTTATTCCCTCGACGTGCCACGTGTGCTCGGTAAATGTCTGGTTTGGCTGTTTTGGTGTTTTTCAGGAAAGGAACGTTAATCCGACTGGTTTCTAGTCCCTGCTCTCTTCTTTACCCTCTCCCGCCCCTCTGAAGTCAGGCCCTAGGGTTCCTTCTTCCAGCCTGGTTTTCCTTCCCATTTATCTCCCGCGCACTCTCACAGACGCCTTTGGACGGCTCCTGCCCGCTCCCCGGGTGCCCTAAGGGGAAGTCACCCTGCCCTCACGCTGCCCTTCCAATTTAAACCCAGCTGCTTTCTTAACACTTAAACCTTTTTTTTCCCTCTGTTTCCCCTGACTTCCTACTTTGCTGCTGAAGTTAGACTATTGCAGGGAAAAGTAATTTATAACTAGGAAATAATAAACCCTGTGCATGCTCATATCCTTCACCATGCAAGTGCTCCCCAGCTTTCCAATAACAAAGCGATGCTGACATTAATCTGTGTCTAACTGAATGCAAACTGCTTTTTGTCTGCCCCTTCCTTCCTCTTTTTGCTTCACACGCTCTTGCTGTTCCTGTCTGTAAATCATTACCAGTCTGACCAAGCTCAAAAGCTCATGGTTTTGTTTTGTTTTTTTCCCATGCTAGAGATCACTGCAAAGGTGGTGATTTATGCACGATGACTTTTAGTGCCCTTCCTGCCTACTCATTCTACTGACGGGGCTTGAAGAAATGCTCCTGTTATTGCATCTTTAACGGACTGCATCGCCTCCCGAAAAATACTCTCCTAGACATTTTCCTCGTGAGATATCGCTGCCTTGGTTTTACCAACTCCGCTTTGCCCAAGTCTGGCGCTTTCAACTGCAAAAGCCAAATAAGCAAACAAAAAGCAAATGAAACCCTGCAGATTAACAATCTTCAAACACGTTGTAGATCTGTTCAGTGGCACTGCCTGGAAATCATTACCATGGACACCTCGGGAAACACAGTGCTCCTGCACGTGCCTGTAGAGCTCTTGCTTGGGCAAAGCCACGAGCCCTGGACAAGAGCCAATGCCACGGGGGAACGAAGGGTGTTTTGGGACATGGCTGAGACCAAACAGTTTCTCTTCATCCTGCTCTGGAATTCTCCCCCCCTGCTTGCAGCCGCCCACCTCCAGCTCTCCGTCTGTGTCGAGTGCTGCCCCTGGGGAGGTTGGACCCCAAGCCCCAGTCCAGGCTGGGGGCTGACCTGCTGGGAAGCAGCTCTGCCCAGAGGGACCTGGGGGTCCTGGGGGACGACAAGGTGGCCATGAGCCAGCAGGGTGCCCTTGGTGCCAAGAAGGCCAATGGCATCATGGGGTGCATCAAGAGCAGCGTGGCCAGCAGGGCGAGGGAGGTTCTCCTCCCCCTCTGCTCTGCCCTGGGGAGACCCCACCTTTAGCACTGGGTCCAGTTTTGGGCTCCCCAGTTCAAGAAGGGTGAGGAACTCCTGGAGAGAGTCCAGAGGAGGGCAACAAGGATGATGGGGGGACTGGAGCATCTCCCCTACGAGGAAAGGCTGAGGGAGCTGGGCTTGTTCAGCCTGGAGAAGAGAAGGCTGAGAGG
>NW_009258948.1:73644-89807 GCF_000687185.1 Egretta garzetta
TTCAACCCCCGCCTGGATGCTGTCCTGTGCCCCCTGCTCTGGGTGAGCCTGCTTGGGCAGGGGGGTGGCACTGGGTGAGCTCCGGAGGGCCCTGCCAACCCCGGCCAGGCTGGGATTCTGGGATTCTGTCCCCTCCTGCTCGGGCATGCTGCAGTGCTGGCTGACATTGTGGCATCTTCCCCTCTGTCCTGCTGGGCTCATCTTCAGCAATAAGAACATCCCCAAAATATTGCTCATCCAACAACCTGGGTCACAGCAGCTTTCTGCAGACCAGTCACCTCCTCCTTTTCAAGCCATCGGCTTAGGCACAGCCTTCCTCAGCCTGTTCACATTTCCCTGGACAGCCTGTGTGTGCAGCTTCCACCCGCACTGAACCCTGCCATTTCTGGGATGAAAACCAACCAGATCTGGGAGAAATCGCTGAAAATACTGAACCCTTAGAATTTGTTGTCCTGCAAGGTCTCCAGTGATCATCCCTTCCTTTCAGAAAACTGCACAAACTGAAGCACAACCTCCAACAGAGAACCACCGACATTCTCCTTCCACACCCCAGAAAATCGCCGGCAGAGCCAAGTTTTCCCAGATCTGCCCCAGCCCGGAGCACCTCGGCTCTCCTGGGGCTCCTCTGCAGTTGGAGGCGTGAGGGGCACCGGCTGCCGCGCTCCGCTCCCGCCGCACAGCACCACCGTGGGAGGACGCTCAGGGGGCACCGGCAGTGCCGTCCCATCCCCCCCCACCCCGGGACACCCACCCACGCTGCTGCAGACCTGCTCGCTGCCCCTTCGCCTTCCTCTTGCCCTCAGCAAACCTTGCTTTGACATCTCCACCGCACTGGCATTTCCCTGAACACCGTGACATTTCCAAAGCAGTCACTGTGCAAAAGCAGCCCCCGTTTTCCCGATTGCCCCACGTCCACCTCGTCCCGACACCGCTTGCTGCCTGGCTGCCCTCCTCAGACGTGGTCTTACTGCCTCGAATGAGGCTTTTTCATTATTTTTTTTCCTTATCATCTGAGCTCACTGCCAAAACACCGCCCAGCTTGAGCCTGGCCGCTGGCTTGGGGGTTCTCCAGGTGGGGATTTTCTGAGCCTGTTGGGTGGCTGAGCTCAGGGTCCCCCAAAGCGGTGGACGGGGTGGACCCACACTGACAGCATGGGTGGCTCAGACCTATTTCTGCACACGGCGGCTCCGGGACCCCTCTACTGTGGGTCTGTCTGGAAGCTGCTCCCAACCCTCGGGCTCCTGCTGCCTCCCCATGTGCCCGAGATCTGTGCTGCTCATCCTCAGATGGCCTGGGCAGGCTGGTGTGTGGGCAAAGGAGTGTGCACAAAAATGGACTTTTTTTATTTATTTAAAGGCAATAACTTGTGAAGAGCCTGAATAGGTTTTACTGAAACAGGCGTCAGTGCTGGAAAGACCAGAGATGTTAAAAATGTGTTGAAGACCTCACTCCAAGGGACTGTGGTTTGGGTGGGGCAATGGACCACAGCCCCCAGACCTCCCTTCTCAAACTACACGATTCTCTGACTTCGTGATCCTGCGATCCTGGTGCCTGGCTCCCATGGGGAAGGAGGGTCCCTGCTGGAGGGGCTGGCAGGGAGCTGCCAGCGGAGGATCACAGAATCCCAGAACAGCGGGGGCTGGAAGGGACCTCCAGAGATCACTCAGTCCAAGCCCCCTGCTAAGGGATCTGCAGCCTGAGCAGACCTGGAGGAATTTACAGGCTCTTCCAAGGAGTCCCCGGAGGGCTGCGGACTAGGAAGGAGATGCAAGTCCCAGTCCTTTCCGCAGTGTGACCGAGACCCACGCCACAGCTGAACCCCCTCCTGACCCCAGTGATCCCCAGCCCTCGCACCAACATTGCCCGGGGTGTTTGGAGAGGGTCAGCCCAGCATGCCCACGGTACCCCTGGTGATCCAAATGCACGCGCGGCGGCAAAGGAAGCATCACCCAGATCTTCCCCTGATTCATCTTGGTCCTTGAGGATACGGAAGGAGAATGGATGCCATTCACTGCGTGGAGGGCACCCACCAGGCGCACGGCCTGGGACAGCGCCGGGGGAAAGCTGGTGTCCGTGACACTAAAACAGCAGAACCGCTCCATGCACCGTTTTGGCTGAAAGATGCTGTCAGCCACAGAGAGCCCCGATGAGATGGGTGCAGGGACAGCAGAACCCCTCGGGCCCTGCATGCCCCGAGAGCTGTTGGACAAATGCGAGTGGGTTGGTCAGGGGGAGAGGAGTAATTACTGGCTCTGGCTACGTGATGACTGGTATGAGCAGAACGTGAGGTGAGGTGACGTGCCTGGCACAGGGCTACAAAGGTGAAAGCAATGAGCAGTGACCTGCAGCACAGGTTACAGGAGCCCTTTGCTGGAGCAGAGCCTCAGCCCTCCTGCAAACACGGCTCCTAGCAGGGAGTCCTCACTGACACAGCAGCTCTGGCTCTACCAAGGGAGATGTTTGGGTAGCTCTTCAGCCTGGTTCACCCCAGCGGGATAGCAAACAGCAGAAGAGGGTAGAGAAGGACAGCGGGGCAACGCTGAGCCAGCCTGATGCTCCAGGATGCCACGAGCAGTGTGACAGCGCTTCCTCCTGCAGACTCAGCAGTTGGTGTCTGCTCTGCAGAGGCAAGGAGCATATCCAGACTCTTCCCAGTGGTGCCCAGCGCCAGGCCAAGGGGCCATGGGCACAAACTGGAGCAGAAGAGGTGCCAGTTGAACGTGAGGAAGAACTTCTTTACCTTGGGGGTGCCTGAGCCCTGGCCCAGGCTGCCCAGGGGGGCTGTGGAGTCTCCTTCTCTGGAGGCACTGGGTGAGCTCCGGAGGGCCCTGCCAACCCTTGCTGTTCCGGGTTTCTGTGTGATATCCAGACTTGCAGATGGAGGCGGTGACTGTCCCAGTAGTTAAGGAGCTAAACCTTTGTAAGCTGGATGTTTTTGCTATTTGTAAAATTCCCTTCGGCTCTTTCCATTTCTGGACTTCAAGGGACTTTCTTTGAAAACTCTGTCACTGCAATAGTGAGCGAACAGTGACATTCAGCATGCTAGGATTAGTGTGCAAATGACTGCGGAGTCGTAAAGTCTGTCATGAGAAACAATCAGATACAGAGACTGGCACAGGTTTGACCTCTTAGCTCAGCTCTGGGCTGGGGAGATGAATGCAGGCTGTCCTCAGGGATGGACAGCTGATCTAATCAGCCTCTTCTCTTCGAGGATGCCTCTTTCTAGAACAGCTTCATAAAGCAAAGCCTTCCTGTAGCACACAACGAGTGATCCCAGCTCAGGTAATAACGTTGAGTTGGTGGCTCTGCTCGCCAGGCACAACAAATCACCATAGCCCCATGGATGCCCCACGATAACCCAAGAAGTCCTCATCCCAAATATCCCCAATGCAAGGAAATGCTAACGCAGTGACAGGAACGAGCTGCATCTCGCCTGCAGCCACCCCATCCCCTCACCCCCCCCTCAGTCAGGTGCCGTGGTCTCAGGCAGCGCTGCCTCCGAGAGGCAGAGCCTGTGCATCTGCTTGGGTTTCATGCTGTAGATGATGGGGTTCAGCATGGCAGACGTTGTCCATGGTGATGAGAATGGGAGGGGAAACACGTTTGCCATACCAGGGAACCATGGACAAGACAGCCAGGATCAGGAGTGCCAGGATACGGGACAGGCAGTTGTTCAAAGCCCTGAGATGCTCCCTCTGGGATGTGATGCTCGGAACGGCCCCAGCAGGATATGGCATGAAAATGAGGATGAAGTCAAAAGGCAGAAAGAGGACAGCTACAGCAAAGCCATACCAGTTACTGAATGTGCCGTCTACACACACCAGCTTCATCAGGTAATGGTAACCCTAATTCCAGAAGTGGGGGAATGCTTGATGAGACACATGGACCAGCCCAGGACACCAGCCCGATCCTGCCTATCCTGGCACTGGTGAGCACAGGGGACCATCTCAGCAGGCAGCAGATGGCCACATAGCAATGAAAGGTCATGGCTGGAAGCACAGGGGACTCCATGAAGGAGAAGGAACTGAGCAAACCAAGCATCAAGACCAGCCTGCCTAGCATCGAACCATGAAACACTCAGAACCCAGACTGGTGATGGCAGCAGGGACAGGGACTGATACAGGGGCTTACAGAGGCTTACACCAGTCCTGGTGACAAACGGGGTTGTGCAGCTCCCCATGAGCGACAGAAGATAAGCAGAAGAGGATGGGATGGAGAGCAAGCTGCAATCATCTTCCGCCCCAGCGGTGCCAGCCAGGACTAACGCAGAGGGTCTGCAAGCCACTGCTGTTCCATACCGCGATGTGGATGCTCTGCAGTGCGTCACCATGGGGCGTTCTAAATGAAGATCGCCCTTCTCTACCTCACAGAAAGAACTCAAGGGCATAGCCTAGTCTGGGAAGCACGAACAGTTCTGCTGCCGTTTGCGGTCTTAGCAACACAATCCTCTCCCAGCAAGAGTCAAGAGGAACTAACAGTAGCTGCAGGGCAGCTCGCCCGGGTCTCGCGCAGTAGCTTGCAATAGCCAAAATTATCCTGCCATTGCCACGCGTGGGACCAGTCCCCACAGGGCTGGGGAAGCATCTGGGGGAGCCTTCTCATAACGAAGAGGTGCTGGCTGCAGCGTCGCGTGCAGCTAATCCCAAAGCAACTTCCAACAGATGAAACTACGAGGGGTTGGAAGCAGCGAGGGCAGATCTCCCTCCAGGGACAGCCCTGCAGGCAGGGTCCTCACTTTGGCATGGGGTGGGAGGGCTTCCCACCAGCCCCGGAGGGGATCCCCATGTGCTTCTAAGGGACAAGTACCTGAGCATCACTTGGACACAGTGGCAGAGCTGAGCAGAACTGGCACAGAGAGCAAGTGGGGCCCGCAGGGTCTTTTCCTTAAACTCAGGCAGCCTTGCCTTTAGATTTTTTTATATTTTATTCAATTTTCTTTTAAAATTTATGGCGATTGCTGTTACAGGAATCATCTCCAGGTTCTTCCTCTTCTCCATCCCTGGCTGGGTCAGGCAGGGTAAACCCACGCCCCCCACACGGGCTAGAAGACACCTCTGACTTTCAGCCGGGGTCGGTTCTAGGACAGCTTCAGCTTTTGCCAACACCACACTGACGTTAGAGGGAAAGGAAAAAAGTACTGCTGCATTTCATATAGCGGCAAGGGACAAGCAACCAGCTACAACGGAGGCTGCATCATGGGGAGCATTTTAGAAATCCAATAAACCAGAAAAAGACTTCTGGGAATAACTGCTTCGATCTAAGGACTCGTTAAAGCATTTGAAGTACAATAAAGCGCTGCTGCCTGGACAGCCGTGGACTGCGCCCAGCCTGAGCAGCCCTGCACGTTCCCCCATTGCCCGCCCCGTCGCCGCTCCTTTGGAAAGTTGCTGAAGTTTTCCTAGAGGCTTGTTTTGACTTCGGAGGAAGGAAAACAGAGCCAAGCAGCTGCACAGAGGCTCCCTGCTGTGCTTGTGATGCCCCCGCGTCCCGCGGGGGAGGCTGCACCGCTGCCCCGGGGGGAAGGGAGCGTGAAGCAGCGCAGATAGACGGCCAAAAGCAGGAGGAGGAGGAGGAAAGTTGTGCCCGTCCACCCGAACAGCAGAGCTGAGGAGGCAGAGAGGGGGCTTTCCCCAGACAGCCCCTGGCCAGCTGCAGGACAAAGACGGTTCTGTGAAGATGCTCCTCAGGGCACTCGCTGGATGGGAAACGCGGCGGCCGCTTGCACCAGGCTGCGGCGGCGATCGGCGTTTAGCTCCGCAGCCCTGGCACAGGTCAGGCAGCCCCTGCACCCAGCGTTGAGAGGCCTGGCCCCGGGGAGGTGGGGCAGAGCACAGCAGCTACGGAGCCGTCAGGACCCCGGAGATGCACATCTGCACGGGGGTAACCCTTCCCTGCCCCCCAACACGTGCAGACCCCCACGCCTGCCATCACCCAGTCCAGACCAGCAGCCTCCTTCCACCCCCAGAGCACTTCTACCTCCTCGACGGTGCTTAACTCCAGTACAGCAGGGCTGACTCAGGCAGAGGAGTATTTTATTACCATGTGCACGCTTCAGGGGGTCAGAGGGGTCTGAAAGAGTGGTCGCCAGAGCTCCGCTGGGGACCTGGAGCAAGCACAACCAGCCCCGCACGCAGCTGGGAAGCAGCTCCTGCATCGGAGCAGAGCCAGGGCACGTTGCCCTTCCTGGGACAGCGAGGAAACAACCGCCCTTGTCAGCGGCTGAAGGCGGAGGCAGGCACCGAGGTCCAGCAACACAACTGGTACAGGGCACTTACTGGGGCGTGCGACCAGTCTGAAGAGACAGGCTTAAGGGACCTATGCCAGCAGCGCTTGGTGGGCAGCTGGAACAGCCCAAGCCGTGACCCTTCAGGGAGCAGTCACAGCGACCCCCATCCATGGCACCTGCAGCCCCTGGCTCCCTCGAGGACCACCACAAGGGCCAGAGGCAGCAGGACCAGGACAGGCCATGCCAGAGCACACGTGGCTTTGTCAGCATCAGGAGTCACATCCTCCATCTGAGCTTGGGAGGACCTCTTCTTCCAGGCGTAGTACTTTGCCACAACCACGTTGGGGTTTCCCTGGGCAGGGTCAAACCACATCTGGATGCAGCGCCCGCTGCCCCGGTGCTCCATGGTATATTTGTAGGAGTTGGACCAGATTTTCTCACACAGGTCTTTTGGTCGGGGGAAGACCTGGCTGAAGGGTCTGCACATGGATCCCCAAGGACAGCGGTTCGTTCCTGAAGACAGACAGCACCAGGAACCGAGATGAGCCAGCAGACCTCACCTATATCTTTCACTTGGGGGTGGGGGGGGGTGGGGGAGCAGGACCACCCGCCCACAGCCCACCACTGCACCTTGCTGATGGACGGCGGCTTGGCCACCTTCTAGGCAGCCACCCCACGGACAGGCAAGAGCAGTGGGCTCCAGCCACCAGGCAGGGGCAAGGAGAGGCTTGCTCCACTCAGCCCACCCACCTGTAGCCCAGTTCCAGCCCTTGTGCCAGTTCTCTTTGCAGGTCATGCAGTCCTTGCAATCCTCCCACCACTCCTCACAGTCCTCCTTGCAGAGCGGCACGTGGAGAATCCTCTCTCGCCGCCAGCTGCTGTCAACCTGCAAGAGAACAGGACCATGCACACTGGTGGGGGCCCTTGAAAGTTAAGGGGCAGGATCTGCCACACCCCAGATTCCCCCTCAGCCCCTTCCACTGGGCTCCAGAGCTGAGCTCAGAAGAGTTTCAGCCCCAGCAGAGACATGCCTGTCAAGCACGACAAGCAACTCTTCCATCAGCCTGTCTGCCGACCCAAGCAGAGTCCTTTGGATCTTCCCACCCAGTAGGAAGGTTTGTGGTGCCTCTGCAAAGCATGCTGCCATAGACAGCAGGGCTACACTATATGGGGGACCAGCATTTAAGGTATCACATGGTCAGGATGAGCCCCGTTGTCTTGATCACAGCAGATCTGAGCCTACCTGGTCAATCCAGGGCCCCAGGTTGGGTGAGCACTCATACAAGCATGTGTCCTGGATGAAGTGGCGCTTGCACTTGGGTGGCATCACCCCACAGTGGTTCCAGTTGAAGTTGTACAGGTTGGATTGGTCCTTGTGGGCTTCCAAGCTGGTGTTGGCCGTGCAGCAGGCATTGTCCTTCCAGGGAGCACACTACAGCAGAGCAAGAGATGGGCTGGTTGGGGAGGGCAGGCAGCAGCTCAGGGAGTCTGAGGGTTGCTGGCGGTGCCTGCTCCCTGCATAGCCTATGGCAAGAAACCCTCAGCAGCAAGAGGATTTTCTCTCCTCTAGCAAACCCTTGGCACCATGGGCTGAAGAGTTCAGGGCTGCAGCAAGGTGGAGGA
Organism: Egretta garzetta; assembly: GCF_000687185.1. Taxonomy (NCBI): domain Eukaryota; kingdom Metazoa; phylum Chordata; class Aves; order Pelecaniformes; family Ardeidae; genus Egretta; species Egretta garzetta. The sequence goes on from NW_009258948.1 coordinate 81,495, forward strand.
AGAGCAGGAGGAGGACTGTGAAGGTCAGATCCTCACCAGGAATTTAGTGCCAGCCTAAGGAACAGAAGCAAACTCCCTTCTCTTGCACCATGGCTTGCTCTTAGCCCCATCCCCACCGCGGACCCAGGGACAGAGCTGTTCAATTAGCAAGAGGAGTTTCCAACCCTGAGAGAGGGCACAGAGTGTCTTTCCTTGCTGTCCTTTACCTTGTTCTGATCTGGGGTACCTAAGCTTTGGGAAGGGGAGGCCTCCTGGTCAGAGAGGGGTGACACAGCTCCTCACACCACTGTCTGCCCTAACTGTTTGCTAGAAGATGGCAAACCAACAGGCTTCATACCCAGCACAGGTTTCTTCCTCAGGCAAGGCTTTGCTAAGCCCAGAGCCTAAGCCAGCCTGCATTGTCTGGGGAGGGAGGGACAGGGGACCCAGACAACCCCACCTAACCCATCAGCAGAGTCCTACCTGTTCATGCAGCTTCCCTTCTGGGCCAGGCTTGGTTTTGTGGTGTTTGGCATCCATGCAGACGTTCAGCAACGAGTCCTTCGCAGGCATCACCGCGGAGGCAGCCAACAGCACGAGCAGCGCCTGCCCCGCTCCCATCCCTGCAGCCGGCCCCGTCGGATCAGGGGAGCTGGGAAGTTAAGGAGCTGTACAGAAAGGGGACAGCACGGGAGGGGGTTTGCCACGAGCAGCAGTGGACGGGGTGCTGTGAGGGGCAGGCAGTCCCGAGGACGCTCCAGCAGGCTCACGGCACCAAGGACACAAGTGCAGCCCCCCCGGCAAGGCTGCAAGGTCAGCTACACGCTGTCCTCTGGACAACACCGGAGGCAAACAGCCCTTTCAGCACGTGGGCTGTGCTACAGCTGACCTCAGGCGTCCCTGAGCAAGGAGAGGGTGCTATGTGAGGCACATTCGAATTGGGGTCCTCCTGCATTGAGCCACCCCACCGTTCCAGAGCAGAGCTTTCAGCTCCCAAAGCTTCTGCAACTGGACACGGCTAGTTAAGGGATCTCCTCAGCTAGTGGTTCCTCTTAACTACTCAGGGGAGGCAGTTTAGTGGTCTGGAGGAGGTAGTTAAATGCACCAGCACCCTGACATCTGGTGCAGACCACGAGCGGCAGGAGGCCCGCCTGGATTTCAGGAGCACATTCAGAGAGGAAGCCATCATCTTTGGGTTATTTACATCTGGGCCTTTGGAGACCCCCACCTGAGGCCTCTAAAGGAGACCTGACGAGCAATAAGAGACACCTCACATAGTCATGCATTAGCCACCTCTTCCCTCCTAGAGGCTGATAGTGAGGACTTTTATAGTAATTTACTTTAAAAACCCCCAAAACACCAAAATACTCCCAAACAACCCCCAAGAACCCCCCCAAACCAAACAACAACCCCCAAGAAACACCTCCTCCCCACCCCAATCCAAACACCAACCAACCACACCACTGTACTCCCTCACGTTCCTTGTCAGTACAGCATGAGGGTCTAAACCAACCCCCTTTTAAGAAACATTTTGCAAAACACAGGAGCAAGACAAACCATTTACAGCATTAAACCAGCATAAAACAGCACAGGACACAGCAGTTACAGAACTGAGGAAGCAGACACATAAATCTGAGGACTAGGAAGTAGCCAGCTTGCATTATAACTATATATAGCCAACAAAAACCCTTAAAAACCCAAACAAACAGAACCTTACCAGCCCAGAAAGCCTCCAAGCCCCCACCACCACCACCTTACAACCCCCCCACACAGCCCCTTCCTGGGGTCAGCTTTAACAGCAAAGCCTTCCAACGCAGGTGCTGGCACTTGGAAGCACCTTCCTAATATGTTTAACAAGGTTTAACTCCTGCCAGCATTTGTTACCTTAGAAGCGGTTGTTTTGGTGACACCCAGCTTGCCCAGCCTCTTTTATGAGCAATGCCCTCTCGCTGGGGAAACAACACAGTGTTTTGTTTTTTTTCAAAAGCCCAGCCTCTTATCAGCCTTGGCCATCCATGGAATCATAGAATCATGGAATCGTTCAGGTGGGAAAAGCCCTTTAAGCTCCCCCAGCCCAACCATTCCCCTAACCCTGCCATCCCACCACTAAACCATCACTAAACCACGTCCCTAAGATTCATAAGAAGCCAGAGTTCCTCTACTCACCCAACCCCAGGCAGTTTTGATTTGCACCATTGTGTGAGACAAAAAAAGCCGAGGAGGGACAGGTCCAGGATTCTGCCACGCGCCACGGATAAATACCACGGGGCCAATGCTTATCACAAAAAATGACATGCGGGCACGAGTGCTGTTATCTCAGAAGGAAGAATGGCAACTCCCAACACAAAAACTGTGTGGTAGCTGGTGGGGGGAAGCAGTGCACCTTGCTGCAAAAACCTGGGAGCGTTAGCCAAAGCTAAAGGCTGGGGTTTGCTCACGAGACCCCTTGGAAAGCCCTCGCCCTCAGCAATGGGGCAGAGTCTTCCTCCAGGAACAGCACGTGTTTTGGGGGTGTTCTTCTCTCTTCTTCAGTCACATGGAAGTTCTGGTGATGAAGCCACTTGCCTGAGGGGCTCATCTTCCCGACTCTACTGCACTGGGGGTTGAGCTGGGTGACCTCTAGGGGTCCCTTCCAACCCAAAACATTCTATAATTCTATGATTCTATAATTCTATGATTCTATCAATGCTTTAGGCTGGAGCAGACCCTGCTTCCGTGACGTCCACCGCCTAAAGACACGCTGCACGAGTAACAGCCTCTGCGCTCCTCCTGCGCCGGGCGCCTGCTGCTTTAATTTCTGTGCTTCTTGCTCTTGGACTGGAAGTCACAGGGAGCAGATCTTCCCCCACGCATCCTCGAGCCTTTGCCACCTCTGTCACGTCCCGTCCGTCCCCTGTCCCCCCCCGTTGCCTCTTCCCAGCCGAGGCCGCGCTCCGCTCACTCATTTCCCACGGCAGGCGAGGTGCCGGGGCTGCAGCAGTATTTCAGACGCACAGTGCTGCCCTGGCCTTGCTTTCTGGTCCCTGCCAGAGAATTTCTAATATCTCGTTTGTTGTTTGGAACTGCTGATCGCTGAATTGTGTTGTCGTGACACTACTGCAACGGTGACAGCTTGTTCCTGAGAGATAATTATTAGCCACTACCCTCTCATTTTCCCCCTGAAGCGTTCGTTTCCTCAAAGTGCATTGCTCTGTGTTTATCTAAACTGCTTTTTTTTTTTTAATCTGTTGTTTTATTGTTCAGTGACTCGGTCTTATCATGGTCTTCTGCAGGTTTTCGCAGCTGGTCCTCCTGTTCCCGGAGTAATTTATTACCATCAGGGACTTGGTTGCCTTGCTGTTTCCCCCTCCCTTTCCCAGCCCAAATTCGTTGAGAAGCAGAAATCCCAGTGCAGGTTCCTGCAGGGCTTCACTGTGGGGGGTAGCCATGCACCTTTATTTTATGATTTAATTATCCAGCGGTGTGTGGACGTTTGCTCTTGTTTCATGGCTGCTTATTTGATGACCTTCGGTGGGGGCCTTGCTCAGAGCCCTGGTGGACTCTGTCACCCTGATCTGCCCCAGCCAGAATCCCTTCCAGCCCTTGGAGGACCTGCAATATGTTCGTGAGCCTTGTCTGCAGTTAGCAGAGCCATGCTGTCCTTTTCCCATACGGCGTACTTATCCACGTGCCTATGGATTCAGCCTTTTATTGCGTTTTCCGCAACCTTTTCCCACACAAAGATGACGTCCATGGCTGTGCAGGTCCCTTGACCCCTCCAGAAAGCCTGCTAAGGTGCCCCATGTGGCCCTGTAGACCTGTCCTTGTGGGAGGCACTTGGCCATGGGACAGTGCAGAAAGTGGGGAACCTCCCTCCCTCTTGCTGTGGTGCTGCCCGTCTCCTTGTGCTTAATGGGACGGGTGGGTGGCTGGGTGCATCCTCGTTTGGTCCATCCAGCTGATCTGCCCTGTGCAACCTGTCTCCAAGGTCTGGGATCAGATTGTTTTGGATGCTTCTTCCCTGGGTCCAGCTGCTGGGTAACTGCTTTAGGGTGCGCTGGGCACCCCTGGGCGCCCCAGGGGCTGCATCAGCCGGGAGCTCGATGCCCTTGCCTACGCATCGCTGTTCGTGCCGCTGGAGATCACGGGTCTCATCCGAGGTGCCTGATGGTGTCCCACGTGGCTTCCCACTGCCGCTGCTACGGAGGGCCGTGCGTGGTGGTGTGATCAGAAGCCTGTTTACAGGCAAAAAGCAAACGCGCTTTATGTATTAAGCCAAGAATTAATTGTTAGTGTAATTGAAAAGAGGCTGATGCAAGAATGGTTGTTAGTCCAGGCCCAGTTGTTACAGAAAAAAAAGAAAGAAATTCATATTTCTCTACAGACAACGAAGTAGTAGTAATAATTTTGCAACCTGCTCTGGGTGCCCCTGCTTGAGCAGGGGGGTTGGACTGGATGATCCCCCGAGGTCCCTTCCAATCTCTGCCAGTCTGGGATTCTGGGATTCTGTAATAATAATAGTAGTAAAAGAAAAAAAGATAGTTATACACATACTTCCCAGTTTCTGCCTCCTCCCTGCGGTCATGCTCACCCTTTCACTGCTCCTCTGGGTCCTAAGGTTGGTGACTTCAGTTTGGTGGTAGATGTTATATCCAGTGCTGAGGGACAGGGTTTGGGGGTGGGATGGCAGGGGTAGGGGAACAGTTGGGCTGGGGGAGTTTAAAGACCTTTTCCAACCCAAATGATTCTGGGATTCTAAGTCATCAAAGTCTGGAATCCTTCACAGGGAGTACGATATTGATGTTCATGGCTTCTTCTTCCACACTCTAGGGTCCCCTTTGTGTCTTTTTTATGTTTGATAAGATGCTTTTACACCTCGCTTTCTCTTCATTAGTTTGAAAGTCCAAGACACGTGTGAATTACCTAAATACAACACATTTCATGCATGTTAGATACTCGCTCTTTGCTCTCTTGGTCACCTCAAACCCCTTTTTGTCCAGCTCGGAGCTTGCATTTCTTTAACTGCCCCTTCTGGAGTTGTTTATAGCCATGAGGTCTCCCGCACCAGCCTGGGCTCCTCCTCTCATCGCCTCATGCCTGCGCTCCTCGGTGCCGCTCCCCGCGTCCCCACTCCTCCAGGCCCCTGCTGTCCGGCCAGATGCGTATTTCTCCGTGCTACACCATTATGTTAAATATCTCATTCAGCACAGAATAGACACTTCTTGCTGCTCTCTGCATAAACCTGAGACTATGCCGGCACCATGCAATGGCCAGTAAAAAAGCCATTGCCATGGTCAGAATGAAAATTGCCATTACTGCTAAATTTAGTAAAAACGAAGCTCTGGGCAGGTCAGGACAAGTTCAAAAAGTGCAAATCTGGTGTGTCTTTGTCCTGAGACCTTGCAAACTCAGTACAAAGCTCATGGCCAGCAGTGGCCATGCCATGGTACTGAGCTATGGGGTCAGTGTGCAGGACCTGTGTCACAGCTGCCCTGCCGGGCGGACGCTGAGGACCTCTTCATAGAATCACAGAGTCATGGAATCCCAGGTTGGAAAGGGCCTCCGGGATCATCTGGCCCAACCTCTCTGTGCCAGAGCCCAGTCCAGACAAGATGGCCCAGCACCCCGTCCAGCTGAGGCTTGACAGTGCCCAGTGTGGTGGAGTCACCCCCTCCCCTGGGGAGATTATTCCCATGGGTGACTCTTCTCATGGGGAAACATTTCCCTCTCGTGCCCAGTCGGAATATTGTCAGGATCAACTGGTGTGCGTTCCCCCTCGTCCTCTCCATGGGAATCCTTGTGACAAGGGAGCCTCCATCTTCCCTGTAGCCACCCCTTAGGCACTGGGACGTGGGGATGAGATCCCCCCGGAGCCTCCTGTGCTCCAGGCTGAACAAACCCAGCTCTCCCAGCCCATCCCCATACGGCGGAGAGAGGCTTCCCAGCCCTTGGGTCACCTTGGTGGCCCTGCTCTGGACCCCTCCAGCCTGCCCACAGCTTTTTTGTACAGCGGGGACCAGAACTGCCCCAGCCAGGGGGATCCCAGCCCGTGCTGCACTCCTGGATTGTGTTTCCCAGGTGCAAGACCTTACACTTCTCCATGTTCAGCTTCATAAGGTTCTTGCTAGCCCCTTCTTCCAGCCCATCCAGGTCTCCCTGCAGGGGGGCTCCCCCTTCCTGAGCATCCATGTCCCCACTCAGTTTGGCATCACCTGCAAAATTAATCTTGAATGGGACTCAGCACTAAAGGGGAAACCAAGGTGAGCCCTGGATCACCACCAACTGCTGGGGTCTGGATCGCCCTGTGAAGACGGGGACCCTTGCAGAGGGGTACCCACCGCCAGCACAAGGAGATGCCTCCACAGAGGCACCCGTGTTGAACCATCTCACTCTGGAGCTGCATCTCAGTCCCGGAGTCCTTCAGGAGTGAGTCAGCGTTTGGCTACAAGAAGAGCAGAGATAACCCCAGGGTCCCTGAGAGAACATTTAATGTTTTCTTCCTTTCCCTGGAAAAAATGGGTTAAAATGCCCTTTACAAGTGAGTGTAAGCAGGGAATTTATTGATGCAGGTAGAAGGAAAGGGCAAGGGGTGATGTATTTCACATTGGGCAGATTTTATTGCTTCGGACTTTTCATGTCAAACACTCGGTTGCTCTGTCCATTAACATTTTTGTTCTCTACAACATTTAGGATTTTGAAGGTGGTGGCTAAAACTGAAATCAGAGATTACATGACACAATTCTGGGATGACTTTGTCCTTGTGACAGGGAACGAGAAGTTTGCTGTGCCCCTGCACACCGGGGCAGCTCGATGAATGGTCCAGGCCAGCGGACGTTGCTGGCATTGCTGGTGGAGAATAAGTGACATGGGTCTGTCTTGGGCAATAGCTCGGGTGAGGAAAGGAGTTATCTTTGCTGATCCAAAGGATGCTGGGCACTCAGGCACCTCGGGGGGAGGAGGTGATGCTGGAGAGACAGCAGATAAAGGCAGAGGGAAAGCAAAGGCTGATTTGTTCTGCTGCTGCTCTGCAACAAAAAAATCCTATTATTTATTTTGCTGGGTAACGCACTCATGTGCTCTGCTTGCCAGGAGGCTGGGAAGAGGCACTGCCTCTTTTTGATGAAGTACTTTAATATCCCTGAATGAAGAGGCTATACCTACAGAATTAAGTTACACGTGAGCCAAAAAAGAAGAAAAACCTGAGAATAGAAAGCAAGGAAGGAGTGAAAAAAAAAAGGGAGGAAATAATAGTGAGAGAGATGTGAATGAAGACAGAGCCACAGAGTGATGTGTCTTAGGAATTTAAGTTCCTACCTGGCAATAAACGTCTCAAAAGCCTCAGGGACTTCCCACGGAGATTACAGACTCGTTGTCTCAGAGCCACTGTAAGGGCAGAATCTCTTTGGGAGCCATGAAACAAGATGGGAATTGGCCTCTGGGCACACAGGCTGGGAAAATAAACCCACGTGCATACGGGGGTGCCTGGCAAATGTGGGAGGAGGCAGATCAGGAGAAAAGCTGAAGAAAACCTCTAAATTCTGTATTTTGGCTCTTCTGCAGTAGGTCCATGTTAGCGTGATGATGTCTCCAGATGTGCTTGGAGGAATGGCGGGGGGCGGCTCCTGTATCTCGGCCCGGCGCTGGCTCTGTGTCTCGTACAAACCAACCCTGGAGCAAGGGACATGTTGTACACTGAAGTGAGATTAAATGGGACAAGTCCCTCGAGATCACCCCTGAACACCGGCAATGAAGCACGCAACTCCTTGTTTTGTCCCTGTGTGTCCCTCTGGTCTCACTCAGCACTCGGGTCTTGGCTCTGCTGCCTTTCCCCCGTGCTGGGGCAGCTTTCGGCCCCAAAGCCTGATGCACCATTGGTACTCGAGCCGCGGCAGGTCAGCACTGCCCCAGCGGGCACACGTGGGTGGCAGACCATGGCCATCGCTCCCTGCTTCATGTCCTCTCTGGGAGGGTTGTCTTGATAGCCCGACGCGATGGTTCTGCTTCTTCCTTGCCCAGCAGCTGCTGAATTCCAAATCTCCCCAGGGAAGGCTGCTGGGATCCCAACAGGGAGGGTGCACAACTTTGGCCAATTTCTGCAGTCCATTCCCCTCATCGCATCCCAGCTTCCATTATTGTTTTGCTAGTGACGGTAGAGGTCACCCCCCTGACTGCTCCCTAGAATATATGTTTATGGACCCATTACTCATTCATTTGTATCATAGAGTCATAGAATCACAGAATGTTTTGGGTGGGAAGGGACCCCCAGAGGTCACCCAGCCCAACCCCCCTGCAGGAGCAGGGACACCTTGAACCACATCAGGTTGCTCACAGCCCCGGCCAACCTGGCCTGGAATG
>NW_009258948.1:90038-98446 GCF_000687185.1 Egretta garzetta
CCCCCCCCCCCCTCTCTGGGCAACCCCTGCCAGGCTTTCACCACCCTCACTGTAAAGAATTTCTTCCTTAGATCCAGTCTAAATCTCCCCTGCCTCAGTTTAAAATCATCACCCCTTGTCCTGTCACAGCTGGCCCTGCTAATAGGCACCTTTTGAACTCCCTGATGCTGTCCCCCTTTGTAACTGATTGCGAAAACAACTTCCAGACACTGCTCTGCAAAAGAACTTATTTTTCCATGTGTCAAACCCTTTTCCAGTCTTCCACTGCCAGGTCTGCAGGAGAAGTGACTTTTGGCCAGACAAACTGCCAAGGTAGCATCAGTGCAAAGCTACTTTACACATGAATATGCAATACTGCAATTATGGGACTACGCGAGCGTGGAGACGCATGAAAGCTTCTTGGGCAGCCTTCCACGGGAGCAGCAACGTGTGTGTGTCTCACCTCCGCCAACGTCAGTGCTGTCCTGTGGGCCAGCGTCCAGGGCAAGGGGGGCATTCTTGCTGCCGGTGGCCCCTCAGTCTTGGCTGATGGAGCCGTTGCTTTGAGCACCTGGTGGAAAAATAGCCCATTTTGATCGAGAAAGGGAAACGTGATCAGAAAGAAGCTGGAGCTAGTGTGCCACCACAGGAGCACTACGCCTGCGGTCGGTCAAGGTATTTGAAGGGTTCTCCTGGTGTCCACTCTGCTCTGACGGGGTGCGAGAGCTAGCATGCTATTTTCATGGGGTCTGTTTCTATTTGGAAGTAAATCATTGAAGGAACGGGGGAGAAACCAGCCAGCTGAGGTCAGAAGTGCCTGCCCCTGCCACGCCATGTGCCCAGGATCACTGGTCGGCGAGCTGAGGCGTGGGACGCCCCAGTTACCCGTTCCCCTTTTGAGATGAAGGAACCAGAAGCACATGAGGTCTGAGTGGACATCAGGATCGTGCAGCAGAATAAGGGCTGTTCCCTGTTGTGGATTCCTGTCCTAACCGCTCCTAGCATTCATTTGGGGTGTTTCTGTTTTTAAATCCTTCTGAGCAGTAACTGTGGAGCTGGGAGTGAAACAGAGGGTTCAACTTGCAAACCCTGGCCCTGCTTTGCAGCCTCTGGTCGTGCTCCACAGCGTTTCATGGGCACGGAGAGACGGAGCTCAGGCTTCCACTTGTGGAAGAGGCCCAGGGCTGGAGCCTCGTGTTAGCACATTGGTAACAGGCACCGGATAATGCAAAGTCACGACTAAAAATGTGCTCCTGGTTTTAATTGAGCTACCAAGCCCTTCTGCCTTCAGTAGCTAAAACTTCCCCTATCTCCCCTGCTACCTCGAAGCGTGCTCTGTTTCCAGGATTCTGCTTCCCAACCGCAACGGCAAATCCTCTCTGAAGTCAGCTCTACCTGCTCAGCATAAAATCAGAACCCGGTGTCTAGCGTGAATTATTCAGATTTATATCACCACGTCTCCTTACGCTTTACTGCTCTTTGGAAGCTATTTGGATGAGAAATCCTGTGCATCTGCCAGGTGCTTAGGAAGTTCTCCATGGATAAGATGGACAGGGACTGGAGCGTGGCCTGTGCGGGGAGCGGGAGAAGAGAGCGGAGCCACAGCCGGCATGAGGCCGCACCTCCCCGGGAACAGGACCGGGAGCAGCCGGGGCAGAGCCTGGACAACGCAGTAGCACTGCCAACGCCATCATGTAAAGAGAGGCTCCTCCATATTTCTGGGGTAAAAAACTGTACCAGTGATGCGAGGGCTCTCAAGTCTGTAAAGCAGAAGCCCAGAACGCCACGAGTGCACCTGAAATTGGCACCGGTGTCGTTGCTCCACCCGGTACGTCTGACCATTGCTTAGCTGGGTAACGGCCGCAAACTTCCTCCCTTTCCTCAGGTTAATGATGTTTATAACAGCAGTAACATAGGTGTGTGGTGTTCATAGCAGAGTGCAGCGCTTCCACCTTCAACGTTTCTGTACCATCAAACCCTCATTTAAACAAGGGCTCGCACTGAAGCGCTCCGGGAGAGCCAGAGCACATAACATAAATCTCTTTCTTCAGATTTGGCAGATTTGTGATACTGGGTCATTTCTTCTTTGTGCTTTTTTCTTTGGTTCAGTGATTACAGGATTACCTTGCGTTTTTGCGCTTTAGCGCACTGTGTTGAGCTGCAGCAGAACCGATTTATCTCATTCCTCTCCTGCTGTTCACCCCAGCGGGCACCTGGGGGGTGGAGGTTTCCCACATCTGGGTCTCCGTCCCTTTCGCCTGTGTCTACATTGCATCACTTGTGGAGAACTGCACAATTCTCTGTCATCGGGACCGATCCAAGCCTCCACGAGCCCACACCCCAATTCCTGTCCATGTTGGCCATCACCAGTTTGGGTTTGCCTCTGTCCTCAGCACCAACTGTGACGAGTGTTTTCTGGGTCAACTACAGGGATTTCAGTTTTGATGCCTGTTTTGCTCAGCTTTACTTTGTTCATTCCGTCTCCTTCATGGAGTCCTCAGTGCTTCTGGCCATGGCCTTTCATCGTAGGTGGCCATTCGCTACCTGCTGAGATGCTCCTCCATCCTCCCCCGTGCCAGGATGGGCAGGATTGGGCTGGCTGCCCCACGTGGGTACCCTTAGGAGGGCTGCCATCACTTGCTGCCCGATCAAGCAGATGTGCAGACATCCCAATCAATAACTGGTATGGCTTTGCTGTAGCTATTCTCTTTCTGGCATTTGACCTCATCCTCATCTTCATGTCATACATGCTGATTGCTGGGGCCATTCTGAGCATCGCATCCCAGATGGAGAGTCTCAGTTTTTGAACAACTGCCCATCCCGTATCCTGGCAGTCCTGATCCTCTGCATCCCATGGTTGGCTTGTCCATGGTTCACCAGTATGGCCAGAATGCTTCCCCTCTCATTCCTGCCTTCATGGCCAACATCTACCTGCTGGTCCTCCCCATGCTGAACCCCATCATCGACAGCACACAAACTAAACAGATCCACAGGGGTGTCTCCTCAGGGTGCTCATGCCAAGGAGGAGCTTCCCTGGTGGGACACGAGAGATGTCCCGGCAGAGACCACTGCTCTGGGAACCACTCACCTAACCCAGTGACCCAGACATCAGTTCCTCATTTGGGAAGCGCATTTGCTTTGCATCATGTGGGGCATCTACTCAGTGAAGGTGTTCATGGTTATTGCTGATATCCACACATCAAAACCAACCCATCAGACACCCCAGCGGGTGGAGTGGGCCACAGCTGCCACTTGGGTCTGTCCCCCTGCCCCTGATGAGGGGCAGCTAGCGGTTTTCTCAGGCCCACAGATTTTAGCTGACCATTAGAGCGTTTCATAGCCCCCAGTTTTGTAGAGTTATCCCTGTCCTCTGACTCCTTCACACACTTTTCACCTGGAGTAACTGGATAATGCTCTGCTCCTGCTGACGGCTGCACACAGCAGCTCGGTGACAGTACGATAGCCACTGCCGGTTACCGGATATTTGTCTTGCTGTTTTACTGCGGACGAAGTTCCATCTGTTCCAGATGATTTTGATAAGAGGAGCAACATGAAAATGGAAATTTAAATTATCTCAACCCCCTCTGCTTTCCAGCTGATTCTGTTCATGAGATCCATGATTTGCGATACAGCCCCGTGTTGGCCGGGTGCCGTACAGCAAAGCACCCAGGAGCTGCAGCCTCTCGTGATCACCCACGCTGTTTGTTGCTCTTTTCCTCCCCTCATCTCTTTCTCTTTTCCCATCCTTAGATTTGAAGGTCTGGGTAGCAGGGACTGTCTTTTCATTCTGCACCTCTAATGCGATATTAAAGTGTCTGATCTGTGCTTCGATGTATAGCAAAGGTACAGATACTAAATACCGCTGCTACCCATTGCTTCTCTTCTTGGGCGACATGACTGAGATGCTAAAGAACAGAAAAAAATGCTCAAAACAGCAAAAAACCATTTACACTTCTGACTGAAAATATTCAGGTAAATAAATATCAGTGTTGGCCTCATGTGCCACTTCGATGGTGTGTCTATACCTCGATTTGCATGGATCAGCCTCATGTTATCCAGTGAATGATGTCGTTATTCAATGTCTGTGGTTCAAAGCTCTGTCGCTTGGGAAAATCCAGTTCTTCATTATCCTGCTGAGAGGGCTGGAAACAAGTGTTAGAAACTCCAGAGAGCGCTGGCAAGCCAAGGAACTGGACACACCAGAAGGAAAGGTTTCTGCTCATAGTAAGCACTGTGTCCTGAACGAACAGCTTATACTTAGGGTAAGAAAGACTCTGCTTGGGCTTGGGCTGGTAAGTCGGGGTCTTTCTGGAGAGATTAGTGATGGGAGAAAGCTGCGGTGGTTGAGGAAGGAGGTGAAGACCACAGTGAGAAAATGGTGGGCAACACTGAGCATGGCCATGGCGGCATCTCGGTGGGAGTCTGTGGTGGTTCGGGAGGGAGAGATGGGCGAAGAAGGGGGCAGGAGAAGGGTGGCTGGCTGGAGGACCACAAAGCAATACGACATTCTGTGTTTCTGCTGGTTTTACAGCGGGGACCCCAACGCTTATCTCATTGATAAGGGTGTTTCTGCCAAAATACCGCACACCAGAACAACGTCTACTGACGGGGTGTTGTTTGCATGGGTAGACACGAGAGGGAAGCATGTCATCGCTTTGCCTGGGGTAGAATTAATCTCCTTCACAGTAGCTTGCATGGGGCTGTGTTTTGGGCTTGCAATGGGAACAGAGCTGATAACACAGGGACGATTTAGCTGCTGCTGAGCAGGGCTTGCGCAGCCTCAAGGTCTTTCTTGCTTCTCAGACTGCCCCACCATCCGTGGGGCGCACAGGGAGCGGGGAGGGGACACAGCCGGGACAGCCGACCAGAGGGACAGTCCAGAACACCCGACCTGCTCAGCAGCCAAAGATAAGGGAAGAAGGAGCATAGGTGCCATTTCCCTATTAAACTGTCTTTATGTCAAGAGTTTTTGCACTTTTACACTTCCGAATCACTCCCCATCCCACTGGGGGGGTGCAGGGGGGGAGTGAGCGAGTGTCTGGGGGGGCTGAGCTGTGCAGCGGGGTTAAACCATGACAAAGTGCTAGTAGAAATAATTAATTACCGAGTACAAGAGACAACTATACTTACGGTCATGCGTGTTTTATAGCTGCGGCAGACACACCACATAGCGTGTGCGCGGCCGGCTGCAAACCGCTGTCGGCGTCTCTAAAATTCCACCAGTGCAGCCAGGAAACTTCTCTGCTCAGTAGCACGTCCACTCGGAGCTTCAGAAGAGCGATTCCACCAGGTTCGGGAAAACTCCTTGGGGTTCTGAGGGCTCCCAGGGCAGGCGTTGTCAGCAGCTTCCCTCTTTCTCTCCCATTTCCTCCGTGTTAGTGATGCTTTCTCTTTCTGACTTGTGGGACCCTGAGGTGATAACTCTGATGTCATCTGTTACCTCAGCTCCAACGCTTCCCCCAGAGATGATGTGCTCCCCACAAACTACTTTGTGGCATGGAGACCAACAAGAGCAACAAGGATGATGGGGGGACTGGAGCATCTCCCCTACGAGGAAAGGCTGAGGGAGCTGGGCTTGTTCAGCCTGGAGAAGAGAAGGCTGAGAGGGGATCTCATCAACACCTACAAATATCTCAAGGGTGGGGGTCACCAGGACGCAGCCAGACTCTTCCCAGTGGTGCCCAGCGCCAGGCCAAGGGGCCATGGGCACAACCTGAAGCAGAAGAGGTTCCAGTTGAATGGGAGGAAGAACTTGTTGACTGTGAGGGTGCCCGAGCCCTGGCCCAGGCTGCCCAGGGGGGCTGTGGAGTCTCCTTCTCTGGAGATCTTCACCCCCCGCCTGGCCGCTGTCCTGTGCCCCCTGCTCTGGGTGAGCCTGCTTGGGCAGGGGGGTGGCACTGGGTGAGCTCCCGAGGGCCCTGCCAACCCCGGCCATGCTGGGATTCTGGGATTCTGTGACCTTTGAGGAAGGCACTGGATGAAACCCCTCTGCGGGCAGTGCTCACCACCATCGGTGATCCCTGGCTCCAGCAGCGAGTTACAGTCACAGATGAAAACCGTGCCTTTTTTCACCTTGGAAGGTGAATCCCCAAGCCATTTTGGATTTGCCAACAGGCAACTTCAAACCGTCAACTTACATGCAAAGAGGCACCAGCCCTTAGGTGTAAAAAATCAGCAGCCTGCTCTGTTTCATGCAGAAAGGCTGGGAGAGTTGGGGGTGTTCAGCCTGGAGAAGAGAAGGCTGCGGGCAGAGCTGAGTGCGGCCGGTCAGGGCTTCAAGGGGGCCCAGAGGAAAGGGGGGGACAAGCTTTTTAGCAGGGCCAGCTGGGACAGGACAAGGGGGGATGGCTTTAAACTAAAACAGGGTAGGTTTAGACTGGATCTAAGGAAGAAATTCTTTGCAGTGAGGGTGGTGAAACCCTGGCAGGGGTTGCCCCGAGAGGGGGTGGAGGCCCCATCCCTGGGAACATTCCAGGCCAGGTTGGCCGGGGCTGTGAGCAACCTGATGTGGTTCAAGGTGTCCCTGCTCCTGCAGGGGGGTTGGGCTGGGTGACCTCTGGGGGTCCCTTCCAACCCAAACCATTCTATGATTCTGTGATTCTATGAAGCCCAAGGGAAACCTGCGTGATGGAGAATGCTCCTGCGAGGGGTGTGCTCTAACTCCCCGCCCCGCTGCTCCCGCAGCGATGGTGCTCCAGGGCTGTATAAAGCACTTTCTGTATCGCCCCTGCCTCTCACATCTCATCCTGGAGAGAATTTCAGATTTAGGGCTGCCTTGATTTTCTCGTGCAATCCCTGGATCGATGACAGTGCTGCATTCCTCCTTTGCCCAGCTGGTGGGAACTCGACGGGGCGTTCACTCATGCCCGCACATGCGGATTTGTGTTTCTTCTCTCCTCGGAGCAGCTGTAGCCCCACCAGGACAAGGAGCCTCCCGTTGGGCTTTGATACCCCACCGAGTGTCAGAGTCCCCGCTTCCCCAGCCCGTGATCCTTGGTACAGACCAGAGACAGAAACCATCGTCCAGGGGAGGGTTAGGTTGGCCATGGGGAACAATTCCTTCCCCTTGGGGCTGTCAGGCACTGGAAGGGGCTGCCCAGGGAAGGGGTCGAGTCCCCAGCCCTGGGGGGATTTAACAGCCGGGCAGAGGCGGTGCTGAGGGCCAGGGTTTGGGGGTGGGATGGCAGGAGTAGGGGGGCGGTTGGGCTGGGGGAGCTCAAAGGGCTTTGCCAACCCAAACCATTCTGGGATTCCATGATTAACGTGTTGATGCTGCTGGGTCCTGCAGCCCTGGCTCACGTTCCAGAAGGAGAAATGCCCGATCACTGCACTTTGTTCACTTATTAAAACCACACTGAAATGGCAGCACGCAGTTTTGAATAATACATGGATTTTTTCATTACGCTTTATTGAAAAATCATTCATTGAGGTAGAGCCACGGGGGACAAAGTGTCCCTGCCTGCTGGAAATGCTGTCGGAAGCACACGCGCCCTGGTTACAGCCCCCGGGTCTCATCCTTCAGCCACACTGTCTCTTTCCACCAAGACTTATTTTCTTGAATAGTTCTGACTCAGCATGTCAGACATTTTTAGCCATTTTTAGCAAACATATGTGCCAAGGGAAGCCTGTTTACTGATCGACAGTATTTTCCAGCGCAGTGTTTTAAAGCCAAGTGAACTCCCTACACCCCAGGGCAGAACTGAAAACATGGTTTTAAACCTCATCACCTCCTCCAGGTCTGTCTGCACGTCTGCTCTCTGATCCTGTTTCACAGAAAGGCCACGTGTCCCGAGCTGGGAGGAATTTGGGAAACAGAAAGTGTGGACCCCTTCCCTCCCTCGCGGTCAGCTGAAATGAATGTGAAACCCAGCTGCCGCCGTCCCGAGCGCTTTATCCGTGGTGCCAGCCACAGCAAGGGCAAAGCGAGCTGCTGGAGAGGGGTCCCCACGCAGGACCCTGGGGCCCTGGGGAGCGGCGGGCAGGGGGCTGGCGGGTGTCCTGCTCAGGCTGCAGAAGCCCCCAGGGCGGAGATAGCAGAGGGGGTGTCCTTGCAGCTATACAAATATCCTTATAAATGCATAGCTGCTGTTTGTAGTGAGAGGTGCTGCCTTCTATTAGATGAACTCAGAAAAACCACACAAACCTTTCAGGCTCCCAGCCACTCCTGCAGCCTGGAAGGCAGCAATCTTCACTGCTAAATGCAGCCGAAGAGGAACAGCGTGGGAACGGATGGGACATACGTCGTGTTTCTGTTTAATCTCCATTTTTAGCACCCAGTGGAATCGGAAGGTTGCATTTTTAGGGTGGTTTGCTGGATGCCTCAAAATCCCCCTCTGCAGGGAGGTGGGGTGTCCAGCGCTTTCCCACGTCTGTTTGCAGAGCTGCCTTCAGGGCCGCGGGGCCGGCGCGTGCCCACCGCTGCCCCCGGG